>NC_087514.1:161204380-161509399 GCF_963921805.1 Phalacrocorax carbo
TCAGATAGCACATAGTCATCCTTAAAGCTGGGTTGACTTTGCCTTTATGGATATGATCAAAATCCTCAGCAGGGGTAAATCATCACTGCTCCACTGTAGGGAATAATTTAAAAGGTCTTACTCCTTAAATGGATGCAAATCAAGGGTAGTTTTAAGACAAATTAAGTAAAGAATCATACTTGTAGAAAAGGAAATATGGAGAAAGAGGGAAGAACAGAATGTTATTTATTACCAGTAGACAATGGTATGATGATGCTTTAACTGGACTTATTTCCAGCCTTGTCCCCTTTATGATGTTACTTCCACCTTTGCAGAGCGCACATAAACCTGTAGCAGTTCAGGAAAGTCCCTTTCACATCCAGTTGTCACTGCATTACAAAGTGCTTTAAGATGCAAGATGGCAGGAAATCCTTTCACTGGCAAGTGTTTCCATTCCTTCCTGACTCCTGTCACACCGTGCTGAAGGCAGCTAGTCCTCCACATCCCTCCCAGAGGCCACCTACAAACTTTCACCAGCTCAGCTACCCTGCTGCCTTCCTGCTCTCCACTTGCAATGAAGCTTCTGTTTGGCTCATATTTGCTTGCCCATCTCACAGACTCGCTCATATTCCTGAGCTGCTGTTGGAGAAGCCATGAGAAGTCCTTCCATTAATATATTGCCACCTGGTTTTCTTTTAGTGTCTATGACTTTGTTTTCTGATTCTCCTCTTTCTTCCAGCTTTTCACAGGTCCTTAAGACCTTTTCTTTCCCCTTTTATATCTCTCCATGACAAATTTCCTAGTTTCTGGTGGAATAAATTAACAATGCAAAGCCTCTCACAGTGGACGTCAAGTGATATTATTTTTTCCCTTTCAGCCTCAGTCCATGACTTAAAAAGAAGCTCCTGTGAAGGCTACAATTCCTGCTAGAAATGCAAAGTTATTTTGAGCAGCAGGGTGTATTTGCCACTGATTTTGGCTCTAATGTTTATACACACACACAATGCTGTCTGGAGACTACTCCTTGCACACATCCAAAACTCACATTAATCCTAATTGAGGCTCAAAGGGCCCAATATTGCAGCAGAACAGATTTTAAAAGACATTTTGAGGATACAGTCTTAAGATAATGCTTGATAACAGAGGAAGGATCCTATCTGAAAGTGGTTGTGTAATTGTTGCTGCTTTGTACTGACATGAATTATCATATATGAAGCTATGGCTGTACTGAGTGTCTGACCAGCAGATTTCCACGGGCTTTGATTCCTACCCTCAGGGGTGTGATCTTAGTTACAGACATGATCTGCAACAGTGAGCGATAGTCAGTTGCTATTGCATGACCATCTCAATTCTAGGGTCTATAAAAGACTGACACATCAAAGTCTAAGTTTAGCTAGTAGGGGAAGGGGGTATAAAATCCACAAAAGAAAAGCTCTGGGAGCATACGCAGCCCTAGGATAGTTACAAAGAGCTGGAAAAAAGTGGGATAGAGCTCTGAAAGGACTGGAGTCTTCCATACTTTTGTCTACTGTCAGCTTGGCACATGCATTAACAAATAAAAAAAACAACTGAATGATCTTTTAACAAGGGGAAAGATTTATGGGTAAGTAGCATTATATCCTCCTATTTGTTCTTAATGAGGTCAGAACATGTTTTAAAATATTTCCTGATGTGTCTTGTCTAACGTGTAGTGTATGTGTTTAGATCAAAGAACGGTCAACAAAATCCACAGTTTTCCATCTCTCAGGGGTTTTTGATTGTTTGGAGGCACGGGCAGTTCCCATGAATACTGTGCCTTTTGGGCTCGCTCCATGCCAGAAACATGTATTGTGGTTTCCGTGCTGTATCGCCTTGAACAGCCCAGCCTCAAGAATTGTCCTGAGGTCACATTTAGTCAGAAGAAGGCAGGGAGCTGGCAGCACTGACCTTCAGGAGACATGGGGTCTCCTGCTTTGATGTTGATTTTCTGTAGCAAGTTGCTCACCATCACTTATATTTTCTGTTTTGCTTTTCCTGTCTGTGGATGAATGCAGTCACTGAAGTCTCGACTAATTTCTATGTAGACCATAAGGTCATCAGGACAGGGCTGGTGTCTCTCTCAATGTCCACATGTACTGAAATTAAAACAGCTGGCACCTGCCAAGAGCTGTGGTGCTGTGGTGCCTGGGATTGCCTTGAAGTGACTTTTGCTCCTCTTCCCAGTGTCTCTGCCTGCCTTTCTACGGACCCTTTGGGATCTGACCACACAGAGTTTGTGAACTTAATTAAAATCAGCTTAAAAACAGAAGCAATTGAAAAGATGCGAAAGATGCTGAGGACACAGCTGGCAAATGCAGAGCCTCAAGTTAAACTGAATTTTAAAAAATAGGTTTAAATCCACTGAGAGTACCTACACATGGGTTTCTACCAGTTTAAGTTAATTGGTTTAAAAGAATGCTTTTAATTAATCCTGTGCGTTCATATAGGTGGACGAGACCTTCTTCAGAGGGGGTAGAAGGTGGCCAGTGTTTTCAGACAGGGATGATTGCAAGCAAAAGCATTTAGCCATCCATGTCCTCCTCCCGTGGGAGGAGCAGATAGCCCAGCAGCTGCACCGGGGATGCTGATTCAGATCCATGAAGTATCATAAAACTTTTTGTGTCACCTGGGGCAAGCTGCTTAACATTTTACCCATTTCTCTGCCCAAGTGAAAAAGGATAATTGCATCTAATTCCCTGGGGTGTCTAAGAATAAATATATAAAGCATTATAAGGGGACAAGTAATGGGGGCCAATGTTAAAACTACCTCTTCCTTTCTGTGAGCTGGTTCTAATGATGTATATTGCTTTGCAGGGTAGCTACCGGCCATCCATTACTTTTCAGACAATGAAGGCATTAGATGTGTCACCAGAATGATTACTGCCAAACTTGTGATGTATTTTTTTATGAAATTTAAACATTTATGGTGCTTCACAAAAATAAAGCAAAAAAAAAAAATTAAAAACCTACAAACCCTTCACCCTTAACATCTTTCAGCAGATCTTGTGGTGTTGGATGGAAAATGAATTTAACAGGATATTACTGTTCTGTTGCAATATTTGTGGTGTACAACAATATTATAGTTGGTGTTAAAACTTTATTACTAGCCCTGTGATAAAATTAGTTCAATATTGGCTGTTTTTATAATGTGGTTTTACAGTTGCAACATGGGATAATGTGATAGTACACAAAAAAAAATCAAAAAACCCCCAAACCTAAACCCCCTAAACCCAAAAGCATGGAGAGGAGGAAAGGAACAGAAAGTTACATGGTGGGAATGTACAGGACAGGGGTTGCATTTTAATGTGGGGTGCTGTGAAAATTTCTTTCTGAAATGGTTTGAATCCAGAAGCAGCCTTTTGATTATATTATACTGTTGTGGTTTAACCTGGCAGGCAGCTAAACATCACACAGCCGTTTGCTCACTCCCCCACCATCAGTGGGATGGGGGAGAGAACTGGGGAGAAAAAAAAAAGTAACATTTATGGTTTGAGATAAAGACAGTTTAATAGGACAGAAAAAGAAGTAGTAGTAGTAGTAGTAATAATAATAATAATAATAATAATAATAATAGAATATACAAAATAAGTGATGCACAATGCAAATGCTCACCACCCACCGACCGATGCCCAGCCCGCTCCCGAGCAGCAGTCATTGTCCCAGGCCCACTCCCCCCAGTTTATATACTGAGCATGACATCGTATGGTATGGAATAGCCCTTTGGCCAGTTGGGTCAGCTGTCCTGGCCGGGCCCGCTCCCAGCTTCTCACCGGCAGGGCATGAGAAGGTGACAAGTCCTTGACTAGGGTAAGCACTACTTAGCAACAACTAAAACTTATCAACATTATTCTCATCCTAAATCCAAAACACAGCACTGTACCAGCCACTAGGAAGAAAACTAACTCCATCCCAGCTGAAACCAGGACATACACACAGGCTGGTGGCTGTCACAGTGAAAAGCGTCAAACGGAGCAGGCAGGAAAGGCAGGAGAGAGGCAGAAAAGAAGGCAAGAATTTCATGGTGGTGACTAAGCCTAGTTTGCTCAGAGATGAATTTAGAGCGTCATCACGCTGTCTGTCATTGGCTTCCCAAGGAAGGGAGGCTTCCAAAATGGGGCATTTGAGGTTATTTGTATTCCTAAATTAGGCGAGCCTAACCTCAGAATGGTTTAGTACATTAGGGTGGCTATAGAAGTCTAAGCAGCGCTGGAACAGCAGAAGCAGCGTGTGGTGTTCAGACACCCAACCTGCAACTCTATGCCATGTTTAATCAGACATCTTCCTTTCACTGCTGCGTCATTCACTGTTTCATTTACAGAGCCTGTGGGCTCCTTGGGGCAGATGTTGTCTCTTATCTCATGTTTCTGCAGAACTTGGTGCAACAGTGCCTATTCCCTGCTGTTATTTTTGGTTACTGGGCTAGCATAAATACTAGCAGAGCTTGGAGAGCACAATTCTGAACCGGTGCAAACCTGGGGAGCTCTACAGGAGCCAGGATTAAGCAGGCAGAGAAAGAGGGCTGAAAGGCCTGCTTATGGCAACTGAAAAACCTATGTCTGGAAGTGGTGACTTTAGAGTTGTGTTTAGCATGGTGTGTCCTAGGTATGTAATAGCTCGTGTCCTGCCATGTCTCCAGGTCACTCTTGTCTTAGGGACCATCCCTCAGGGAACAGCTGGCCCTTGCTGCACGTTGTCATAGAAGAGAAGATGAAATCTGAATCATATCCTAATTAGTATTACACTATTATATCAGCTTCAGTTTTTGGTGAAAGTAGGAATTTTACTTCTTCAGATTTATGGCATCTACTGGGTGCTGCTATTAAAAGCAAGGCTGAATTTACACAAACCAAAGAGCTATGCTGTTGTCTGTGCAGAGCTCTGTGCTGATTTTGAAAGAAATTTCAGCTATAAAATTATTGAGCCAACCTGGCTCCAATGTTTCCTCTGCTTCAGCTTAATCTGTTCTCGTGTTGGAGCACATATCTAGTAAAAAGAGTGGAAGGTGGAAAGAATCTGGAAAATGTATTGCCTACATGAGCAGTGTATGCAGCCAGCAGAAGCAGCTATTCCTAGTAATGAGAGCTGGGACTAGGTAGGAACAGTCGCTGGAGAGTTTGAAACCCTTTGGGCTTTGTTGTAAAGATGTAGTGATACAGATAGGTGGTATTTTCCAGAAGGAAAACACAGCTAATGAAAAGGCATAGCAAAATATCAAAACTTGGAGGTGAAGTTCAGACATTCCCAAATTAGCAGCTAAGCTCCTAACTGCCTGCGGAAGCCCGGGCCGTGCTAGCCCTTGTCTAACCCATCGTGCACTGAAACCATGAGTGCTTTGCCCTGGACACCACAGCTAGATCACACAGACCTGGCATGATACCCACTCCTCAGACAGAAAAGAGAGCAGGATAGTTGTAAGGACCTGCTCAGCAGAAGGACGTCACCAGCAGAATCTGGGTCTAAATTGTTGCAGTTTCTGGTCATTCTAACATGCTTTAAACTCTCTACAACTACCTTATTTCGCTCTTCCTAGGTACACAGGCACTTTGGCTTTTCCAGACCACGCACCCTTGTCACACTAGCTGACCCTGAAAGCCTCTTTGAGAGACTTTCTCTTCTGCGACTAAACCATACCAAAGATTTGGGTTCGTGCATAACTCTCTTTTGCAGCAAGTTTGACTGTGAATTGCCACGTTCTCTGTGGCATTCAGTCTGTTGTATGCAGCTGAGTTGCATCCCATCACGTGAGTTTCAGTGAACAAGGCAGTGGACTGAAGGGCAGCGTCATTCGTTGCTCTATGATCTTAAAGGTCTTTTCCAACCTAAATGATTCTATGATTCTATGAAGAACATTTAAAGGAGAACATAGCATTTCTGTGGATGATTTGCTTAAAAGTAAGAGTGGCTGAAGGGTACAAGAACGCATAGGTGGGTAGGGTTTAAAATGGTGAATAATTAAAGCCTGCAGATATACTGTCTGTTTATTGCTGTAATGGCCTTGGTAGCTAATAGTACTGCTTCCGCCCATGGCTGGAGTTGGTGGGATGCTTAAGGGACGCTGAAATGGGGAAGAACTTCTTGAAGTGGATGGCCCTTCACCATAGATGTATATTTGACTTGCAGCACTGTCCGTTGCAGAAAGTACAATATAAGCTCAACCAGAAGGACTGGCTGCACCCCTTGGTGCCACTGGTGGACCTGAGCTAACTGCAGACCGAGGCTGCTGCAGGTGCCACCATCCTCCCTCTGCTCCTGAATGTGCATCCAAGAGCCATCTACCTCCACCTCCCAGCTTTTGTCCTTGGGCAGAGTACGTCTGTCTCACTCTGGCGAACAAAGCCCACCTCTGTCCTCTCCACGCATCCTCCAGACCCTCCTGGAGCAGCCTGCAGCATGCAAGAGCAGGGGCAGGGCTGCCTTACCGCTCAGCCCCCAAATGCAGCCACCCCAGGGTGCCAGCCACATCACGGAAGTGAGGCCTTTTCAGGGGTGATTAGGAACACAAAGGGCTGTGCCTGACAATTAGAGAGAGGCCCTGGGACAGTGACAAGCATGACTGGAATTTGGAGCAGACAAGCACTAAAATCATCCATGGCCACTGGCTTGGCTTTATGTTTCAGCAGCAAGTTTTAAAGTTGGAGTATGTTTTTATTTTATTTTATTTCATTTTATTTTATTATTTTATTTTATTTTATTTTATTTTATTTTATTTTATTTTATTTTATTTTATTTTATTTTATTTTATTTTATTTTATTTTATTTTATTATTTTATTTTATTTTATTTTATTTTATTTTATTTTATTTTATTTTATTTTATTTTATTGTATTTTATTGTATTTTATTTTATTTTATTTATTTACATGGAGATATTTTTTTTCACAGCTTTCTCAGGCAGTTGGAATGAAGCCACAGTACCAAATCAGCCTGTGGTGGAGGCAGGAGGGTTTGCAGCATTTAGACCTGGAATAAAGAACCAGGACCCAGAAACTTACAGTAATGAGAGTGCATCCTTTCAGACCCAGCCATCAGGGAGAGCAAATCAATCACGCCCTGCCCTCCGCTGGGACCAGTGAGTGATTGATTCAGCTCCTGTCGGCTGCCCTTATGGAAGGGGATGTGTGTGAACATGAAAGGAGCAGAACAAAGGCCCCATTACCACAGTGGGCAGAGAGGAGGCTCCCCTGCTGCTTGATGCATCTCTCCCTCTCTAAGCTATTGCAGTCTCCTTGCCTTTGTCCTCCTTCCTCCTCTAGTGCTTTGATCCTTCCTTCCTCTGCTTTCCAGCCAGCCTGGCTCTGCTCCCTTTTCCCAGTTCTTCCCAAACGCGGTGTTTTTTTGTCAGGAAAGTCCCGGTAACCTCACATTGAGACTATTTTCCTGGCTGACCCTTGTGGTCAGTTCTTCTTTCCCATCTATTTTTCTCTCCCCAGCCCCATTCCCAATACAGAATCATAGAACAGTTTGGGTTGGAAGAGACCTTAAAGATCATCTAGTTCCAACCACCCTGCCATGGTCAGGGACATCTTCCACTAGACCAGGTTGCTCAAAGCCCCATCCAGCCTGGCCTTGAACACTTCCAGGGATGGAGCATCCACAGCTTCTCTGGGCTTTCATGTTTCAGTGTCTCACCATCCTCATAGTGAAGAATTGCTTCATTATATCTAATATAAATCTACCCTCTTTCCATATAAAAACATTGCCCCTTGTCCTATCACTACATGCCTTTGTAAAAAGTCCCTCTCCAGCTTTCTTGTAGGCCCCCCTCAGGTACTGGAAGGCTGCCATTAGGTCTTCTTGGAGCCTTCTCTTCTCTGGGCTGAACAACCCCAACTCTCTCAGCCTGTCTCCATAGGAGAGGTGCTCCAGCCCTCAGATTGTCTTTGTGGCCTCCTCTGGACTCACTCCAACAGGTCCATGTCCTTTTTATGTTGGGGGCCTCAGAGCTGAATGCAGTACTTCAGATGTGGTCTCACAAGAGTGGAGACAACCTGCTGGTCACTCTTCTTTTGACACAGTCCAGGATACGGTTGGCTTTCTGGGCTGCAAGCGCACATTGCTGGGTCATGTTGAGTTTCTCATCAACAAACACAGCCAAGTCTTCTTCTCAGGGCTGCTCTCAATCCATTCTCCACCCAGCCTGCATTTGTGCTTGGGATTGCCCTGAACCCATGTGCAGGACCTTGCACGTGGCCTTGTTGAACTTCATGAGGTTCACACAGGCCCACCTCTCAAGCTTACCAAGGTCCCTCTGGATGGCATCCCTCCGTTCCAGCATGTCGACCACACCACACAGCTTGGTGTTGTTGGCAAACTTTCTGAGGGTGCACTCAATCCCACCACCCATGTCACCGACAAAGGTGTTAAACGGCTCCAGTCCCAATACCAGCCCCTGAGGAATGCCCCTTGTCACTGGTCTCCACTTGGACTTTGAGCCGTTGACTGCAACTTTTTGAGTGTGACCATCCAGCCAGTTCCTTATTCACTGAGTGGTCCATCCATCAAATCCATGTCTCTCCAATTTAGAAACAAGGCTGTCATGCAGGGCAGTGTGAAATCCTTTGCACAAATGCAGATAGATGATGTCAGTTGCTCTTCCCTTATCTATCAACTCTGGAACCTGGTTGTAGAAGGCCACCAAATTTGTCAGGCATGATTTGCCCTTAGTGAAGCCATGTTGGCTGTCACCAACCACCTCCTTATTCATTTAGCCCTTGCTGAAAGGATAAAAAATCAGCATTAGCCAAGTGTCTGCTTTTTTGGATTCGTTATTGGTGATGCACTGGTCTCCCAGCTCTTGCATGTGGTTCCCAATGTCTCTCTCCTTCTGGGAAGGTCTCATTTTTCTTTATTTATTTGTCTTGGGTAGGACCATGGAGGTGAGTCACAGAAGTGGAACCGAGCATGGTTATTTTGGTTTGAACAGAGTTTCTGTCCCTTCCCACTGCATAGAGAAGTGTGAAGAGAGGAAAATTTGCCTGTGATTTTTCTTCCCTAAACTTCTTGGTTTCACCCACATTATTCATAGTCCCTGGCTCTTCCCCCTCAGGGCTTTTCTGGGCTCCTGTTGCTGAGGCCGCTCAGAAAACTGATGGCTGAAGCCAGCAGTGCCCAGACGTGAGCTAAATGGTGCAAGAGGTTTGGTACTGCCTGCCCCACTGCGAGCCAGCTGAAGTTAACCTGCTCCTCTGCTGAGCGGCTAGCATGTTTTTGGCACCTCAAAGATGGTGTGAAGCTTCCTGCTGTAGCATGTCAGGTACCATCTGAGACCAAGGACCTGTGGGGGTCTCGTCCCAGCTCTGTCTGTGCCCAGGTATGGATACTGATGAATACTGTATGCATCCAGCTTGAGCTCACAGGCTGCCGTGTCTTGGGCGCTGCTTTCTTTAGGACCACTAGACTTCCCGAAGGAGAATGCGGATGCTCAGAGCTCCAGCAGCCCAAACCTCCTGCTGCCCTGGTTGGCCTTTGGCTCATGAAGTTGGGTCATCCCAGTTCTTGTTTTTCTGTAGCTGTTTGACCCAGGAACAAGCACCAGAGCCACAAGCATAACTTAATGAGGCCAGGGGAAGGTCTGACTCTCCAGGATATCTGGAGTGCAATATCCCTCTTCTGCCTCCAAAACATGGGGAGTGGCTCAAGGTAAGGAAGAACATCAACACCCAGCCCTTCCTCTGCTGATTCCTGGGACAGTCCTCCCTTTAACATGTCCTTTCTTACTTGTCTCTATTTAATCACCTCTCCATTACTCATTCAGTCTAAAAGAAGTTTCTGGTTGTACCTAGTGAAGAATTTTTATTTTTCCGGTCCATATGCCCATGCAAGCTCAGCAAAAATCCACTGGTACAGAGCAGTGCGGTTAGTATTCTGCAGCTCCATGGATAGGCTTTGAGGTGTTTTTTTTTCCCTTTGTTTTTGTGTGGACGCACATACAAACAAGGAGAGGGCAAAGGCTAAAACCTCAGACAGGCTGCTTACAGTTTCATCAATATTTCATGATTAAGAAGGTGACAGAATTCTGCTTTATTTAATAAGAATATTCCCTAGGTATGTCCTGTTTTCCCAGCCTGCTCCTGTAATTACAAACTGTTTGTGCATTAGCTGAGCAGCTTTACTGAATTGTCTCCCCCTCAACTCTTTTAAATGAAAGGGTTGACTTTTGCCTTGGTCAGAGCCATGGTTTTCCTGGAAACCAGTGATATTTTTCATACTTGGTTTTAAATGATTCAGGAAAGGAAGAAAAGAAAGCGTGAGAGAGAAACTGGGTGCAACTGGAGGAGCTGAATTTCACCCTCTCTGAGCACAGCTTTCTTCTATGAACACGTGAGCATCAGGCCGTAGTAGTCAAAATGTCAGAAGAGACTCTCTAAATTAACAATTGTAATCTGGGAGCAGCGGCGCCCACCTGCTGAATAGACGGTGGCCTGCAGAGAGGTGGGGATGAAGTCATGTAAACCACTGCTGCAAAGCCAAAGCTGTCACTGACTGTGGATTTCCAACAGGCCGGTACCTGGTTGGCTTCTCAGGGCTGCCATGAAATACCGTGCTGAGACCAGGTCTATTTATTAGTATGCTCAGTGCTTTGGTGGTCCCTGGTGTTTTACACACAGGGGAAGTATGGGGAGCATGGCCCTGTTTTAAGCTTCCAAGTTGGAGGCCAGAAGGGGCTACAGAAAAACATTCCAGGTCGTTGGTCCCCCTGCATTTCTGCAGATCAGGCTGGGGATAGATGCATCCCTAACATGAAATGGGGACAGGTCATGCCCATGGGACTGTTGCCACACCATGGGAGCATGCAGTGGTGCAAATAAGGTGAAAAGGAGAGCTTAAGCCTCCTTAGCACTCCTGCTCTCATCTCAGTAAATTCCTGGCAGTTTTAGAAGTGTTTCTATTGCTGGGTCCATGCTAGCTCATCTCCACTTCCTGATGCTTTGGGGCACAAGATGCATCAGAGGCAAGCACAGGGGTGCACGCTGGGGGTTTTGACCCATGAGGAACTCCTCTTGGCTGGTGTAACACACTTCCTCCTCAGCTTCTGGCAGAAAAGCTGGTTTTCTCCTTGGACCAAGAGATGGACTTCTGAGCCCTAGCAACTCCGTAGCCCGCTTTAGCAGGATGTGTCTCATTAGCATCTCCAAGGGACGCTGTTAGCTTGTCTGGAGGTGTTACCAAAGGAAGGCTCAGTCCTTTCAGGGCTTCCCACCCTGCTGTCTGCTTTAGTCCATGCAGTGCAATCACGGGTTAAGCGAGGCTCTGTTTGCAGCGTGGACAAGGCAAGCAAATGACAAGGTGAGCCGCAGAGGGGTGAGGGAGGACGTGGGCAGAATGACGGGAGGTGGCTGATGCTGTCCTGCCTCCCCGCATTCATCTGACTTCTTTGTTCCAGCCTTAGGAGGGCAAATTCCACAGGAGATCAGCTATTCAGCCTGCGGCAGGATCAAAGCAGCCTCATTTCCAGGGTTTGTGTCTGATGTTTGGATTCTCTGGCACAGGGACAAAGTCAGGATTTTCCATCAGCTGGAGTACTGAAAGCTGTATGTGTTCATATGTGCATATGTGTCTATTTGACTTCTCTCATGTCTGATACTGGCTGGGGGTGTCCGCCCTTCCTTCTGCTCAGGGCTCTCTCATCTACCTGCCTGCCCGTTTTTATGAAACTTGGAGGAACTGCTTAGCTTTGGAAATGTTCCATCTCGTTCATACTTGGTGGGAAGTGACCACTGGGTTCAAGAGTTATTTGGGATGAACACACATAAATAAGCTAGAATTAACGCTTCAAACCACTTTTCAGTGTCATAACTCCCAGCTTACCTCCCAACAGGAGCTAGACTGCATTTTATAAAATTGCGATTTTTTCCCCCCATTTAAGGGAATATCTGAATACATGTAGTTGGAAATGCTCAGTAAGTGTCATGAACGTGTGCTCTGAGTAATGGAAATGAGTCTGATGTGAACATGCTGCTTGCTGGTCTTTTCTCTCTGAACACCATCCATCACAGCGATCCCTCCTTCTCCTGGATAGTTTTCCATCAGCCAGCACCACATGGAGTCAGTGTGGTGCAGCAATAGGATTTGAACAAACAGAAAAAACCTAGCCTGTGCCTATATATCCTGGAGAACATTTAAGACATCCTGAAAATGTCTTCTGGGGCATGGGGACATCCTACAGTAACCTTGAACATATGGTCACCTTGTGGGGAAACTGTATGGGTTGCTCAAAACGACAGGCAATATTATGGCCCACAGCTGCCCGCATTGATCAGGGACTCTGGTGATGTGGGCTGGGGTTTCCACCCTCTCCGTGCTGCGGTTTTCCTTTGGTAAAATGATGTACTGCTACTGACCTTCTGTAAGGTGCTTTGGGGTTTTCAGCTGGTAAGTGCCTCATGAAACCTGTGTTTTATTGGGAAAAATGATAAAAAGCTTTAAGTTCAGAAGGTGACCAAAAGAGCAGTTGGGAGTTTAGCTGTCATCTGCAGGCAGTGGTACTCTACTGTCAGTAAAAAACCTAATGTCATTAAATGGACACTGTGATGGCTCTGAAAGCTCCTGCTAAGCAAAGGTGAGAAGGGAGTGACTCAGAGGCTGCAAAAACTTCTCTTATCTGTGGCAAGTCATGAGTTAAATGTGAGCTGGGATCAGGTAGATTTACTGTTCCAGGTACAGAAAACAAATACCAGGTCCTAGACAGTAGGATATGTCAGGTGGGAGAAATGCTCTGTCTTTTGAGACCAAAATTTACTAATGATGTCCTCAGAAAACAAGTCATCTGGGTGAACTGTTTCACAGGCTCAAGTTCGGCTGTTGTCTTGCCCCAGGACATGGGTCCGCTTTAGTGGAAGTCTTGAAACTAAAATTAACAATAACAACAATAATAACTGTTTGGCTGTTATTTAGCCGAGAGCTTATGGCTCAAGGTGTTTGCCTTCATTTCACAGCTGATTTCCCTATCTTCCTGTATGTGGATGAATTTATACCATTCTTTATGAGCCTTTTGGAGGTGGGGAGGCAGCTGGGATCACTAAGAGCCACAAGCTGCCAGTTGTTGTCGCAGAGGAAGCTCTGTCTCACGGTCCCTTCTTGCAAACCCTCCTCCTCCACACCCAAAGACCTCTGCAGGTGCAGGGGTACCACTAGCAGCACACGACAGCAGGGGAGCAGTGGCTGGTGCACGCCGCCCCCATGTAATCAAGACACCCAGTATGCTCAGAGCTTGTCTCTTTGCCTACTACTGTTCTTAAGGTGATGCTCCATGTTCCCACCCGCAGTACAGCCTCATCACAGATTTACAGGCTTTCCATGGCTAATTTTAGAGAGATCTGCTAAAAGAGGCCATCTTTTCGCATCTTTTAGTTAGGGACTCCAACATATCGGGCCCCTCTCTAGGTAGTGCTGTAGTGAAGAGAAAGGGGGCTTATGGGTGTGTTCGATCCTTGAATAGGAATGAAATGGAGTAAAAATATTTATGTATTTGGGGGATATTCACACAGCTGAGCTAGGAGGCCAGGTTCCCTCAGGGACAGGGGAGGAACAATTACAAGCGGATGCCGTTCTGCAACAGCCGTGTAAGGGACCTCCAGTGTAATTAGGCTGAATAGCCCCTCAGCAGATACATGAGTGGCTCAAGAGTAGGAGGAATAGCTGGACTTCATGCGCCCACACGAGATGCAGGACAGTGGTCCAGAGGCATAGAGAAGCCATGGGGTCTCTGGAAGAAGCTTTCCACTTTGCTATAGCGGCTTCCTGAGCTGTCCTGTCCCGTGGCCAATCTGCAAGGCCAGACGGCCACGTGCTCCCGAGCAGTAAAGGAAGATGAATTTGCAGAATCGGAGCCTTGGATATTAGGGGAAAGAGGGGAGTCTGTCTGCTTCCAGGCATCTTGCTTGTGGGGTTTGAGTCCTGCAGACTCATCACATGCTTTGGCCAAGTGAAATTCTGCTACATGGTGGAGCACGTCACCAGCTCAGAGGGCTGCAGCTGGACTTAGGAGCAGAGCTACGTGACCCAGACCTCTCTTGTACCATATGGCACCATGGAAAGGTCTGAAATCATTCAATGGATCCATGGACAGTGAGGTCTCTGATCTCATGGGATAACCCACCATCCAGTCTTCAGTCCTATAGCCACTAAAGCACCTCTAGGACCTTAAAAATGTGTCTAGCCCTCCAGGGGAGTCCCCAGCTGCTCAGCCTCTCTGTGCCCCATCTGAATCAAGATCTCTCCAAAAATGAGCCTTGGTGCCATGCTACAAAGGCTGCAGGATGAACAGCAGCACTTGTGTGCATACCCAGAGACACAGCCCGTTAGTGCTGATTACTTGTCTCGCCCTTCTGAGAGTATTTTTTTTCCTGCTTTGAATGTACAGGCAGGATTTTTTTCTGTAATTCGAAAAACAGCACTGAGTGGACTAGAAGTGGAGCAACCTGGGTATGTGGGTCTGGGAAATTGGCTGTGGCATAGATGTGATCAGCAATGGTAGAGTGGGGGCAAGTAGGGCAACTCCTCCAAAAGATGTGTAAATATTTCCAGTTCTTCCATCAGTGCCTGTCTCACACTAGCCAGAAAACAGCAGATGATACCCATGACTGAAGAAATACGAGGCAGCCCTGGAGTTCCCTAAAGCCTCGTAGAAAGACAGTCTAGCCAGGAAGGCAGAAGTCACAAGTTATTTTCCCTTACAAAGTTGTTACAGAATGGTTGGGTCTCACATAGTTTGTACCCAGCTCTGAAGCTCTGTTTGTGCTGATGACTCAGTTTGCTGCAGTGATACTCACTGGGAAAATAAAATTTAAAAAAAACCCTCTTAGAATATAATTTCTGAGAAGAGGTGAGCTCACCTGAAAATCAGCTGTTGGTTAGTAAAACTTGATCTGCTGAATCATGTCTTTGTGCAGGCTGGGCTGATCTGCTGTGACCTAGGGAGGTATTTTGGATCTGAATGCAGAAATCTTTGGCATCCCTGTGCTGCTACAGAAGCCTTACAAACAAGTTTCATCGAGAGCAGTTGTTACTGCGAAAAACTCTGCCTCGCTTACAGTATGTTTCATGAAGTCAAGGTCTAGGGAAAGTTACATAGCAGACAGTAAATCCCACCTACACTTCTTTTTTTTTCTTTTTACAGACAGATGTCAGTGCCTTTGAGTGTATGCTACTTTTCAAAGTGGCTTTGTAAGCTGATAACACGTTCTTCGGAGGCTACACAATACTTAGCACTGCTCTAACAATTTTTATCTTCAAAGTGCTCTCCCCTGTGCAAAAGGAAAGTCAGTCTCTTCCCTGAAGAATTTAAAATCTAAAAAGACAAAAAGGAGTTAGTGGAGAATGGAGTTACATGAAGCAAGTTCTCAGACAGTAGTTCACTTGCCATAAACAAGTCATTTTTGGTTAACCTGAAGCTTGGCAAAATCATGCCACATTTTCAAGGTTTTTCACCCCAAAGAATGAAAGGAAAATATATTTGAAAATATTACAGTCTTGCATCTTGCTATTTGCAAAACCAAAACTTTATATCTCAAATCAGTATTTTGCTTGGAAATGTAACTATTTTTTTTTTCTCTCCTAAAGAAGTATAAAAATAAAAAAAAAAGCAGAGAATGAAACAGATATTTCATTTTGGATGGAATGAAATAATCTTTACGTTTCCTGGTTCAGCCACTGAATCAAGAAAAATAAAATCAATGCTGGGAAGAGCCTTTATAAGAGAAAAACATTATAACCCCTCCCATAAAATGGAGAAACTAAATGGTAGTGGATATCGTTGCACTGATTTTTATGGCCGACCTTCTGGCTACCCTTGCCCTTCCCAGACCTATGACATGCATCAAAGCCAGCTACGCTATACTCATGATTTCTTAAGCACGGCATTAGGATGCAGCTGCATTCCCTCATTTCGTATAAACCAGAACCCTCGCAGGAATGGGTCTGCACAGCACTTGTGTTTCTGAGCTTCTCTTGCTTAAACATCAGCAGACAGCAGAAAGCAGAAGGAATACGGAAGCTCCTGGGGGTAGTAGAAAATACTGTGGGGTGGGTGCTATAGGTCACTTTTGTGGTACGATCCTGCTGGGTATGCGTAAGTACCAAACCGCAGCGGCTGTGCTGGGCAGTACTGAGATGAGAAACATGAGCCTTCATCACAGGAGAGCTCTCAGGTTTGGGCTGGGAAGCCACTGGGTTGAGTTTCAGGTAGCTGATATGCCAGATATGAGCTTGAAATTCACCTTTAGTATCAGTGGAGACAGAGTAAACAGCTGTGTTTGTTGGAGGGAGAGTTTGGACCCTGGATAACAATCCAGTCCATTGAGTTGTGGTTGTTAACTACATGACCTGTTTTCTGGAAATTATTTTGGCAATGGCCAAGGGAGTGTCTCCTTTGTGAGGAGGATGAAGCATGTTCCTTGCTGGAGGAGTGTGGAGAAGGTGAAGTGTGCCCTCAGCTGCATTGATTCAGGAACATGCAGTCTCCTTGCTTGCTTTGAGATGGCACCAGTGTTTGGCTTGTGGATCTCAAGCTCCTTTTGTTCCTCATTTATAGCTGAGGCTGCTTGAAGGGATCATGAGGTCCTTTCCTTGTCTCCTAAGGCAAAGAGCCTAAACATGGCCCTATCCTTGAAGGAGGGGCATTTTGGGGATCCTCCCATCCCACAAAGGACTCATAGCATGAAATCCATCCTCCACCAGTGTTTGCATGCCCTGCTGTAGACAGAGTTTGTACAAGGGTGTTTTACAGCATGGTGAGACTAAGCAGTGGGAGCTTCTCTTGCCTTACAGCATCCTTGCTCTGCACACCACGATAACGGCTCACACTGCAAATTTACAAAAGAAGCAATAAAAGATCACCATGAGTACTCTGAGAAGCCCCAGCTTAAGGCCTCAGCCTTAAAATAATTAGTATTGATTTGCTCCAATAACTCGGGCTGAATGTGATAGTTCCACAAGCTACAACTGCCTGGAGGCTTTGTGCTCAAAATAGCTTCTTTTTCCACTCTTCTTCAGCTCCTGTTTCCTTTGCTCCTCCGAATCACTGCAGAGTAGCATTCTGCAGGGAGCTATGGGGAAAATCCCATTATAGGCTGTGTGGGAGCACATCAGATATTCAAAAAAGTGAGCCAGGTTAAGTTAGGTTTGAGTATTAGAAGACAAATTACTGAAAACAAGGCCATGCTTCCGCGGTGTCTTGTAGCAAACAACCACAAACAGTTCTGACAAAATCAGCTCCTCTAAAACTTTGAGAGGAATAAACACCCTGTTTTCTGCAGATGCTACAAAGCTGGCTGGAAGTGTCGGCAAATAACTTTTTACAAATCCCTGTTGCTCACCATCACTGTGCTAACAGGAGAGTAATAATCCCGGGTTTTATCTTTTTGGAATATAATCCCTGCAGAGTGAGGACGTCTATTTGCACTTGCCCATTAGTGACTAGCACAGTGGGTGCAACAGAAAGTTTAATTATGATTGGGTTGAGGGCGATGAGAGGACCACAAAGGGGAGAAAAGGTTCTGTAACTGACCACGGTTTCTCCTCCTCCCCTGGTTTCTCAGAAAACTTCAGGCAAGTTTCTTATGCTTCTCCCCAGACTGAAGGGGAAGGCTTTTAAGGAAAAATTTGGGGGAGGTTGGAAGCAAATTGATTCAATATGTTCTGTCAGTTGGTCTCCTTATGCAGCCATTACCCTCTACATTGGTTACCTTAAAGTTTTTCTGACGTACACAATTACTGACCTCCAGAGAGACTGAAATAACACATTGCACGATATGATGCTGGGGCCGTCCCTGGGCTCCAACTCCTTCCGCCTATAGCTGGGCACTCCTCAACCCCCACATACATTGATACACTCCAGGGTGTCCCATAGAAAATCTGGGGATTTTCCCCCCCTCTATTTTTCTATTTGCAAATCCAAAAGAAATGAAATAAAATAAATAAAGGCTCAAAGCTTCCATTATAATGATATAAATCATTGGGCTGTTATGCAGTAAAATAGTCGCGTCTTGAAATACATGCTTATACCATTCCTATGCTCTTTTGGGAAACAGCCTCACTCTCCAAAAGGAAGAAAGTCTCTTCCCAGAGTATTCCCAAAATGCATATCCCCAAAAGGGAGAGGAAATCCTTGCAGGCAGCTAAGGAGAAGCAGAATTTTGGATTGTGATTTAGATGACTGAATACTATGACAGCAATAATTACCATGCAAATGAAAACTTACATGTGAGATTGTAGGGTATGAAACTGCACCAGCATCCAGATCCCAACTGACAAAATAAAGGAAAGTAGGAGCCAGGTGAGAGATTAATCCTTGGGGTAGACCAGTACGCTCCTTTCTTTAAAAGCACTTTATTCCTAAGGGACACAATGACATGGGGAAAAGGAACAATTAGCATATTTCCATCAGTGCTGTTGCCTGGAGGGTGATCTGCTGGATTTCGGTGTCATGTGGGACCACATCTGGTTGTGTCTTCCATGCATAGATCCATCGCGTACACGCTGAACTCCTGGGCATGGGCCGTCCAGGTTTGCAGGTCTGCCTTTTCAGACTCCATTTTACCTCAATTTTTGAACTGAGTAGTCGGGGCATGAGGAGGTGGTGGAGCAGATACACTTCACCTGTTCAGCCCCCATCTTGTTCAGAGGGACCCAGCCTTGCCTTTGATCACACTTCAAAGTTTGGCGGCTGAACAGATGCCAAAATAGGAGCTGCTTTCTTGAAAACCTGGCCTCCAGTGACCTGCCCTAGTGAAAATGAGAGACACTGACATTTTTGGGTGGAATTCAGCTCACAGATTAAGGCACACAAATTCAGATGTCCAGCTGTCCAAATTCCCATTATAGTCAATGGAGGTCAAAGATGTCATACAGTTGTCTAAACATAGGCATCTAAGTGTCATTTTAAACACTGTCTGGTATCCAAGGTATCTCCTTAGGCCTGCCAAACATTACCCCAAATCTATGGGAAGCCTGCATCCCTCTGGAGCAGCAGCTGGGAAGCAACCAGGACACCCCTGAGACTCTAATAGTACCAGATGCCTCTTTTTTGCAAAATAATGTATCCCCTGAACAATATTACGTAGAACCAAGAAAAACGGACTTCTACAGATGATCAGCATTGACTAGATCTCCATTTTCTATAAACAAAATCAAACATCTATCTAATAACACACCTAAATTTAAGAGTCAGTCTGACACTTGATCCCATAACTAAGAGTTGATTCCTTCCTTTTGCTGACTACACATTCATAACACAAGTGGAGCAGCCCTGGACTCCAGATTGGTGGCCCCTGTCCCAAACCCCAACGCACGGAAGCAGAGTGGCCAGGAAACCTGTTAGGTCTGGTTCATCTGGAAGCCTTTGTCCGGTTCAAGGGGAGACAGTGACAAGTACATGACCCAGATGGCTCCAAAGGGACTGGTGGCACCGTGGAGCAGCCAGGTGGCCAAAACCCAGAATGGCTCTGGCTCACAAAGCTCTGGAGCAGCCTATGGGCAGCTCTCTATGTATACCCTTTATCCTGGCTTTTTTCCTCTTCTGTGGTCTGTTTCCATCGTGTTCATATTATCCAGGTTTCAGGTGGGGGTCATGGTGCTTTCCTGCCCTTGGAAGTAAGCTTTTTTGGTTAATTTTAAGGCTTACATAAATTAAACAGCTAAGAAAGTGTATATGAATATGACCTCATTTTTCCCTCCTACCTCCCCCCACACACTTCCCCAGTTGACATGTTTGTGCAAATGTTGGAGATGAATAACGTAAATAGACTTCTTTAACAGTGATAGCTTATTAAAATAGCATGGGTGTGTGAACTTCTATCACTAACCAGGAACCCTGCTGCTTACCAGTTGCAATGCCATACATGCATTATTCAGCAGCTGAAAAAGCCCATTGTTCCCGTGTTCTGGAATTAATCAGTTGAGTATGAAAATTACCTGTCACCAAAATATCATGTTTAGTTAGTCCATCAAAACAGCCTGCTCTGACGGCATTTGGATTTCCTCCGTAGAACGTTACCTGTTAAAATACATGCTTATAAATGTGCTAGGGACCTAGCGGTGTTAAGGAGAATGCAGGGAAGCAATCTTTTTCATCTGTCTTGTGTGCTGGAGTTTAAAGCTTGTTGTGGAGGGAAGAAGGAGAAATGCGTGGAGGAAGGAGCACCTGTGAGCTATAATTCAATCAATCTGAAATGCATAGTGTTATTGTGACAGATCTAAATCTGACTTTCAGGCTTAAGCATTTTCCAGCTGCAGCAGAACCATGTGAGGTCCTTGACTTCATTATTTTGCTTCCATGCCGTTTCTGAGCTCTGGTACTTTTCTTTACTGAAAGCTGTGGCCTTTCTTCCGTTTCTCTTCTCCTGGCCCTTGACCTCTTTGCTACGTTTGCTCCTCTTGTTGCCAAAGTGAAAGTATTTGAACATCTGGCCTTGCCTATTTCCACCACTCTGCTGTATCAGATTAAGGAGGCCCAAGGTTGAACTACGCTGTGGCACATCTCAAAAGACTATTGTGGATAGTCTGACTGAACTGAGACCTGAGGGAACAATAACAAAAACAACAACAAAAAAAGTCTGTAAAGGAGAAGAGTGGCCTACTTGGTTTTTTTTTGGCTCAAGTGTCCAGGATATTTGAAATAGGCAGGAATGTTACTTATACAAAGTATCCCTCAGGTTTTTAATTTATACACAGTGTTTTCCCCAACACATATAGATGAAAATATCCATAAAATAGGATCCTAGATCTTCAGATACATGTGCAGTTACATGGCCTCATCTAGAAACAAGTGGTTTTCGAGTGGTGACAAAGGAGGCGGATGGAGTTGTCCCTGTTGTGTCTCCAGGTCCTTGCAGAGCCCCCACAGGGCAGAGGCAGATGTGCAGCAGCAAGGTGCTGCCTTCCTCTTTGTCTGCAGAACCACTTATTTCAGTCTCTCTCTAATTTGCCCAGATGCTGCTTTTAATTAAGCTCCTAAAGTTTCATGGTCTTTGACACCTCTTTCACTCTGTCAATTTCTGTTGAAGCTGGCCTGCAGCATGATCACAGACTTGCTTCCTCTTAAATTCAGGCTGGGGTTTGTAAGTAGATATTACTGTTTCCAAGCAGAGTAAATGCATTCACTTGGGGTGTGAAATATCAGCAATGTTGCATGTTTCCCATATGACCTTGAATCTGAGAGTGACTTGCCATATGCTCACTTAAGCTGGTCGCAATTTTTACCCCCCTCGTTGACTTCAGTGGCTGTCTGATCAGGGTCCTAATCTCTGTGTGTTTGTAATCCCAATCAGTAAATGATCACGCACTTTGCTTTATTTAAAATACAAGCTCCTCATGGTCACCATTCGTACAGATTCCAGGACAGTGATGTGGGGGTTGGTGTCTCCTTCTGGATCACCTACACCCAATAACAAATACCAAGCCTTGCCACCAACTCCTGAGGGATGTTCTCCCATGGCCATGCTCCTATCAGGGACTTTCATAGTATGTCACTGCCCATGTCTTACAATTGTATATCTATCAAAGGTGACCATGGCAAGGAGTGTGATGCAGGGAATAGTTTGGCCTTGTTAAGTGAGGGGTATGTCCCCCTGCAGAAAGGCAACTGTCTCCATGTCTGTTTGTCCTTAACTAGATCAAATCTCTTTGCTTTGAAAAGGATGTTTTAAGTATGTTCTGCCGTTCTTTATATTTCCCAAGGAGAAAAATGGATGATTTTAATGTAGAGAACCCAAAGAAAGACAATGGCTTTAAAAAGTATTGGGGGGAAAAAAAGAAGATGATGATGCCGCTATCAAATATTCCAATTAACACTTTCAGATGAAAAGCTGTTCTCTTCAGAAGTGCTTTTTGATCTTTTGACTGGATGAGACCCATTTTGTTGGCCTGAATACTGGTATCTCTGCTCTTACTTTATAGAACATGTCCCTGGCCTGGCCATTTGAATTCCCTAAGCTAGAAACAGCTTTCATTGCAAGTATGTAAGCTCTGCTCCAGGCTCTGTAACAATAACTCTTTCACTTCAGCTGATGAGATCTAGATATCAATCTTGTTGAGGTCACCAAAAGAAGGAAAAAAAATGAGCTTGGTCACTTCTCCATTGACAATTCAACACAAACCATATATCTATGCCTAGGGGGCCTCACACTTCCTCCTTGTTTTATCCGAATTGCACAAAAAAGCACAACTGAGATTTCACTGAGCTAAAAAAAAACCCCTCCATGACACTGTTCATTTTTGGTACCTACAATGTCATTGGGACAAGTGGCAAAAGGCTTCTTGTTTTATTAATGCCAACCATCTCTATCTGAAAGAAGCTGTGAGGCTGACCTAAGCTCTCCTCGAATGCAAAGCACAAAAACCCATGTACCCAGAGACATTACACAAAGCTAGTAACAGCCTTTTCTCTGGTGCTTGCTACTACTGAGTAGAGAAAAGGGAGCAAATGAATTCAAGTCTGTTTATCCCCATCTGGTTAGATGATGTGTTATTGGCAGGCCTGGCTGAATTTGCTTTGTGTGGCACCTTATACAAGACACCTAAGGCATATGTCTTCCAGATAAAAGCCAAGTCCCCTGATTAAAGGGTCAAAGCAGAGTGCTGACAGTAGGAAGATGAAGCAAGCTGTTACTGAGCTCTGCAGAGGGATGGGAGTGGAGATTTCAGAGCAAGACAGTGAAAAGCTGAGAAAAGATAAATTTCATCCAGGCAGAGATACCAGCACTGAACAGGCTGCATGAGATGCAAAAACGGTACCTGCCATTCACCTCCAAAATGCAAACTGGAGAGAAATGCCCCCCAGGGCCCAAACCTGGGCAGTGGGGAGTGGTGTGTGAAGGAGACCTGGGAAGGGGCAGCTGCTGTGACATGCTCCTGGAGCAGCTCCCGTGTTGGTGGCCTTCACCGTGCTCCTTCCACTGCCTGCCCCCACTGCCACCTCCCTCTCCCTCCTCACCCTCCTCTTCAGGCTAGCAATGGGGACCCCAGGCCTGTGAGCATGCAGGATTTGGGCTCACCTAAGAAAAGATATTTTTATTAGATGGTTTCAGGTCACGAGGCTGAACCAGCACCAGTGCTGGGGTACAAGAGCAGTTAGCATCACCACCATTTGTCCCTCTTTTGTGTATATTGCCCATTCCTGCATGATTTTGCTGTTTTGCATCTCCCCTGGGGACAGAAAGGCAGGTCTCAGTATATCCCGAAGTGGGGAGCTGAACCTGCCCTGTGGGAGCAGTTTCCATCTCCACAGGCAGCCCCCGGCGGCTGGCGTGCCCCGGCAAGCACAGCTGCACTCCCAGGGAGCGGCTCTTGGTGCCCTGTGGAAGAGGCTGCTGTACAGGATCCCCGAAGCAAAGATTAATTAATGAGTGTTTGCACAGCACTTTAAAGGTGTGAAGAGCCATATAGATGCTGATAAGTATCATTGTTAATTATGATTAGGTGTAATATTATAATATATCAATATTGCACAGTAAATAGTGTGAAAAGTATGAGAGAGAATTTCTCGGCAGCCACTGAAATCTTGTCTCCATAGGTGGAGACGCATCTACCCATCAGACACAAACCTGGTCTGGGAATTCGAAGGGTGCAAGTGGTGAGGGACAGAAGCCAAAAAGTTATTTTCGTGGTAGACCGGCTTATGTGGACTTTTTGTAGCAACTGCAGAGAAGGCAGAACAAAGTGGTGTTTTAGAACAAAACAAAACAAAACATTGGAAAAACTGGCTGTTGAATGAGTGTAGTTCCTCCAGCCCATTTTAAGGAAACCACCACCTCACCAGTGTTCACATCTCACCAACAGCAATGTTTTTGCCAAGATGTACTTTTTTTCAAAGGCAGGTTTCAGACTACTAAGCACTGAAAAGGGTGGCTGCAGCCCAGCGATGGTCCCCAGGGTGGGACAAACAGCCACCTGCAGCTTTTCCCTCCCTGTTACGGGGCCTTTGGTTACTGCAGGGGGGAGCTTCCCTCTGCACCTCTGGGTGTCTCTGCCAAACGTTCAGGTCTTCATCTGGGTGAGCAGTGATATGCTCATAACACCTCTTCTCAGCTCCCTGGTTTGGGTCTGCCTTCAAGCTTTGGGATTTGTGTGTCCACCCACTGATCACCCAGAGGGACCAAGATGGACGGATACCACCCACCATCTCCACCTTCCCATTACTTCCACCTCTAACTGCCTCTGTATTCAGCCTGAGCAAAGGGGCTGTAAATCTGAAGGTTAAGCTTTTGAGCCAACACACCTGACAGACTTGCAGTTTTAGGTGAAATCTTGTTAAAATCAAACACCTGAGTATCCCCGAGGCTGGGGCCCTAATTTCTCAGTTGCTCACTTTCCTCACCTGTAAGGCTGAGGACAAGAATTTCCTTTATGAAACAGGCTGAGATGTATGGCCAAAGGGCCCGAAGCCAAGGAGAGTTAACTTATATTAAGTGGATTCTGAAGGCCAGAAGGACCATTGTGGTCAATAGGTCTTGTCCATATAACCTTCTCCTGCACATTCCTTGTACCCATCCTTTAGCCTCTATTTTAGTGCTGGTTTGTTGTTATTCTGTGCCTTCACCCATCCCTGAGCCCTCAGTCTGCCTCCCCCAGTGCCAGCCTGGAGAGTGGATCTGGTACCTCGTGCTTTTGATACGAGGGTTGCTGCTAGGATGAATTTGTTAATACTTGTAAAGGGGTATAATCTGATGGCTGGAGGGGCAGGTATATTAATCAGTGGCATGTGAATGCTATTGAAGCCCCAATTTGCCAGACAGAAAAGAAAAGAAGCAGCAGGTAGAGCAGGGAATTGGTACATGATAAATCTAGTTAATATACAGAGAGAGAAACTTGTAGAGAGTGAGCTACTCTGCTTCCTCTCTTCTTGCTGTCGTTCATGCCTTGTTAAAAATGCTTGTGATGTTAATTTTCATCTCACACAAATGCCAAATAAAAAGGCCTGATTTATATTGTTCTTGAAATACAAAGATTCATACAAGCCTTGGAGAGAAACTCTGATCATTCATTCCCCCTGGTAAACATAAATATTCAATAATTAATATTGAATTTTTGGAAGGCTGATCTGTTCTCTTGATCTCTACAACAGCCTGTTGACCCTGTCATATGTTATAGGCAGCACAATATTGAAAACTGAGCCTCATCTATACCTACATATACCAAGTGAATCTATTCAATCCCAGTTAGAAGGTGACATATTAACCATCTCTAACCTGCTGCCACTGTGTTGCTGCCTTGCTGAAGAAGCAGCACCCTAACTATGCCTTTCATGCAGTGTTTTGGAAATTGTCCTGTATTTGCTCAAGGGAGACCTTGATCTTCCCCGTTCCAGCTTGCAGACAGAGCTCTGCTTCACGGCAGAGCAGCGCAGGATGGCAGGAGAGCCTGGGTTTCCTGGGTTGTGCCTACTCTTACCCCAAAGGTCCTGGGGGTGCCTTTGAGGTTCACTGCAACTCTCTACCTTAATTTTTCCTCTATGCCACCTTGGGGACATCTATGCTTTCTCTAGCTCTCTACAGAACACCCAAGCACACGCTTGAGGGAGGGAAATGCTCTGGAGGAGAAAGAGAAGTGTCTGATTCGGTCCTGGGGGGAATTTGGACCTGCCTGCTCCCTCGGTGCTGGCGGGCAGGGACCAGCCTTCCCGGGTGCACAGGAAGGAGGGCAGGGAGTTGGCATTTTAGGCTGGTAACAATCGCTTCCTCCAGCCACAAGGACAGTGGTGAGCAAAAGCCTGCCCATAAATTCTCCCAGATCAGCACAGCTCATTGCTTCTGTAATTACAGTTTTTAGACCAGCTACTCTTGACAGCAGGCCATCAGCACTTCTTGAGGCTAAGTCCCCAGCCAGGGGACCATCTCTGTTAACTCACCGAGAGCCACTAACACAGAAACCTCACATGACCTGCCATGTCAGCTCTGAGAAACTCTCTTTACCAGAGCATTGCTGCCAAAACAGCCACAGAGGAGGAACACTGATAAATCAAAGGAAGGAATAGTTTCTGAAGCATGTTATTTTGGAGATGAACATTAAAAAAAACACAAATCCAACCTAACAAACACCCTCAGCCCAACAAAATTCCTCTCTGGACTCCCTAGTGGTTTCATCAAAATTTTTTCCTCCTTGCTTGACCTCTCATAACACCACTGAACTATAAATAAACTTCTGATAGTTATGACACAAACCAGGCTGCCAAAGCAGGCGTGGAAAGTGGATGGAGATGCTATGAATGATCTCTACTATTTGAAGTGTTACTTTGCCATATTTCTTCCCTATGACCAAGAAAAGAGAAAAGAAGAGAGCAAAGCAGTTGAAAAATTTCCTCTTATTTTGTACTTTCAAAACTGTTCCCTTTCTAAAAAGCTGCTTTAAAATGTATAAGCAGTTTTCCGCCTGTAAATAAATGGCTCTTTTGTGCACTAAACATGTAAATTGGACTATCGAGCATTTCAGACACAAGGTATTCCTTTCGGGTATCATAAATATCACAGTGTAGCCCCTGCCTCTGTTAGCAAAGTTTCTGTCTCATAGTCAAGACATAAGAAGAATAATTCTCACAAAAATTCCTTATTCCCTGAAAAAGGTTTGTTGTAGGTTACCAATCAATCCTTTAAGAGTCTGTAGGCAGACCCTTTCTTGCTATAAATCGGTGTCACTCCACTAAAGTCAATGGAGATTATATAAATTGAGGGTCTGACTCCATGTGTGTGTCTCCCACTCCCTTATGCATGGTGTGTTTTAATCAGCTGAAGTAGAGAGCTTGCTGTATAACCTATTTGAGGAAGGAGAAAAAATAACATTAGAGAAGTGATCTTTATCTAGGGCATGGATTTTCTGTTTGAAGCTTGGGCTTGCAGTGATGACTGGGAAACTGCTTGTTGGTGAATGTGTGCAGGTCTGTATGCAACTGAGAAGAGCACTATTCTTTTAAACCTTCTAAACAGATTTTCAGGGTTTCCTTGTTTATAAAGTGTACTTCTGCTGGTGGCATCTCTGACTGCAGGAACATCACTTGTCTGAGGCTGCGCTCTTGAGTTCCGTTTGCTGACCCATTACTGCATCAAAAATGAAGAGATTGAATTTAGTTCCAATAAAATTGCATTAAGTTTGCAATAGATGTCTTTTATTTCCAATTGGATATGGCAGCTCCCTTCTACGAAAAAGAACCAAGTACAGTGTTTCCAACATAAACCTCTGGAGGTCTTATCTGTGACCTTCTCTCCAGAACTTTTAGCAAAGTCCTATTGAATTAGGTGCCTATTTTGTTATGAAACATACCTTCGAACCAGTATTGATAAATAATTCTGTCTTGACAACACTTAAAAACTTACCCTTGCAATGTAGATAGACACATAGGCCTGTCTGGAATACCTCTGAGATGATCTTTTCCTCATAGAGTAAGGAGATGATGTACAGTAGGGTGTGTGATATCAATTTCCATAAGTGTCCATGGGAAAGGGGGACAGTTTGAACGCATTCTTACTGTTGTATATGAGATTCATCATTACAACTAGACATGATCCAAAGGTCTCCACAAGTATTTGAAATTTGGTGTTCAACAAGTGTTTCAGAAAACATTTGTCAGGTGTTTAGTTTTTAAACTGTTTGTTTTGCACATCCATTACTTCCACTGGGTGATTGGCTGCTATCTGATTAAATTAACACTCTAAATGGGCAAATAACACCATAGCGAATTGTGCATTACTGAATAATGAATATTGTTATTTTATCCTGGCACAAATTTGGAAACATTCTGGGCATTGTGTTTATTTTTGTGAATGCCCAAACTTGTAGCTCTACTTGTTTGCAAAGAACAAGCAAAGCAATTCCACAAAATACCAGGAATCAAATTCAAGCTGTTTTGTTTATACTTATTTACCAAATCTGTTTCCATTCTCTGACTAGCTCTCATTGTAACTAGAGTTTATCAACATTTTTCAAATGCCAACATTTCAGTGAAACAGATTTGTTTGGGGGGAGGGAGAGGAAATGTTCATTTCATTCCAAAAAAGAAGACTACTTATGAGTCAAATTGTTCCATTTGATTTTTAAAAAGTCCTATTTTCAATTATCATTCCATGTATCTTGCAGGTTTCTGGGCTGAATTAGATAGTTTTCAAGATATTTCCAAAAGGCCCCTAAAGCTGCCGAATGACAATTGCAAATTTCACTAGTTTCTATTCAGTGAGAGTGACGTTTCTTAGAATTCTTGTGTAGGACAAGTATTTAATTTCTTTTCACATCTCTGGTGCTTCAAAGTTTAATTATTATTTATTATGAAATTATCTAGAGCTGTGAGTGTACATAGATGCCCTGAGGACTTTATAGAAACAATGCAGAAGGGATCAGAGCTAAGGGGGGCAAAATCAATATGTACTTGTCATTGCTTAGAAGGTGATACATGTCACGTTATTGGCTTCACCTCTTATCCTGACCTGCTTCCTACCTGATTGCAATCACTGATGTACATGGTACGAGTAATCTGTGGCACAGACTTGTCTGTAATTTCTCATTCATACTTGATCCAGTAAACCCAAAAGATTGTGCGCTGGCTTCGGTGAAGTGGTGCCTGAGTTACGGTTGTGGTAGAAGCAGACACGAGCCCGACATTTATGGTTGGGACTGCTGATCTCTAGCATTACCAATTATTTAATATCAAACGTTTTGTGTCTGAAATAAGTTTCCTGGTAGTTTGACTTAACAAGTACGGTCTGTACAGCCCACATACTTTTAAAATAATTATTTTCCTCCCACAGCTATTAGTGAAAACTGTGACATCTTCCCCTTGTTCGCAGTGATATGTCATCTCTGCTTCAGCACCAGATGGTCCAGGAAAATGAGCAGGAGAAATAAGCGTGTCTATTTTCCCCTTCCCTAACATGGTGAGAAAATAAATGCGAAATAAAGAATGTGTTACCTGTGCTAGGATAAAGCCTCCGGATGCGATGGCTGTCTCTGCCAATTTTCTCCTCTGCTCTTTCCTCCCCTGGCCCCTCCATCAGTACAGTCACTGCTGATAACTGTACCTCATGCATGGACTGGTCCTTCCTCCAGGCCCTCCTCCTTGAGCTTCAGGTGCAGGAAACACTTCAGCCATCTTTTTTATCAAAGACTGTTGCATATTATGTGTCCTACCTGACCTGTCCCATGATTAAGGTTCTCTGCTGGGACTAGGAGAATTAACTTTTGTTCCTGACTTCACTATGGGGATCCCCAATGACCTTAAACATCATTCATGCTTCATGTTCCTTCAGTTGTCAAGAGAGGACAGTGATTCTTCCTTTGTCTCCTGCACATTTAGAGATAGGGCTCATCTATGTCTCTGGAGTCACACCATGATATTAGAGATCTGCTCCCATGTCTAGAAAGGTGTTTCTTACACTTACACCTATGAAGCAAAACTCAGAAATGTGAACTGAATTATAAGGGAGGAAACGTCTATGTCCATGTATAGGCAACTAACATAATAGTTTTGAGGATCGTGCCCAGGGAGTCATTGCTCCACCACCTGACTCAGACCACGATACCCTGCCACCCATGCCTTAGCTTTGCCTGAAAACTGAAGATGGCAGTAAGTCCCAGCAAATATGCTCTGGTTACTGGATTAGTAACAGAGGACCTTTCACTGACCCTCAGTGCCTTGCCCTGAGGGTTAAAGATCTCTTTTTCCAAGGGGGCTGTACAAGTGTTCTCCAGGCTGGTGCCCCAGCTATCTAGGAGGGTTTGGAGCTGTGGTGTCACCTGTTGAGGTGTTCCCAGGCCCATAATTGCCTTTTTCCAGTCTCTGTGTTCTGAGATGAGGGAGAAAAGAAAGAGGAGTTGAGGATGGCCTTTCCCGTTCCCCTGCAGCCAGGACTCTTCATATACTGAAGCCATTTTGTACACATCGGCCCTACAGGAAGTTCTTCACTTGGAATAAGAGCAAGGCTGGAATAAAAACAAAGGGAAGGTAGCTTGGACATCAGCTCTAGTTAGCATCTAGAACTCCATTGTCCCTTTCAGCTTGAGCTAGAGCTGCTAAACCAGCTTAAAATCCAAACTGTCCCACCATTTCTGCCTCAATTTGCTACCTCATGTTACCAACCCATGCTAGGGACAGCCACCTTTTTCACGGTAGGCATGTCCTTTGTGTCCTGGTGGAAGATCTGATCTCCCAACCTAATCTGCTTACATGGGAGGTAACAGCATTCATGAGGGCGTGAGCATGAAATTCAGCTGTAAATTGTCTGGCCCCTTGTTTTGTTTTGCTGCCTGCTTAACAAAATGTTTGTTAATCCTCAAATTTCCTTCAACTTCTGCACCAGTGACTACATGTCTCAGAGTTTCCTAATACATGATTCTTGTTCTCTTTCTTGAAAGCCCTGTCATTTATCAGATAACAGAAACAGTATGACTGAGATGAACCACAACTCAATAAGGATATAAAATATTCTGAGTGAGCATCTTGTGAAGAAAGAGGTCCTGAACTTCCTTCAGCAATAGCTTGACAAAAACATAGGAATAAAGAGTATCTTTGCAAAAAGCATAGATTGGGTCATAAGTATTTTCTGTCCCAATTTATAGCTGTTTATGTCTTCTTATAGCCATCTATCACAAATGGTTTGAGCAGCCCCCCATAGTTCTTATTCTTGGCAAAATGCCGTGCTTCCATTTTCTTTTAATTACTGGCCTACAATAAATTGTACTGATGTCCCAAAAGCAAAAGTCTCTCCAGTCCATTATCATTCCCTAGAGCCATCCTTTCAAATGTAGTTAAACTTGGGCCTCTCTTCACTCTGAGGCCTCTCCCTTTTTCAGACCATTTTCTCTTTGGATTGACTGAAGCTCTAAAAGGTTAAATGAATTGGCCAGGGTCATACAGTGGGTCTGCGGCTGAGCACATGACGGCAACTACAACCTTCTTCCCTACCTAAACCCCTAACCCCAGGCCCTCAAGCAGTATGAAAGGATTTTATAGGCAAAACTTAATCTCACAGAAAACTGCAGACTCTTAAATAGCAGAGTTTATAATGGAAATACTAAGAGAAACCTGACTGTAGCAGTGGAATAGTAGTAATGTATTACTTATTCCATTAATGGCTGTGTTCTTAATAGAAACAGGTTCATTACATGGTAAGAAGCAAAGTTTGCATTAAATAGAAACACCATTTGGTGTTTTATTGATTAAAAGGAGATTAGATTTCCATGATGTCCTTTAGCAAATAGGATGCCTCGGAGGAAATGTATATATTTATATTATAAGAAGGAGGGTTTTATTACAGCATCACGGAAAGAAAGTGTATCTCATAATGATAGTTTATATCACACAAGGGATCGGTAACTAAAATTTCAACTCTTAACCTAGCAGTGAAGTCCTGAAGTCTGTATTAATGTATTAATGCAAAACTAACATTTTCCATTTAAATAGCCTATTGTTACATGCTGCACATGGCAGCAAGGTTAGACCCTCTTTTCTAGACTAGAAGACCATCAAACCTGTCCCTGTGCACTGCATGGAGCGGGTGAATGGTGAGGGCAAAATATGACGGCAGAAACATAATCATGTCCAATCAGCAATATATGGCACACCTTAGTTTCACTTCTCTCTGTATCCTTAATGGTATAAATATCAGCAATGTTAATTGCTCACCAACTACTTCACTGCTTTCAGGCACATGCGGCTGTGAAACTGTGTTTTTTCTAAGCTTCCATTCTGTGGTTGATGGGCTGAAATTCAGCTGTATAAGGGCCACCTTTCCATCTGTCCCACCATTGCAGAGGGGTCGACCCCTGATATCCTAAAGTCACCACAGAGGCTTTTATTAGCAGATCAGAAGCATATCGGCTCCATCTGGAGAACATCCTGTGATCCTGCTGAAGGTCAGGATGGGCAAAGGCACCCTGCAGGCTGTTCTCACTTGCACCTTGGACCAGCCTCCAAATGCTGCAGTTCATATTTCCCAGGGTTTGAACTGGATTCAGGATGATGGATTTAAAAACTGAATCTTTAAAACACGGTGTGTATCCCTGTGCTGATGTGAGTGTGGTTGGAGGCCTGTCACTAGTGGTGCTCCCCAGGGGTCTGTGCTGGGTCCAGTCCTGTTCCACATATTCATCAATGACCTGGACGAAGGGACAGAGCGTGCCCTCAGCAAGTTCGGTGACGATCCCAAGCTGGGAGGAGCGGCTGATACACCAGAAGGCCGTGCTGCCACCCAGCGAGGCCTGGACAGGCTGGAGAGCTGGGCCGAGGGGAACCTCATGAAATTCAACAAGAGCACGTGCAAGGTCCTGCCCCTGGGGAGGAACAACCCCCCGCACCAGCACAGGCTGGGGGCTGAACTACTGGAAAGTGGCTCTGCTGAGAAGGACCTGGGGGTGCTGGGGGGCAGCGAGGTGACCCTGAGCCAGCACCGGGCCCTTGGGGCCAAGGGGGCCAACGGTGCCCTGGGGGGCATGGAAAGGAGTGTGGCCAGCAGGGCGAGGGAGGTTCTCCTCCCCCTCTGCTCTGCCCCAGTGAGGCCGCATCTGGGGTGCTGCATCCAGTTCTGGGCTCTGCAGTTTATGAAGGACAGGGAAGTGCTTGAGCAAGTCCAGCAGAGAGCTACAAAGATGATCAGGGGACTGGAGCATCTCCCATGTGAAGAAAGGCTGAGAGAATTGGGTTTGTTTAGCCTGGAGAAGACTGAGGGGGGATTTCAAAAGTACCTATAAATATCTGAAGGGTGGATGTCAGAATGATGGGACTAGGCTCTTTTCAGTGGTGCCCAACGCCAGGCCAAGGGGCAACGGGCACAAGTTGGAACACACGAAGTTCCACCTCAATATGAAAAAAATCCGCTTTCCTGTGCGGGTGCCAGAGCAGTGGCACAGGCTGCCCAGGGAGGCTGTGGAGTCCCTTCCCTGGAGACATTCACATCCCGCCTGGATGCGTTCCTGTGCCCCCTGCTCTGGGTGTGCCTGCTCAAGCAGGGGGGTTGGATGAGATGATCTCCAGAGGTCCCTTCCAACCCTTACAATCCTGTGATCCTGTGATGTGTCAGCTGACTTAGAAGCAGGCACCTCCATGCCCCAGTGTGTATTTCCAATTCAAGCAGACAAGAGACATGCTGAGTGAGCACCTCTTCAGGAGTGGATGAAATCTTACTGAGTACCCCAAAGTGGTTGGGTTGTCTGAAATAACCCCTCAGTGTCTAGCCTCTCTGAGACCATGTCCCTGTAGCAGATGTCTCCATTCATCGGCATGCAGCTTGAACGGAAACCCATCACTTTTCTGTCTGCCATGAGTCAAATCCATCAGGTCAGTCAAGAGTTAATTGAAAAGCTCCCATTAACTTCAATGGGGCCAGACTTTACTCCTAAATAATTCTGAGGAGTTCAATTAATGTTAATGGACGCCTAATGCCAGTAACTAACAATCTACCTTTAACAACCTAATTATTTCTTGACAGATGTTGGACTAGTAAATAATCCAGTGGTCTTTGGTGATAGCTGTTTGACAGCTTTGGAAAAATGCCTCTCAAGGCAAAGTAAAAATGGTTTTCCACCAGCCGCCCTGCAGATGGTCAGATTTTACAACCTGGCTGTGTTTTGATGCCCTTTTTTCTTTTTTTTTTACTATGGCTGAAATATGCATGATAGGAAGGAAATACTGTAAATATAGCTTGGTTGGCTCTACCTTTCAGCCAGAGCAAAAGACTGTAGTTCCTAAATTCTTACTGGCAAGTTTGACCTGATCATTTGTAGTCTCGTTTCTCTCTAAATATCTGTAAAATGGTGTTGAGGTCTCCTGTGCCTGACTATGAGCTTTACCCACAGAGCAGGCAACAGCTCTAACTACCCTTTCACCAATTGATGTATATAAGGATGCAGTTGTTTGGATATACAGTAGTTCAGTGTTTCCAGATGGGTGCAAGGGGTGAGGTGGAAAGAAAGATCATTTTAGAGGTCTCCCAAATCTCTCGTTTCTTAACATGAGACAAGTCTCTTGTTTTCAAATAGCTATACAAAAAACACTGGTGGAAAAGTAAAAATATGTTTATTTGGAAAATGTGCTGGAGACACTTGTGGAAACTGCAGTTTAGTTCACTTACTGCCCTCTATGGCCCAAGTCCCTGTTGTGTTGTCCTTTTGTGCCACAGACAAGGTTCCCAAAAGGTAGCTCACATTTGTCACACAGGATGTAGTCCAGCTAGTCTGTAGGTAATGATGATAGCGATAGGAGCATGGAAAAAAACAAAGGCATCTCCAGAAGACACTGCAGAATTTCCACATGAAAAATGACATATTTCTGAAGAATATGTGGAATATCTAAATTTCTGCTGAAAAATCAAGACTCTTCCATAAATGAGGATAGGGAGACATAATTAGAGTTGACAATTATTGAGACTTTCCTCATTGTCACCAAAGGACCATAGAGTTTGCACCTGTAACACACCTGAGCTGTGAGATCAGTGCAGCATTCAGCAGCCTCCCTCTGCATTTGCTTGCCTTTGACATGTAACCTGCATGAGAAACCTCCTTCACTCACAGAAGCCTTTTTCACCAGTCTCAGAGGCCAGATCTGAAAAAGAGTCTTTCTATAACCATGTCCACCTCCTGCCTGGCAGCCTGCCTTGTGCTGCCTGGCACAGGCTTTACCTTCTGGGCAAACAACAAAGATCTCAATACTTACTGTTTTTATAGAAAGAAGGCATAACTATGATATTTATATAGTCCAGTATGGGTCTGATTCAGCTTAAACTGTGTAAGGATCTTTTTTAAGGAAATAATTTCCTTTTGGATGGTACTGAAAGTCTGCTCAGTGTGTTTAATGGTGCTAGACCTGGACAGGAAAAAGGCAAATTCGATACGTCTATGAATTCTGTGTGTTCAAGAGCCTACTGGGGAAATGCCAAATAACTTCCTGACCCAGACCTACCTGAAGATAAATGCTAGGGTGCTTGTTACAGAGTGTGCTTGAAGGCACCGATCCCATATTTCAGGGAGTTTCCCTGGCGTGGGAGCTAGCGCAGTGGTCAGAGCAGAGGCAGAGGGGAGCACTGCACGGTGCAGCTCTTGTGCTTCCACGCTGGCACCCTGGAGCGACAGCCACTATGGCAGCATCTGTGGCCCCAGCTGTTATGGCAGTTTTTCACCAAAAGAGAGGAGTTTGTGCTGGTGGGGATCAGGCAGAAGAGAGATGTGCAGCTCATCCAGCAAGATAGGGGTCTCCATCTGAGCTGGTCACCCATGGCTTCCTTTATAGCCAGCGTAGAGAAATGGGTGTGATTTATCTGACCCTAAAGCTGTCTGGTTTAGGATGAACTGAACTGCACAATAAAAGTGTCTGCTTCTCTGCGTGGATATGGAGGAGTCAGGCCGTTCAGCTCCAATGGAGACATTCACACTGCCAGTGCTAATGCTGGGTCAGATGAATCTCTCCCACCAGACTTTGGACACTGATCTCACTCAGATGGCCGTTATGTAGTGGCTGGATGAAACAATGTTAGCCCAGGCCAAAGATGATGATTTACAGTTTGTCACTCACTTCTCTGAGAGCTGTGATCTTTGCAAAACTGATTGGAGACGATTCCTGTGAGTTAATTCTTTTATTTGTTTACTTCTTTTGCCTCAGTAACTTGGTAACAATATGTTATTTTTTAGTATAAGTAAAAGGTCTTAGTGTATTTTGATGCAGCATCAAGGGTAAGTAGTTACTATGTAAGGCACTGCTGAGAGCAATCCTGGGATACTGAGTGGATGGGATTTGTTGAGACGAAGAGAAGCAAAAAACATTACAATTAAAGACAATACTTATGCCTATGCTCATAAAAAAACAGGCCAGGGCCTGTGCTCTGGTCCTAGAAGCCACTGGCATCTCAAGGCTTGTGTCCATGCATCTAAACTCTCTTACGCTCATAGTTAGGCTATGAAGTGCCCAGACTAGACTGAATTATCTAAAGGTCTTTTTTTTTTGGTAGATCAGCTGTGGGTGCTGATGGTTTCCTTTGATTCTTATGGGGATGAAGAAAACATGAAGCTGTGATCTGTGAAAGTCAGGAGTAGGTAATGGGAGGCAGGAAAACTATATCTTGTCAGACATGGGAAGGTAGGCATTGTTGGTGGCAGAGGAGGGGGAGAAGCCCTTATGAGGTTTTAGGCACACTGTTATCTGGTGGTACAGGGTTAACCCTCTGGGTGAACTTCCCGTTGCTTTATTGAGGCTTTCCTGAACAGTCACAAGCACCGGGGCCTCCTCCAGGTGACAATTTTGTGGTTCTGCAAGGGCGCAGGACTTCCTGGTTTGTGATTTAGCTGCACCAACGCGGCATTGTTCTACATCTGTGAAGTTTCACACCTGACCACTGGCTGATGTTTTGAAGAACATAATTTTATGGCCGTGTTTATTACTCTGTGTGACTGCAGATGAGGATTAGTCCATTTCCAAAGTAAGAACAACTCCAAGGATGAGAAGCAGACATAGGAGAAGAGGATGGAGGCACCTGGAACTTGTCGTTGCTGAAAAAAGTAAGGAGAGATTGTTTGAAGAAGTGAGATTTAAAGACAGATTTGGATGTGTGAGGATAGAGGCCCAGATTCTCAACCATTCCCAGCTGCTCTTGAGATACAACACAGCAATAAAATTAGGATCTGAAGCTCTGGGTGGCACAGAACCGGCAGGTCCCTGGTGGGTTTTAATGCTGTTCAGGAAGAAAAAGTAGGAAATCCTTGTTGTTGGAGCAATTTCTTAGGTTCACATGTATAAGTTAGAGAAACTGTATTTCTAATGGATTTGGGTTGTAGCTGGAGTAACTCAAAGCCACTAATGCCTCCTTTGGTTCATCTACTAGAAAGATTTCAATGGTCTACAAGAATGTGGCCCAGGGAACCTACTACTGAAGAACGTTGGATTGTGGAGCAAAACAAAAATGAGAATGGTAAAATGTAGCTATGGAACTAAGAAGACCAAAATAATTACAGAAGAGTGTGGAAAAGGGAGAGATGAGGTCAGAGACATTACAGAAGGAACAAACTGTATTTTCCCTGTCCCCTTACAGCATCTGCTAACTAACACATTCTATCTTTCCTTTTCTCACTTTCATTTTTTGCACAACTCAAAGATGAAGCTGCTCATGACTTTATTTTTGGCTTTTCAATGTCTGTGTCCATATGAATTTTACTCATCTGTATATCTCAAATGAATGAGATATGAAATGTAATTAACCAAGTAAATTAAATTAGCATGATTTGTCCTGTCCTTGTTCTTTGCCTCAAGTCCATCTCTTACATGCTTCCATGAATTATGGTTTCTGTGGGGAATGAGTTTGAAGGCCTAAAAAGAATAATGTGTTGAAATTAGTGTGGTGCTGAGATGGGATCCTTGATTTAGGTTCATCGCATATTAACGACATTAAAAGGTCAAGCTCCATCCTCCCCCACCTTTTGAGCAGTGACTATTTCCTGGGCTATATTTACTTATGAAGGGAAACAAATGAGGAAAGATGAAGGTACACGGTGTGTCTACTCATACTGCTGCGACAGATGCTCTTGCAGTTCAGCCCTGTGTTGTAACCGCCAGGTGAATGGTCAGGTTGAGTGGGTAAAGCAGAGGAATGGTGGCAAGAGTCAAGAGACCCTGTGGGTTTTGAAGTGGGGAAAAAATCTTTAGATGACTTTTGCATTTTCATCATACTCAGAGTAGCCTGGACCCCTGGAAAGGTTACCCCTTGAATGTTCACCCAGCGCTTGGCGCTGATGACATGACTGCTTTGTATTTAGCATTTTTCTTCCTTTTTTTTTTTTTTTGTTTTCTTTATGAGAATATAGTGTCCTAAAACATCAGGAGCACCCTGTTCCTATATCTATTTCATCTCAATATCATGCACTTATCTGGGCTGACAGATGATTTGTCTCAGCCTTGTGACACTACAGTGTTATGAAAATATGAGCCTATGGGTCAGATCTGCTTTCCAGTTTTCTTCTTAAAAGTGACTCTTGGCCCCTGGCTTGTGGCCCCTTGTGCCCACCACCAGTGGCACTGTCTTCTGTTTTATTATTGGGGTTTATAACGCACTGACCCACATGGGGGAATGATGGTGAAAAGAGCCTCCACCATCTTAGAATGGCAGTCGGTAGCTGCCACCAGGTGTTGCAGGGGACAGTCGAAGAGCCATTGGCAGCCAGATGACCCTTCCCCTCGCCACATTCACTTCTCAGTTTCCTTGGTTAGACATTGCTTGGTGCTCTGTCTGGTGCAGATTCATGTCTTTCACTTCCACTCTGCTCACTTCCACTCTGCTCACTTCCAAAATCTGTGCTTTAATTAAGTTTATGGCAAGTCTAGATAGTGTGAGCTCTGTTTAAATGGCTTTTCCGTTTTCTGCACCGTTCTGAGCTCCCAGCCTTGGTCAAGGCGTCATGGTTTCTTTCAGTGTGGCGTGCTGTTGCTGAATTACACACAATGCCAAGTACCATTCTCCTGCAGACTTTTGAATTTATCCGGTAAGCTATGTGATATCTATTAGAAGTTGTACAGTCCTTGCCAACCTGTTACTATTAAGGGAATACTGTTACCTTAACCTAGACTGCCTAAAAGAAGAATGGAGAGCTGGTTTTGGTTCTCTACCTCCTCCTACTCCCAAAGCTGTTTTTCCCTTTTACAGCCCAATTTTCCTGTTCTTTGGGGCTGTTTTTTTTTCTTTTGTTGTTGTTGTTCCTGATGCTTTGGGAGAGACCACACAAACACCAAGGTGAATTGCCTGACACTGCAGAGGGGGGTGGAACAGGTCCTGGGCTTTTCTCCTCTCACTGCCCCTAAGTGTTAGAGGTAATTGCTTGAATGGCCTGGCTTGCCTCTGGGCTGTGAGCTGTGATTTTCCCTTTGGCCTTGCCTGCTCTCAGTGCTCCTGGCCCTGGGGCAGAGCCAGGCTTTAAGGTGCTTGCTGCTGGAGGAGTATTTGCTTGGCTCTAGCCAATTCTGGTAGTGGTAACCCAATGCACCGCTGTCTGTGACAAGCTCATTAACCACTTTACATATTGGCTCTTACCTCCTTCTGAAGAACTTCCCGCTAGGGCTCTCGCTGTGCATTAGCTCGAGTGCTGCTTGTGTGATGGAAATAAAGTGGCTCCGACAGAAGTGTAAAGTGTCCTCTTGGGGAGTGCTTTAAACAAGACACAAAACCCAGCTGTGGTGGAGATGTGGTTCCCCTTTTTTCTGACACTGGAGGGGGACAGGAGGAACTGGGCAACAGCCATCATGAACACAGCCCAGGCAGTGAAGAGCAACTAACTTGCATGGTCAGAGAAAGATGTTTTCGGTCTGAGTTGTTTGCAAGGCACGGGCAATGCCAGAACAAAGAAAAGGCTCTTCCCAGGAGTATGAGCACAGGGTTATGAGGGAAGCATGACCAGAAGCATTTAATACCCTGGGCAGGCAACCCCATCCGCTCCCTCATCATACTGTCAAGAGAAAAGATGCCCCAGAGAACTTACATTGGGATCTTTTCGTTGTTGCTCATGGGTCATTGCCCGCATGGGACATGTCTAACACACCAGTTGTATGATGATGAAGAATGCAGAGCTCTTCTCAGAAACACAACTAGCAATACTGCTTCTTGGAGGGAAATAGGACCAAGTGTCACAGCATGTGTTCCCTCAGAGCTCCTGGAGGCACTGGTTCAGGTTGTTCCCTCTGCAGTGCTTCCACTGGCCACAGCAGCAGTGAGAAGCCCCGGTCAGGTCTCCTGACACTGAGGTTTGCCTCTGCCTCACCAAGGACACAGCAGTCTGTTTGCATCTCATCCCAGCTGCCTGTCACAAGGACTGCTCACTGCATTGGGTCTGTTGTCTTCTCCCATATCAGAGGGATCTTCAGGTTTGCTTTCCACCCTAAAGGAGCACAGTGGGCCTTTTGGGCTGTGCTGCCACCTCTGTAGCAGTTTCTCCACTGAAATTAAATCACAACAGGCCTCTCTGGCTTTTTGCACATAGAGCAATGAGCAGAGCAGAACTCTGTGACCACAAAGTCAAAACCTTGCCTGGGTCCTTGGATGCTTCCCTGTGAGCAATATCTGGACGGGATCCATTTACACTGTTAATGGGAGGGCTGTGCAATCGCACAGCCCCTTCCCACATCCAAGGACTGTGCCTCACACCAGCCAGTGCTAATGGCCGGGTGGGTGCGGCTCTCTGGGTCAATCCCAGTACAGACTTGAACACAGCCTCACTTCTGCACCATCGCCAAACTGGAATCACTGGACTGGAAATTTATAATACTGTGATGGGCTGAATGCAGGAGAGACGGGACTCACTATGGAGATCTTTTATGAAAGAACACAATGTATGCAAACCTGGCTCAGGACCCTTTGACTCCCAATTGTCTGGGCAGATTTGATAATACATGTAGTCTGGCTTAGACACTTTACTGGGAAAAGTTGCGTCAGAGCAGCAAACTCCAGCACAGCTTGCATTGCAAGGATGCTGTTGCCTTTAAGCCATGTACTTCACTGGTCTCTCGTCTCTGCATAACTCTGCTCACGGTATATGTGAAGACTGGGGTCACACATGAGCCATCATTAATTGCAGATGGCAATGTTGTTATGGGAGTGGTAGATTCTGTTTTCAGTTTTCTGGGGAGAAGCATTGCCTTGCTTTCACCTTCACACCGCATCAATTCATCCCTATGTTCTTCTGATCCGCCCCCCCCCCGCTCCACTCCACCTCATTAAAAGAGTTGCACAATAATTGTAAATTTTACAGCGGTCAAATTAGATTAATTCCCTTGACACAGAAACAAACAGACTGCTAGGAAATGACCATTTCAGATTACTGGAAGAGTCACACAAAGCTCCCAAACCCAGGCCAACTGCTGTTCTCAGTTGCACATGTGTAATCCCAGGGATATCATTTAGGGCTGTGCACATGAAACGAGCGTGCGCATCGTGCCCCAACATGCATAAATAGCAGCGGACCCCATCCTGTGTACTGCTGTCATCAAGTCCAGACTGCGGTGCTTATAAACCAAACACAATAAATTTAATTAAAGGATGATCCCACAATGCTAATCAGATACATGTGCAGATCCCAACCGCGGGATCAGGCCCAGAGCTCTTGAGGGCTGAGCCCCATCTGCCGCCATAGATTCATTTAATAATATGGGGTCTGAGGAGCCACAGGATTGGGCTTGGAGTTGTTTTGCTGCTGAACCAAAGAGCATGACAAAAAATGCACCCAAACATTTTTGCTTCCTTCCCCATGATGTCCCTGAGACTGGCAGCAGCAGCAGCAGCAAGCAGAGCTCCGTCCGCCCTGCCAGGCAGGCATGTTGCCCAGAGCAGTGCCAGGAGGCAGGCTGCTTTGATCCAGCACCAGGCGATGCCCGGGGTGAATTCAGCTCAGACCAGTGCTGAATTCACCATGCCACGCAGCAGCGAGGCTCTTTTCAGCTCCCAGCAGCTGCTGACACTTCAAAAGGAGTATCAGCCTGGCATTACGCCTGCTTGATGCTGCACAGGGTCATCACTGCCATGGCCATGCTATACCTTGAAGCCTGGTATGCACTTGGCTCTTGACTAAGAAATGCTGAAAATGAGTGCAAAGGGAACAGTTTTATCATTATGAGTTCGTGAGGGTCATCCACATAGAAACCATGACAGCAGGAGGGCATCGCTTGCATCTCCACAGGTTCATTCACGTGGGTTAGGAGCATCTCAGGAGATATAGGAGAGGTTTGCATGGCTTTTACCTGTGCTGGGTTTAGGCTACAAACCTCTGCACCAAGAGCCTCAGCTGCAGCTCCTGCTGTGTCTGCAGCTGCTGCACTGATCCCTGTGCTATGCTCTTCAGTGGAGGAGGAAAGGAGTTGAGTCTGCTTTACTCAGCACCTTTCCTCCTTTGACAGGAGAATGAAAAGCCCTGCCCTGAGTCTCTGTTGTGCAAACAGGAGCGGGGAACCCCATTTTCCATGAGCTGTGCACTGCAATGCTGCCATTAGCTGCTTCAAGGAGGAATCCAAGCTAATGATAGCAGTTATTCCAACAATGTTAATGATTTGTAGAAAGATGAATTAAGCAAAGAGAGAGAGCTGCACAAGTCTATTATTACTCTGTGCCTAACTCTATTAAAAAGAGCTGAGCTGTTCATCCATTTATGAGCCATTGACAGGGAGGCATATATCTCCATGAAAAAGGTCAGATTGCTCCAAAATGGTCATAGGCACATTTCTTTTTGAGCAGGAGCTTTCTGTGGCAGAAAGTCTGTGTTTGGCAGAGGGTTTCCAAATGCAAGGCTACCTGAAAGATTTTTTTCCTGCTTGCTGCACGCACAAGGACTTACCTTCAGTATTTGAGGTGCCAATTAACGGTACAAGAAATCCAATTCAGCCTTGACCACTTGCTTGCGCCTTGCACATGGCAAAGGCTAGAACCCACCGGCAGAGGAAAGCTCTGCATTTCTGGGGCTGGGACAGAGGCAGGGCACCCTTGAGGAAAGCTGGGTGTTTTGGATGAGTGTTATTCCTCTGCCCCACTCCATTCTAACCCCTGGGTTTTGCCCTGTCTATCTGTCTCGGAGTATTTTAGGAAGCTGTCATTGTGGTATTGAAGTGTCTCTTGTTTAGTGCAGTTGGGATGAGACAGACCTGAAGTTCCCTATTGATCTGCAGAAGAAAAACAGCCTCATCAGCAGCGGGGATCTCATTGCCGGCAGCAGTGCGGGGCTCCCTGGGAGGCAGAGGCAGCTGGCTGCCGGGCCCCCCGCAGTGGGGGAGCTGCGGTGCTGGCTCCTCACCCCGGTAGGGTGCATGCATGTCAGAGAGGACCTGGCCAAAGGGCAAGGCAGATTTGCAAGAAGCACTACTGAGCTCTGAGTCTGTTTTCATGCATCTATTTATAACACTGAGAGCAGATTAGCCATGACCACCTCAGTATGGACGCACCAGGGTCTCTAAGTCCTGCCCTGCAGTTCTCCCTCAGGCATGCAATTGCACCTCCCTGGTGGCTGCAAAGTCTACGGTTGTTTCGATTCACAATGACAGTCAGGTCACAATGGCTCTTACCTACTAATGAGTTACACAAGACTTAGGTGGAAACAGTGACCTAGAAGTAAAGCACTTCGTGTCTCCTGTCTATCGACCTGATGTCTGGTGCTGTTCTGTTCCTCAGAGGAGTTTAGCGATGAAGACAAAACCCAGCCAAACTGCAGGTTCGTCTGTTGGAGGCTGTGAAACTTGTGCTACGTGTGATGCCCTTTGCGGGGTCTACTCCTGTCTTTGCCAACTGAAAAGAGCTTCAGGAGCAGCTGTGTACGCCTTGAATTTTTGTCATGTCTTGGTTTCAGCATGTTATGTCACTTCTGTTATGTTGGGCCATGGTGTGTCATCCCTGATGCCATGACATTATTTGCTGACATCTAAGAGAATAAGATGGAAGCAGGCTTTCAGCTGTCAGTGCTGCTTAATATTTGCACTATGGTCATGTCTAGAGAGCTGAAGTGAGACAGGGCTCTTCAATGATGGCAGCACAGCAAAAACAAGGTAAGAAGTAGACCATTGCCTGAAGAGCTTTAAGCTGAACATGGAAGACAGGCATGGGAGGAAGGAAATATCATGCCTGTTTTTTTTTCTGATGGCAGCCTGGGCCACAGAGAAAATATGTCACTTATCAGGATCACAGAAGCTCTCAGGAGGGGAGTGGGAGAGACCCTGCTCTGCCTGATCCCACTTCCACGCTTCATTAAATCTGTCCATCCTTGTCTGGCAGTAAAATAAGAGGCTGTACCAAAAAGGGACTCCAGCACCACACTTTACCCTCTAAACCTTTAAGAGTGGTCTGCTGTCTAGGCAAGGCACACAGTGCTGAATATTTCCTCTGATATTTCCTCCTATTGATAATGATGGGCAATGCAGGGTAAGTCGCTGCTGAAGATCAAGTGTTTTTTATGACAGGCAATCCAATTTGTCCACCTCCTGCTGCCAACCGGAGCCGTGCCGTTGTAGCTGCTTCATGCAAGACAGGAAAGTCGCTTGTGAAGCTCCTTTCAAGGGACATTACTTCCAAACCAATCCCAGCATGTAGGTTATGGAAGGTCATAATCTGAAACCAGTGATGGGTGAATAGGTTTACATAAAATAAGACAGCCCCAAACCTCTCCTATTGCTCAGACTGCATCTCTCCCAAGCAACAACCACCTCTTTCCCAAGCGAGTTCTGACCTTTTTTTTTGCAGGCTTGGCAAAACTGCCATTTGTATTCAAAGCCTGTTGTTATCTGATTTCTCTTAGGGTTTTTCTGGGTGGGTGGGAAGAGCATATCTCTCCATCGTGTTAGCTCCATCGTGTTCACTTAACAGGTTTGACAAAGTCCTGTTAAAATCCAGCAGTGTTGTGGGGAAGAGCCTAGATTATATCATCTAACTCCAGATCTTATCTTGGCTTTTCAGCCCTCATCAATTACTGCAATTCAGACAAATGTCTTTTTTGCTAATTTGAACCAAATGATCCTAGAAGACACTCAATTGACATCCTAAATAACACATGTCATCTGTTCATTACTCAGGCACAGTGTGGCTGTAGTTCCCCAAAATCGATGTGTCTCTGCCCCAATGGTACTAAAGGGCTCAATTCTACCTCCATGCATTTCCGAGTCTTCTTACTAAAATCACTGTGATAGATCTCTGGAGACAACAGTGGAAGTTATACTAATGAAGATAAAAAGGTTTAAGTGGGGTTGCCTGATGCTTTTGGGATCCAGCTCTATTTCCCCTTGATGCATTACTTTCTGGTTTTTGAGTAGGAGTTCATAAAGCAGTTAAACAAATTAAAGAAAATTAAGGAAAGCAACAGGTTAAACAAAGCAGCAGGTTCCCAGCTTGAGTAAAGAGTTTGCTGTGACCTCAGAAGTCCTTTTATACAACTGGAACTGGAAACTTCTGGGAAAAATGGAGGTCCTTAATGAAGAAAATGAGGACTGCCAGCAATATAGTGAATACTTTGGCCGCTATTTTCTTTCAGAGCAGATTATAGATAAGAACCAACAGACACCAAGCAAAATTGATTTCTGTAGCAATTAAACCTATTCACCTTTGAGGAGTTTGTTACAACCTCAGAAAAGAAGAGATAAATGCTTAGAAAAGCTGCAGAAGATGTAACAGAGTATTGTGCACCACAGCCAAGCAATTTTGTCAGCTCCTTTGAGTTTCATAGTAGGATGAGGAGATGATGTAGCTGAATACGTGGCAGAGCTGGAGGGGCTGATTGAATGTTGTTTGATTAGCAACCTCCTGAGGGATCTGCTGTGAGACAGATGGAATTTCATCATTACGAGTGTCATAAACCATCGCTGATTGCTGGTGGTGGAGAACTTCACCTGGCCCAGAACAGCGCTGTCAGCAGCAGCAAAGGAGGGAACTGTGAAGGGTTTAAAAGATGGGTATTTAGAAATACCCAAAACAACTGAGCTGACCAACCATAAAGTGGAAAAACCTCGACGAGATTTTTTTCTATTGTGAAAGAGCAGCTTGTTTTGTAGCAAAATCTACATACGATGTAGCCTGGGGTGATATGTGCCACAGGATGGGGTGTGCAGACAAAAAAACCAATGGCAGCTCTCAGAAACCACCTCTCAAATCAACTATTTCATCCAGAGGTAAAGAAAGGGAGTAGCGGGCTTTTCATGATGCAACCGTATATGCTTTCCAAAAGGCAATGATGGACTTTATGGTGTAAATGTAGAGTTAAACTGCCTGTCAGCTTCCACAGAAACACACACAATGCCCATCAATGAATATATTACCTGAAGGGCAAATGAGGTCTGAATCCACTGCTGAATGCCACATTGATATGTGGCCTTGCTTTGCAGAACTTCTGGTGAGAGACGTTTCGTGACAGAGGTTTGTTTCTCTAAAACAAAATGCAGAGATAAAATATGTATTTGTCCTAGATACGTAGGCCAAACCCAAACCTGTCAGGTGGAGATTGTTTGCAAGAATTAGAAGGGAAGTGTCAAATTATACCCCACAGATGTACTACTTCTCTGTGAAAATACATGCCTGCGTTTATAAAGGATTAGGACATTTGGAAGGGGGTATAACATGGATTTATGCAGAGGATGGGCTCATGCTGAAATAGCTGCAGGTAGGGTTAGTTCCCCACACCCTTACAGGAAGGACTGAGGAGGGGTGGTGAAGGAGGGCATCATTCACAGCCGCTCTTGACTGCCTGGATTGCACTTCGAGTCCCTGTATTTGTATCAAAAAACCCTGCTTTCCTCTGCAGCTATTGTGCACAAAACCACAGTGAATGAAGTCTCTGGAGGACACAAGCATCCTGTCCCTGAGACACGAACTGTCAGAGCAGGGCGAGGCGGAGGTGAAAGCTTAGTGGAGTGGGTACATAGCAGCAATCTCTGCAGACAGGAATAGGAGAGCACAGTGAGGACCTGATCACCAGGAGAGCAAAATAGGCAATGAGAAGCTCCGGAGTCATCAAAGAGCAAATGAAACATCACTGAAAGGGGGCCTGAGTTCTACAGTGAGAATAGGTGATGTCCTCAAGTATAAGAGAGATATTTCAGTCACTGGGGGCAACAGGACTTCATAACCAAATGTCTGCTCTCTTGCAAAACCAGAAGCGCTGTAAAATCAGACGTGTAGTACCTGGGGTACGTGGTAGGTAGGGAAGATTTACCCTGTGGTTGTTCACTTGTGGCCTTTAAACAGGCCAGCCATCTGGGAGGCAACTGATTTATGAAACATAATTAAGGTTAAAAATTATTATCAGAGTTACCCTCAAATATTTAAGTTCCTTTACAGCCATCACATGAAAACCTGAGATGACTTGGTACCAGTGGAAAAAGGCAGAGAGAGGATTAAGAGGAATCTAAAAAGCTATGAGGTCATGGGAAGTGCTTTCCATTTTGACCTTTGCAAAGTTCATCAGTGCCACATCCTGTGACATTTTGGTATGTAACATGAAGGCTATTAGAGGGTGGACAGATGGCTTTGTCTTCAGGTCAGTGACTAAGGCAGAAAAGACTAAATTAGCTGATGAAAGAAAGGCAAGTTGTTGTTCTGGGAATAAAATATCTCCATCACTGCATAGATGTGAATTACTTTATTTTTCTGGCAGATCATGGCCTACTTAAAGGATTCTTCCACAGAAACAAAGGCGGGCTAACCAATGCACCCGGCCAGCTGCTCTGCCGGGTTTTATCCTTTTCCATGTAGGAAATAGTCTGTAAGGTGAAGGCTAATGTAGACGACGTCCTCCCTCTGGCAATAGCTGGTACTGCAGAGCCTGAGTCACTCAAAGGGAGGACATACCCTCCCCCAGCAAAGGGAAGGGGGAGCTTGGACGCAACGCATGCTGTATACACAGTACGTGCTATTGTACACTCAGAGGGCAACAATTACATCAAATGCACAGAGCATTTTTTGCCTAAAATCTTTGTGGAGGTGACAAGGACCTGAGAAGTCCATCAGCACAGTTTCTTGCAAGGAGCCATCTCCTCCTGTCCCTCCCCAGCATCACTGGGATGCTCAGCATGAGGATTGACCTCCCCTGATTTAAAAATTCATTCCGTGTGACATATGCACCCAAAAGAGCAGGGTTGTCCATGGTGACTTCAGTGACCTCCAATGCTACCCCCAAAAAGAGTAAACCAGCTGTGGCTACAGAGAAACCACCCCTATGGATTGTGGAGGTTGAAAAGTAACAAGTGTGGTCAGACTGAAAACTTTCTTAGCAAGGATGGACTTAAATGTGCTCAAGCATTTTAATACAATCCAGCTTCAAATGGTGTATCGGAGAGCTGCTAGAAAGGGGGTGTGAAGGAGGTGATTAATGGGAGCTTGGAAAAAGATCAGATAGATTTCTTTTGAACTGTGCCTCAAATTACAATGGATGTGAGCCTGGCCTAGCTGTTGATGAGAAGGAAGATAACACTCATTTGGCCTTAATCTATCCTGTCCCGGGTGAAGAAATAAAGCTAGACTCTTAAATACAAACCACTCACTTTCATGCAAAGGATGAGCACTGTGTAAAGACCATCCACATAAAAATGCCAGTAGTTGGCAGTCTACATTATGTCTGGGTATTGCCTCAAAGTAATTGGACTCTTTCTATTTAAGTAGTGGCTGAGGCTTAAGATTGTATCAGGACAGTGTGTCTACTGGATGATGTTTAAATATTGGAGCTCAAGCCCCTCTTGTGTGAAGGAGCTGAGGCCAGGAAATGTGTGTGTGTACTGCTTGGGCCCAAGATAGAGGTACCTACTCAGTTCCTCGTCTTGGCAAAGGGGGATACCCCTGCCATGCAAGGGAGAGGACATGAGTGCTATGGACAACAGGTACGAAATAGATGTCATGAAAGAGACTCTGATTTTTAAAGTAGTGCACGTGACCTCTAGTTAACAATCTTGGCTGTTAACGGTAATAGAATAAATAGAATAAAGACGTCACAGAAGTGTTAATATCTTATCTGGGGCATTATGGGATGCAACAACCTCATTTTCTGTTTTCTGCAGCTCTGTGATAAACAAGGCAACAGGTTCCCACTTGCAGTGTGCAGTGAGCGGAGTGTTGGGTTTTCTTCAACCAAACAGTTTCTTTGCTCAAGGAATTGGTTTTTCCCCACCTTGGTCAAAACCCTGAGGAGTCTGATCCTTCCTGGGTAAACTCATTCCTTAAATGTATGAAGTTATTTCCTTTTACTCCCTTTAATTTGTTTCAAGGAGAGCAAATAAGAAAGGCTGGCCCAAAAGACGGACTAGTCTGGAAGACTTTTATCTGCTCCCTGGAGGTGCGTCAGTTGGTGCAGTAGCCCTGGGGAAACATTTGCAATTGCATGGGTGCCAGATGCATGCCGTAACTTGATCAGCCCTGGTTTTGAGCCTGCAAGCACAGTTGGGGGAAAACATAAGGAACCATGCAGGGAAGCTGAGCTAATCTGCTGATGGAGGTGGGGAGCTGAGTCTCCTCTTGCCTCCACCCCCATGTCCACACCAGCTCCTACCACTGAGCAGGAAGAATACCAGGCAACGGAAAAGCTTGAGAGCAAACTCACATCGAGCTGGTTTGTGCTTTCAGCAGCAATAAACCCCCAGCCCAGCTGGTTGCTCAGCTGTGAGGGTGCAGCAAGGTGTATGCTTCTGCGCAGGCAGGGGCAGCGCGGGACCGCAATGCCCTTGCTAGCACCTTTTAAACGTGAGCGCGAAAAAGCACTGTTTGTCTTAGCAGCTGCTTTTTGGAGTTGTCTCTGGCTGTCGTTTTTGGGGAGGGACGGGGGCAGGGAAATTGGGTTGGGTGGCAGATGGTGTTAAACAGGAAGGGAGGCAGTGTTTGTTTGCAAACACGGCGAGGTGTCATTCCATTATTGCCCAGCGCTCTTGACAAAAATCAGTGTGGGAGCTTTCTGCCAGCTACCTCAGCCCCGAAACGCTGTGCGGCAGATGAATCAACGCCAACCAGGGAGCAGGTCCCTGCCCCAAAAGTCCTCCCTGGGAGTGCGACAAGCAGGAGCAAACATGGCAGAGATTCGCTGACAGGCATGAATGAGGATGGCGGTGCCCTGTATTTCAAGGCTAGCACGGGGTGCCAGCAGCATGCCTTAAGCCAGCCTGTGTCTCTAGCTGCTTGTTTTTCCCGCCTCTCCATCCTCGGAGTTGGAGCGATATCTGCAGGGCGACAGAAATGCTGCCCGCCAGTGCGCTGGGAGGTGGAGAGTTTGTGTCTTGCTGTGCCCACGTGGTGGGTTTCAAGCATTTGGGACCAGCTCACCCCAGGGGATGTCCCAGCCCTTCAGTGGTGGCACGAAAGGAGCAGTGCTCATGTCCGCAGCCGTGGCAGGTCCCTGCCAGGAGGGAGCCCTGCTGCAGATGCTGATAGAGACCTCGCCTGCATGGGTAGCATTCTGCACCCTTAGCACCTGTCTGGGCATGCAGCTGCTGAAGCCTCTGCACCCTTTGCACATATAGCTATTGACAGCTCCTACAGACCCGGGGTGGAGTCTCAGGGGTTTGGTGTGTTTAGGAAAGTTAACTTTGCCATGATCATGAGTGTACTGATGGTGGGGTTGGGAAGGATGCCAGGGGTTTTAGCCTCTCTTACAAGCCCCTGGGTTGTGCTCACCCTGGGGCAGTGTTGATGGGGCTTGAATCTCCATCCCTGGTGCCAGATGTGGGCAGCACGAGGGACCCGGCAGCGCTGTGCTGAGCCTGGGGCAGCTGGCATCCCCCTGCCTGCAGTTCCACAGCACGCTGGGTGCCAGGGAATTAACACTCCACTAAGCCTGCGGTTGCAGCCAAGGCTGCCTCCACAGGGACTGAGTGGGTTAAGGATGAAAGAAGAGATGGCAGCCTTTATGAGCATCCTCCTTAGCCATCCCAGACCCTCCTCTTTGTTTTTCCTGATAACGTGGTGTTTTAGGACATTGCTGCTTGTGCTTCTCCTTTCTTCTCCTGCTGGGAAAGTCAGGATTGATGACTCAGAAATTACTAAAAACATCACGCTCAGCACTGCCACAATCAGGAGACTGGCTTAAAAATCATGAGATTTCTACCAAACAGAAATCAATTCTTTTCCTTTGTCCTCTGTTTTTTTTTTTTGACACGGAGGCCAGTCTTCAGTCCCTTCAGTCTTCAGTCTGAAGAATATGTTCTATTTAAATTGGGTTTTTTTTTTAGTGGAAAATGGGGTTCCCACCTCATCTCCAGAAAGGAGAGCTTGAGCATAGTACCAAGTCTCATGCCTCTATGGAAAACATCAGCATTGCCCACATCCAGGGATAGGAAATACCAGTAAGGACAAATGCAAACACCCAACTCTGCACCATTAGCTCTTATATGACTATTAATGACCAAGGCAGCACTGCAGTGAGTCAAGATCCAGGGACCCAGGTTGTCTCCAGATCCTGTGACCACTTGCCAACAGGAAAAATGAGCGAACTTTCACTGGCTGTTTTTCAGGGCTGGATATTGTACTTTAATGAACAATCAGAAGGCAACTAGCTGGAAAATAACTGGACCTTTAACAGCCTTGGTGCTTAATTTACCATGTACTTTTTCTTACATTCTCCCTCTCATTGCTGATATTATATCAGCATGGCCGCCTCTCTGACACCGGTTTTATTCAAATATTACTGTTTCATCTCGCCTCTGCTCCTTACCCTGCTTCCCCGGGCTATTTCACCAGGTCTGCCTCACCTGTCAGAGCAGCCCATCACTGCCTTCTCAATCACAGCCCATTAGGAAAGGCTGCACACCGGACACCTCTATCTCTGTGCTCACACCATGGTCCAAACATCCTTGGTTGGATTTGGGGCTGGTTACAATGCCGCTGAGCCCACCCTGCCTTGGCAGAGGGGGCCGTGCATGACGGCTGTTTGGATGGAGTCATTTAAATCTGTGATTTATGTGTTCTTCACACTTTAATTGCATCGAGGAATCTCTCACTCTGGCAGTGTCTAATCTCTCGACATTTCACATGCTCTGCCTGTGCAGTGTCAGAAGATGAATAGCCCATTCATATGGGGAGTGCTTCACATCCAGATATGCTGACTTACAATGCTGATAGACTGGAGCAAGAGATGAAGGATAGCAGCAGGGAAACTTGTTGTGCCTACCAAACCTCATTGATTCAAAAATAAAATGCACTCTGTGTTTATCTGTAAATGATGGCATTTTTACTCTTATGGCTTTTTCCTTACATCTTCTAGCAGATCTCCTCCCTATTTGCTAGTCTCTAAAAGAGCTGCAGAGCATATCTTTGCCTTTAGGGTTTGCAGGGTGGTGTTCACAGAGCCAGCTTTGGCAGAACAGGCTGTTGAGGAAACCTGAAAGCTCTCTTCAGAATATGTATGTGGGTATTGTTGCTATTTGGCACTGAATCTGTCACCTGAAATGCCTGAGTTTTTCTTAATGGTGCATGCACATTTTTCTGGCTCCTCTTCTCTGCTCTCCTTAGAATATGTTTGTTCTTGAATACTGTAGGGCTAAGGTCCTACATTTATTTTTTTGGCGTTGTTACAAATAGGAAGACAACACACCAAACCATCAGACAGACTGGGAGGAAAGAGGTGACTTTATCCTCATCTGAGGAACTAACAGATTAAATAAGTTGCCCAAGGTGGTACAGAAAGTCTGTATCATCAGATCAGGGAACCAAAAACAGGTCTTTTTTTTCAGAGTTTTGATCATAGGACAAGTTTTATCAACCTGATCTGCTATATTTTCAAACAAATACATTACTTACTCCTAGAACAGGTAAAACTTCCTTACAAAGAATATCTGTAAGGAATGTGTCCCCATCCAGTCAGCAGATCCTCTGTGGTTGACTCCCAGTTTTCTTCTGTAATTTTTATATTTGCACTGAAGAGTTTGGAATAAATGAAGGAGTTCATTTGTATTGAGATGTGATACAGCACTGGCAAGAACGTTCATGTTAGACAAGTTTAAGTTAATAGATAAATAGAAGCACAAATGAGAAGCTGGCTGATCTGAAATCCCGATGCTTGTAACTCAACATGTGTGAAGATTCAGCTGAGGAAGGAGTAGAAGGCAATGTGCCTCCTTTACTGAAATCATAATATCCTGTTTATTCCAACCACCCAAATGATGGCTAGTAAATCTTATTTGATTGCCTAATAATTGAAAAGTTACTTGTGCAAAACAGAAGCAGCTTTGGCAGAGTTTGAGGCTTAGCCTAGAGCAGACCCTGCTCTGGCTGGGGCTGGTTAAAGAAGTCTCCTGCATGACTATTTGTGATTGAGTGTCTCCATAATTTTCAGTCCAGAGGCTTCCTGTCATGCTCATGAAAATTTCTGGAAATTTGGAAACATTCCTGAGAAAGGAAAATCAGTTTTGGCCCACATCTATTCTTGAAGTCTGAGGTCAGGAAACAGGACAGTGATGGGATCAGAAAGGAGGAGGGGTTCTGCCATTTCAGTTGCAGTCTTATGAAGCTCTTACAGCATGAAAAAGTAACGTAATTACATAGGTTTGGGCAGTCATATAAGTGAAAGACAGGAAAAGAGACCTGCCTGCCATAACCCAGGTGTGGACCAGGGAAGATGCGTGTATTCAGCTTTCAGAGATGCAAAGGACTCTTCGCTGTAACCCTCCGGCTGCAATTTTGTTCCCAATGTTCATTTTCTGGGTTGAAGTTTCATGGCAATACCTCTGCCACTACATGAACTGCCTTGAAAATGTTGACCAAATATAGCTTAAATATCTTTTTCTTCTTCTGAGAACATATGAAGATATGAAAAACTGGATTTATATTTTTTAACATATAAGTCAGTCAGCCTGTGTTTGAATAGACCAGCAAATAACTGCCATTAGAAGGGGAGATGGGGCTTGGAAATGGACCTAACACTAAGATTGCTTGTTTATCATTGCAACAAGTAACATGATGAAAAGCTGCCTACTTTAATTTCCACTAATTTGGCAAGTTACTGGAGTAAATGTAGGTGCACATTTTCAGAATATCTTGGAGGCTTTTGAGCATGTCTGAAAATCTGGCTCTTATTTTAAGTGTCTAAATGGGAATCAAACACTTGTAAAATAATCTAGCCCAGTTGTGGGTGCTGAGCACTTAGAAATCTGGCCTTCAGTTCTCGAGAAAATCTGGCTGCTAACATGTTTTAAGACTGAGGAAAGCACGGCTAGAACATCAAGCCAAAGGAAACAATTTGTCTTGTAATGACAGGGTTGAGAGGAAGATGATATTCTTTTAAATAAGTACAGTACCTAGGTCTGGATGATCTCTGCTTCCAACTAGATGAGGATATAAAGACACTGGTAATGAGATTCATTACAGCAGCTTTCTAATCTCTTTCACTACAAAATACATTACATTTGGAATTTAACTGTGTGTGCAGCACACCAGGTGGCCAAGCTGCTTTTACTGGGAGAAAATAAAGAAGCTGAAATGCACTGCTATATAGTGCTCTTAATGCCTAATAATGTCATAGAGGAAGAAGTATGTTCTTGCTCTCTGTTGCTGATGACTGCCGAGCGAAGCACATGTTATACAAAGTCACATATGCTGGAGAATAACACTGCTGCGGGAGCCCTTAGCTCACTGGTATGTGACACTGCAATGTGATTAGGAAAGAAATTACATACTGGCAAAGAGCTTTCCCCCATTTTGGGAGTGAGAGAGAAGAATTACCCCCTTGGAAATGTTATATCTGAGTGAATTTACTTTTCCTTGGGCTGATATGCTTCTAAGGAAGAAGGACATTCTAGCTGTTGCTCAGCTGAAAGGACTTTTTTTTTTACTTTATTGGCCTGAGGTGGTCACAGGGTCATTGGCCAAATTCCACCTTGGATGAAGCGGGGAGGGTTTCACCATTTTCAGGGGAATTTGAGTCTGAGGTTTGTGTGGCACGGAATTTGAATATGGAGACTTAAAAATAGGGCTTCTAGTTCACATCCCAGTCTCTGAGGTGTTCTTGCTAACGGTGGAGGTGTGTTGACATGGCAACTCCCTAAATCTAGCCCTGAATGCTGTAAGCTTAGCTCCTGGCCTACCAGGACTTGAAACTCTTCTGAATCAGAGACTAAGTCAAGGCTTTCTGTCCATTGAGAGTGACACTTCCCTATAGGTGAAGTTGGTCTATGTGGGTTTTTCTCTTAATCTTATAAAAGGCCTCAGAAATTTTGCATTTTAATTTAATAAAAACAGAGCTGGGCTGCTCACCTGTAGTATTTGGTCATAATAAAACTGTGGCAAACACCATTTCTCCCCTTCTAGTACCTAAGTTTACTGTGTTACAGAATTACTTTACCTTTTTCTTTCACTCCTCCTTTTTGGGTCTGAGCAGAAGTTCTGATTGGTTTTGGTAGAAAACTGTGGATGAGCTGTGAAGCACAGCATGAGTATTGAATGCTCTTCCCAGCTGTTTGTCGTGGATCAGATTCGCTCTTTGTCATGGGCTGGGATCCAGTTGCAGGACAGATGCTTTACAGTTTTGTTTATTGGATTTGCTACACAAAGGGTTGTGCTCCACATTGAGAAGGAGCAGGTGGCTTGTAGAAAGGAGAAAAAAATCCATGATTTTGTGTTTTTTATTACTGTTTACAGATTCTTGTGACATACTGATTGCAGCTGGATGTGCAAAAAGGCAGGGCTGGAGGTATCCGTGCAGCCTGCCATCCCATACCACTCAGACACAAACACTGATGCACCAGGACTCGTGCTTTCTCCAGAAACTGGCCCCTGGGCAAGTTTGGCTGGCTCACAACCTACCTCCTTTCCCTTACCCTTCTCCCATGTCTTTTTGCTCCTCTTAAAACTGTGGACCATGTGGATGTCTCTGGCAGTCTACAAAGTTATGTCCCAGTAACCCTGGAGAAACCCCTAGGAGTGACCAAACTGCACCCAGCCGTCACCATGTAGTACCTGGGTACACGCGTGTGACAGGTTGTGTAGCAGGTCTGCTTTCACCTCTTGTCATGGACAGGATGCCTGCCTGTCATTGTGTGGAGGAAACTGTCATTTTGGTGACAATTATGTTGGATGTCTCCTTAGTCTGTCTTCACTTATGCCAGGGATGTTGCTTAGAATGGAACAAAAAATGAAGTTATCGAAATATGTAGGTAAAGGCATTGGCACAGGCTGCCCAGAGAGGCGGTGGAGTCACCATCCCTGGGGGTATTTAAAAGACATGTAGACGTGGCACTTCAGGGTGTGGTTTAGGAGACATGGTGGTGTTGCGTTGGCGGTTGGACTTGATGATCCTAGAGGTTTTTTCCAACCTTAGTAATTCTATGATTCTATAAATGGAGCAATGGGTCATTTGAAAAGACAGCAGGAAACTGAATAGACCACTAAAGACTGACTTTTGGGTTTGGCCCCGAACAGAACTGAGCAGTGGCCATGTTCCCTTCACGACCTTCTGTTTCCTCCATCATGTGACCAGACGTGAGCCCTCATGTGGCCAAAGTTAAGGTGTCTCTCAATCGTTGCTGGATCTCTGACCATAACTGTCATTTAAAGATATGTGCAAAACATCCCCTTATGGGACTGGGGGATACCTATGTGAAGTCCAGGTAAAACCACACATCCCTGGGGACTCCAAAGGAAAGAGAAACAGAGGAAAAAACAGGCAAGACTGGGTAGCAATCCATGGAATGCCTTTACTATATACTTTTAAGGAAAAAATCCATGGGCAATATGGGAGCCTGTCAAAACATAACTGTATAAAACACTGAGGAATCATTGCTGTCAGGACGTTTCCATGTCTGCGTGATTCCTCCATGCTACCTTGGTTGTGTAGAGCACAACTGGTGATCTCTCAGAGACTTTTGCAAGCAGTGCTAGCCAGTTATACAGAAATTCTTGGACAGCAGGACCGGCATTCAGACCCTTGCTCATATAAACATGAGCTGAAAAACCACGCTACCATGTGGTATGACTGCCATTCTGGTGAGCTTAGCCATGCAATTATTTCTGCATATCAAAGCAAGGGTAAAGCACTTTCACTCATGTGTTTATGCAAGAAGCACTGGTGAAGCTGTGTGAAAATCCCCATGCCCTGTTCTCAGCTTATGCAGTTGAAGGGTAGGATGAGACACATGGTCCCAGCAGCACGAAGAGCAGATGAGGAGCCAGGATCCTTTTATTCATAGCTGTGATGATCAGTGTGTGAGCAACCCTGATGTCAGCATAGGTTTGTATAAGCTAGTTGAGGTAATTAAGTGTGAATAGGTGTGGATTTGGGAAAGATCAGCCTATACTAGTGGCAAAATCACAAACAGGAAAAGGAGCTGACTTTGTGAGACTGCTCACAGCCAGCAGGTTGCCTGGCTCTAGGCATGAGTGAAGAGCTTCTGTGGAAATTTGGGAATGAAGGGGAGAAATTGCTTTGCTTTAATACACAGGGAGGTTAACAGGCTCCCAGCAGAACTCTTTTAATTGGCCAGTAGCCCCGTGGAGGTTGGGACATGTTAAACAACCGTCCTGGTAATCCAAAGCACAGTTAGGCTGAAAGTGTTCACATCTATCTTGTGAATTCCTTAAATAATAAACACTGGACAAAGTTCAATAAACAACCAGATCAAATCTCGCTGAGGAAGCACTAGGAAAGCAGCTAGCCAGAAGGGTCTATGGGGCAATGCTCTGCTAAGAGGCAAAAAATCACGGAGATGCAGGCTGGAACTGGTGTCTGCTCTGGAAGGATCTACTGGCAACCTGTGGTGAAGTGTGTTGGGCAGGGCTGGTGCTTTTTATTCTTCTTTTGAAGCAGGGGTTAGAAACTTTTCCAAGGGTTGAATCATCCTTTCAGACTCATTTGGTGGACGAGAAATGAACATCAGTCCATAAAAATACCAGAAAACTGTGTCCATGAGCTGTATGAAATGGAATTGTGGTTTGTGAAAGGGCCACAAGTTCTCCATTCTCACCTCTAAAGCACGTGGGATTCAGTGCAATAAATCTCTTTTCTACAGCTTTCCTCACTCTCTATTGCTTCTCTTTTTTGGGGAAAAGTTTAGTGTCCCTAAATCACCATCAACTCAAATTATGCCATCCCCGAATCATCATTATAGTTCTTTGCTAATGTCTTTCCTAAACTCCTGGCATGAATCTACCTTATGATGCCTTCAAGAGACCCCATAGCTGGGATGACTGGACCAGTCAGCTCGGTTCCAGCTGAGTGGCAGGGATTAGACGCTGTGGCAGCATGAGCCCAGTCAGAGGCAGCTTGGGGGTACCCACGAGAAGCAGCTGTAACCCACCCCATCCCTCTGGTGAATCCCAGTCCAGGCCTGGTGGATAGGGTTAATGGGGTAGCATGTAGGGCTGGGAGGAGGTAGGCTGTGGTGTTGTGCAGGAGGGTACAGGGGTGGGTGGACTTTTTGGGGGATGTGAGGGGTACAGACCACAGCAGGACCTGTGGGGTCATACACAGGGGGGCAGCGGTGCCATGCCTGGGGTTGAGGGGGGGGTAGTGCGTTGAGAAGGGCTGTGGAGTTGTGTGTAGGGGTCAGAGTTCACTTACAGACACTGTATTGAGGTTGCTGATTTATCCTGGATAAATATTGCTGTGAGATTACTGTCCTTGAAAAGGTTTTGGTATCTCTTTTTTAGCCAAAATGGAGATCTCTGAGCCTTGTGGATATAACACCCATGTCATGTTTAACGCGATATGTGTGAATTGCTGGCTTTCCCACAGCCTACCTGTGCTTTCACCTAAGCCGTTATGCCAGGCCCCTTATCATGCCACACTTTGCTGTTTGCACCTTGCTGATGGGTTGTCAAGGCAGTGCATGGGAGTGTCACTGCGCAGTTTGTCACCATGCTGTCAGGGTGGAAACAGGCGGTGGTGACGTGCAGGTGTCCTTCCCTGCCCACCTCCTCCCTGCTCTGCTGCTCTTCACAGCTCATGGCAATATCCCTACGACTCCTTCCAGCTCTTTCTCATCCCTCGCAGCACGTGGATGTCACTGGGGGTTCTCCGAGTGCTCCAGGTCTCTCCCGTGGGTCAGAGGATAGAGTTCAGCCTTTCACTGCCATGGAACTGTGATTCCCAACCATAGGACAGCGGCACATGGATGAGCACCTGGTCCCCGCTGTGAGCACTGGATGGCCGACAGCCCACCCAAACCCATTGCAGACAGGGGTATCGATTTCTGCAGCGAAAAACAAAGAGAAAAATTTTCCTTTGAAATCCCATTCTCTGCCTTTGTGTCAAAGTGAAAAACTAGTTAAAAAAAAGAAATAATACTGCTGCCGTTATGACCAAGTGACAGGTAGATATTTGGGCCTTGTAAGATTGTTTCTGTTAGGATGAGCAGGAAGTGATGTGGGCCAGGTACCAGATTGATATTATTTTGTTTATTCACCAAAAAAATGACAGTAAAATCCTGTTTCCCTAAATAAAGTGGAGGCAATGAACAGGCAGCGTCCTTGACCTAATAAGCTCTGAATGCAAGGAGCTTGTCTTTTTGTCCTTTCTTAAGACCCTGTTCTTTAAGACTTTGTGTCACCAGCTTAAATCCTTAGCTAAGCATAGGTAAGAGCAAGGAATTACTCCTTTAGGAGGCTTCAGACCCAGCCAGGGGACGCTGATGTGGGGTGAACCTACGGGGTGAGACTGTGGCCAGCACTGCACAGTGCTCACGGATCAAGTCGGCTCGACTGAAGCTGCCCCCCTGGCAGAGTCCTTGCCTGCGATGGGGTCAAGCTTGATATTTCATCCAAATCTTCCATATCTTGGCGAGTTGCTCCCCCGTGCCTGATAGTGTTCTTAGGGCAAGTGGCAAGCAGGGGATGGACCCTGTGTGTCCTGCTACCATTCACCCCCTCACCCAATGCACTCGAGTATGAGCAAGAAGGACCTTGGCTCTGCAGATGAGCTCTGAAAGGTGAAAGAGCAGTGAGCTGTAGGTATCTATAGGTGGAGCCTTAATGGAGGAGAGGCACTCACCAAATCAGTCAGGCTGCTGGTGGGGCTGGTTGTAAACAAGTTAATGCTGAGTTGCCATCAAGTCTCAAAAGGACAATAGCCTGAGTAAAACACCAGTTTATGGCTGTGGTGGGCTTTGAATGAAATGAGCTGTACACTGAGCCCCCAGGAAATGAGGCAGGGGAAGCTAGATGGGAGCTGGATCACACAGGTTTCAGTTAAGCCTCTTGGACATAGAGAGCACACCAAAATATTACACTTAGAAAGGTGAAAGGGAATGCCTGCTATGGTTTGAAACAGCCTCTCACCTGCCTCCTAAGTATTTTAAAAAGCTTTTGTCTTGCATCAAGACCAAGTTAATTTCCTATAGAAGTATGAATATTTTGCATGACCAGAAGGGACAGCCTGGAAAGCACAGAGCTGTCTGTGCAACAGTGGGTGATGGGTACGCTCTGCTGTGTGTGGTTTGTCCTCCAGAAGCCCAAATCTTGGTCCTAGGAAGTCACTGGGCTCTCTCCTACTGCATTCAAGTGGGTGAAGATTCATGCTGAGGGACTCTTCTGTCTGGGTCTAGCTCTGCTGAGCATGTTTCCTTGTCCCACAGAGGTGGAAGAAGAGTGGTCACTTGTAGGAAAACCTCCTGTTGCTGGACCTCTGGGGCTGATGTTCTCAGAGAGGGAAGCAAGTTCCTATGTGAAACAGAGTGAAGGATTTACATCTATACAGCTTCAGATGGGATTTGTCTGGCCTAGTTTATGCATCTAAAATACAGTTTTAGATGCAAACTTAGGCAGAGTCTGAGTTTGAAGCAGTTACTCTAGGCATCACTTATAGCCAGGGGAGGGAAAAGGGAATTCAGCTCCTCCCAGAGGTGCCTGCAGAACCCCTGTACCATTTAAGCTCATGTCTGACCACCACAAAGAGAAGGCTCTGGTCCAGATGTCTAGTTTACAGAAGCCTAAAGTATTTGTGATTAGACCCAAATCAGCTATATTAGGTTTGTTCTTTTTTCTTAATGATACAAATCTGAGGAGGAAGCAATGTGTTGCTGCAAGAATAATGCCAGCAGGATTTCTTCATTTCTTATATTTCCTAGCTCCAGGGGGGACAATGAACTGCACTGGTGATGGGTCAAGGTGTCTGATGCTACCTGCCTTTGTCAGCATGGATCCAGTCAAGTGCAGATTTGGATCAGCTTGATAGGAGGGTGAGAGGGACCTGAAGTGGACCTCGCTTAAATAAAATTGAATTACTCTGGAGTGAATCAGCACCTAGAAGCTTCTTCAGTTTTTTTTTTCCTAAATCCAACCATTTGGAAACATTGACTCATTGCATCACTGCAGGTAGAGCCTGGGTTTTTGTACCATGTAGATCAGGCAGTCCTTCTCAGAGCTTGCAGCATCTCTTGCAGGCATTAGTTGCTGGACCAGTGTATCCATGTAGAAGTTTTGCCTTCTGTGGAATTGTGTAAATATATCTTTCTCAAATTGCCCTTGAAAATTGGCCAGATCCCTGGATTCAATTTGCCGAGACCTAGCAGACAATGGGATGATAACACGAAGGATTTATGGGATGTGCTTTGCATGCCTCTGAAGTCAGGCATCCTCACAATACAGGGACAAAAATCTGGTCCTGGTTTCAGTAACCTCAGGCTTGTCACTGTATCTTGTAGCACCATCAGAGCCACACAATGTAAATGTTTATTGCTCTCTTTTCATGGGCCTGTGGCTTGTGTTTTGAGTTTCATGCAATGCAGTGAGGAGGGCCCTCCGGAGAGTGGTGTTATAAAGGAGCCAGAAGCCAGATGCGTATGGGACTCCGGCCTAGAGAAAAGTCCCTCCAGTTTGACTCCGTCAGGGCAGCAGGATATTGAGAACAAGGGAAAACTGAGTCCACCGTAGGATGCCATCCGGTCTTTAGGGTGGACAAATGCATGTAATCTTGGTCGGGGCTGTAAAAGCAGCATTGCTAGGCTGGAGGAGAGGAATGCGCGGCCAGGGAGCTGCGATAATGGAAGGAGGAGCTCAGAAGAAAGAGGAGAGGAGCAGCATTCACTTTCCCTATCTGTGAACTTGATGCAGGGAGACATTTGTAGTTTCCAATAAGCAGTTCATTTATCTTAACTTAATACCTTTTTACTCCATCTCTAGCAGAGTGATCCCAATTAAGACTGCACAGCAGGGCTTCCCATATAAACCTCCTAACACCGCCAGTTACGTTATTTGCTACAACCAGCCAGAGTTATGATCACCAGTGAAAAATAAGCTTCCTATCTGGCAGCTGGCCAGATTCATCCTAGCAAAGCGGCAGAGTAGAAGGACTGGGAGAGGGAATGCATTGAAATGTAAAACAGTTAACATTTCTACAATATATGTCAGCATCCACCAAGCAGTGTGGGCAATTAAGTAATGTTACATTGTACACTTCACCTTGGAAGAAAAGCTCATTTTGATGGAATAAAATACCCAAATGCCACAGACTCTACTGCCGATTTCACATCTAAAGCAGTGTTTTCCCTTCTATGTACAACGCTTAGCACAAAATTAAGAGAAAAAAAAGCAGCATGATTTTAGACTTAGAAGATAAGTAAAAGCGTGGGCCTTCTGCCAAGTTTCTCACCATTTAGCAGTACTGAGATGGGATAAAGAGCAGATTTCTGACTGCTTCCCACAGCCACTTTTCTAGTTTTGCAAAGCTGTTTTATATTAGAAAATTGTTGAAGATCTTCCATTGCATCTTTTCTTTCCTCTGATTTAAGGGATCTTGGTGTCTCCTCCTCCCCTTGCTTTTCAGTGGAAGCAGCCTCTGTAGAGGCCCTGACCTTGCGCTGCATGGGACCGGTTTGCTCGCAGGAATGATAAAGCTCTTCAGCAGAGTGACCAGGGAAATTGATTGCGGCTGCATATGTCAGTCCTGCTGCACTATGTGTTTTGTAAGGTAGAGGTGTCCCAAAATCAAGTTTGATGGCACTGCTGGAAATCTTCCACATCACCCTATGGACAGCCTTGAAACCGGGTGGTGACTTCAATGAAAAATAAAACAGTGTATGTGCATTTGGGCCATTAGTCTGAATAGCTGAACTCAAGAGATGAATGGAAATTGCCTGTTGCTTGAGTTCGCCAGAAGGGAAAACCTGTGTTTCAAAAAAAAAAAAAAAAAAGATATAAGCAAAAAAATGTAGACTCTGAATTCCTGTGGGTTCTATTAAAATTCTTCCTCTGTTGGCATGTTATTGGAGAGCCTTTAGCTTTGAGGACTGATTGTCCAGTACCACTGGCTTGTCTTTTTAAAAACCTGAATGCTGAGTGGAACCAGATGAAAAATTTTAACGGAAATGTCTATTAGGGAGCTAATTCTGGGAGGAATTCAACAGACTTTCAGGCTCATTTCTGATATACCCGGATGCCAAATTGGTAAAGAGATACTGTGCATGCTGCAGAGCAGTAGAAGGAGAGGAATGGGAAAAGAGACAACAAAAATAAAGAGCCAAAAGTGCTTGTGGGGCTGGGAGGTGGAGGGGGAATGCTTTAACTTGGTCTTCTTTTGTCTTTAGTCCATGAATCTCATGAATGTAACTGTTAGTCATTAAACATAACAGGATCATGAGATTCAAGGAGGAAAGGTCATATTTGCAGCTATGCCAAAGTTCCCGAGAGGTGTTTTGGACACATGAACTGTTGTTATGCTAATGTGAAATGGCTTTTTCTATTTTTCTAAACCTCTCTGTTTGGGGCATTGGAACCTGGTGCTGCATCTTCCTTTGGTGTGGCATTTTGGAAATTTGTTGGGCTCAAATTCTGAATGCAGGCTCTGCTCTTAACACTTTGAGGGTGTAGGAGGCTAGCTTTGATATTTTGCATAGGTTCTGCTGAACCTATTTCAGGCTGCAGTTTGATGGTTTACACAAGAAAATACCCTGAAGAAAGTGACATTTCAAACCTGATTGTTCATGATCTACCAAAGCCAGGAGAAATTATGTGTAATGGGAGAGCTGAGAATCCCAGTTTTGTAGACACTCCCTTCTGGTCATCAATTTTATGCTTCTGAATAGTCATTCATGCTAGGCAGGGAACCAGTTTTTTTCAGACCTCCCAGAATACCCAGGAAAGCAAAACTGGGTTTCTCAGGCAGCCAGGACCAATACTCCCAACAGTGCCATGCCTAACAATGGGACGCTTATTCAAGTGGCAACAGAAAGTCCCCCTAGAAAGCATCCCTGTGACATTAAGGACATCTGAGCCACAGGGACTCCACTGGATTCAATTGTCAATCACAAAATGTCCTGCCACCACTTCACTCTGGGGTATGTCGCCTCAACCTGCTAAATGCTGTTATGCACATGTGTGCACATTGCTTTCTGGGCTTTGTCTTACCATTTATGTAGAGCTTTTCTGGTAGCAAAAAAGCTTTTGTTCTTTGTTTGAGGTACAGCTCTGACAAAGACAAAATGTCCAGAAGGTCTAAGGCACCAATTCTGCTAGGACTTAGCCTCTTGAACACATTGGGACTACCTGAGCTTATTGTTAAGCATACACCCAAGCCTTTCCTGGGCTGAAGCCTGGATTAGTAACCAGGACAATAAACTGCTGGTGGTAGCTTAGAATGCCAAGTAGGGTGTTTAAAATATTTAGATGTCTGGGACCTGAATCCATACAAAAGAGTTTGTATGCTTCCATATTCTGAACTGACCCGTATGACATGGGGTCTTTTTTAATGTTCCTGCAGCATTCTGTTAATCTTTACTCCTCGTATTAAATGGAAAATGAATGTGCTGCCGGGGGTAGCAGCCTGGTTCACCATCACAGAACGGCTCTGGTTGCACATCAGCTTGAGCAATAGGCTAGTAGGGTCTGTTTTCTGTTGTATTCACTGTTACCTTACTTATCACTTTGGCCTTTTAATGAGTGCAGTGGTCACATTAGTTTGCAGAAATATTCAAAGACCATTATGTGTTTCCAAAAAATCTTTGGATGCAAATCTCTGTTAATTAAATACTGCAGTTGTCATTGTGTCCTGTTACACCCAAGTCATGAACATTATGACTCTTATGTCCTTCTTCCAAACTTCTCTTTGCCCATATAATACCCTTTTAATGCCTTTTTAACCATCTGAGACTGTTAACGGTGTCAACACCAAGCACCTTCTCCTGCTGTTGTTTCCCATATGGCTTCCAAAATGGGACCCAGGAGCTTGAATGGTGTCTAGCGAAGGCAAATCCCTCCCATGGTCAATGGGAGTTGTTCTGTGGAGGAGAGTGGATGATGGATCAGGCCAAATGAACTAGTCACTTGTATTTATAAACACAGACGTGGCAGTTTGGGAGACACATAGTCAACTCCTGCAACTGTGCTTGTAAGGGTTTAGTCCGCTCTCTTAAAAAGCAATCCACATGCTGTTCCTCAGTAAGATTCTTGGTCTGTTTAACAGGACATATGCATCCTGTGCCTGACCTCAGTGAGTTTCATAGCAGCAATGCATGTAGGTCCCTATGCTTAGCCAAGATATCTCTGGGTAAAGACAGCAGTGGGAAGAGCCGCTCTGTCATTTGCTTAAGGATCACTGCTACAGGCACAAAACACTATCAGTGAAATGTCCCTAAATATGAAATCCTATTACATGTTCTGGAGAGTGAATACAGAAAATACCCCTGTGTAAGCTAGGACACTGAATACGGCAGTACTGGTGCCGAGTTCCAGTTCCTTGTGTGGTGACCTGGAGCTATTTTAGTCCAAAATATTCCATGATGGCTTCTGTGAGCAAGGGGGTCTTCTGTGTACAAAAGTCCTGTGCTAATCTGTGATATGGAGAGCCAATTCAGCCCATGGCTCAAATGCACTATGCAGTCCCTTGATAGGACAGGGTTTTACCCAAGATATGGAAAGTTCCCATTCCTTCTTGTTCCAGTTTCAGCAAGAGGGGAAATGAGGCTTAAAGCCTGTCGTTTCTCTTACTAATTCTAGTTCTCTTGGCTAGATGGGTAAAATTCATCTCCACTACAAACATCTTCAAATATTTACATACAATAACAATTATGGACATTTTGATTTAAATGATTAAAACACCAGGCTTGACTAGACACTAATTGCTATTGATTGTTTAATGATATTGTGGAATGGTAATGCAGGCTTCATATTGACAGTCAAAAGCAATTGACCGAAAAGTCATTATCCATTTTTAGACTTACAAGTAAACTGCCTGAATTTTGATTGAAAAATATTTTACTAAATGTAGAAAACCTCCTAAAGAAAAAGGATAAAAACTCTAACCTCCATATTACTGAAAGCATTTAAATTACTCTTCTGACCACACAACGGGAATACAAGAAGAAATTTAACCTTCATTTCCAGAAGGAAGCTTTGACTACAGTCAGTGGTTAGAGCACTAATCTTTTGGTTCTGGGACTGGGATTTAAGTTCCTTCTCTGATTTTTATGTGCAGTATGTTTATGGCCTCATCTCACTCCTGTAATTGGCATTGCATTTCATCACAAAACCATTATACATAATTTAGCTGTGTTCTTCATAGGTCAGACCTGAGTAGAAGGTCACATTGGAGCTACCTAAACCATATGCATTCTGACGATAAATGCTGAATCTTGATTTTTATTTTGCTGCCAATTCATTTTCTTTTTTTTTTTCTTTTTTTTTTTTCTGGGAAAGGGGGAAGGGAAGATGCAAGGAAAATCCTGAAAAGAAGCTCTATTTTATCAGTAGCAGTATACTTTTAGTGTTCTCTGTGTATATTATGTATGTATGCATGCAGCTTGCAACATAATATAGAAACCTACTGGGTAAGATCAAGGGTCCACAAACTCACTATCTTTTCTCTGATCATGACCAGTATGGGAATTGTGGTGATATTATTGGAGCTAATGTTCCTCAAAGGTGTACGTGAATTAAGGCAGAATCGAAGCAGAATCATGGACCTACAGGATGCTGAGCCATTGGGAGGATCAGAGCAGGACCGAGGCTTGCACAGAACTAACTAGTTCCAAAATAGTCATCTTGAAGTTGGCCAAGACCAACTTCTGCATCTCATCTCTCCCCCTCCTGTTAGTGGTTGTCCAGGTTTCAGTCCAGACCCAAATTCAGGAACAGATTATTCGTCTCCGGAGAAGTGACCTCAGTGGATTTCAGTTCAAAAGTTGAATACTGCTTTTTCTAGAAACAGGAAGACATAGTTAACATGTGAACCAGGAATGAACCTCGAAATAAAGGAAGGATTTGAGGATGAGAGGATTCCGTTTGGCCTGGTAATTGTAGGGTGGGAATTAGCTAAATGACCTGAATATCCAGAAACCTCTAGCAGTTTCCCACACAGGCTTTCTCCATGACTTTCCAGGATTTCTCTATGAAGGGGTCAAAACATGGCTGGGTGAATTGCAGTGGTAAGACCGGCAGGCAGAGCCATGAGAAAATCCAGCCATGCCTATAACGCAGAGCCTGGCACCCAGAGGGGTGTATCCTGAGCATTTCTTTGTCTTTTAGCTGTTTGTACTGGGATGAGGCTGTCTCCCATGCCGAGACTGACTTGATCCCAGTCAATAGGGAAAACAGAATGGCTCCACCAAAAAACTCAGGAGAGAGAAGCACAATTTATGCACTTACATTAATTAAGAAAAACATACCGATTCTGTATCATTTATTGTGATACTCAGGAACCTTTTCTAAGGAACTGAAAACAGTCAGTATTCTAATTAGTACACTGATATCTCATCTTCTCTCCTTGTTCAAAGAACGAAGCTATTTCATTACAACTCCAAGAGGATGGGCTGCTAAATAGGATGCCTCAGTCAACAGTAAATCACAACTGCTTTTCAGGGCTTTAAGAATATAAAAATAAACACTTTGATAATTGCGCTGTGACCCCATTATATGACAGGTATAAACCACTGCTGCTAATGAGTTGTCATAAAATATTACAAAAGCAACCAATTCAATTTATAAGTAGTAGTTTGGTTTTGAAACAATTCTGAATATATTTTCCTAAATGGAATATTAAAAAAATTACTTTTAAATACTTTTCTGCAGGAAATATGGAGATTTTTTTGCATATGCTAATTAAGAGGGGAAACGAATATTAAAAGCTTTTACTGGCCCACCAAGCACAAATCATGATCTTCCAGCCTAGGAATGCTATGAGGTTTGTTTCAAGGTAAGACCAAGGTTTTAACTGGCAGAGCCCTAAAATCTAAACATAATCAAATAAAAGTAGCCTAATTTTTACAAGACTGTTGAACCTTCAGAGGCTATAGAAGCTGAGAACAAATTTTATTCACTTTTAAGGCCAGAAAACCTTCAGACATCTCAGGGGGGGAAAAAAAAATCACATAGTTACCATACCAGTCCTTTTGGTGTATCCAGCTAAAAATTCACTTCCAGAAAGAAATCTAGTTTTGTCTGGGATAACTCAATCTATGGAGAATCTTTCTTTATCTTTAGTATTCTGCTAAATTTCTGCATTAGTTGGCTTTTAGGAAAGGAAAAGAACAGGGCATTTTTCTATTCAAAACAAGTTAAACTTCCAGGTGCTGAATCGACTTGATAAAGTTTCTCTGCTAAAAACCCCTGTAGGACCTGGTGTTCTCTCACTGTGAAGATACTTGATGATGCATAGTTATCATCAAGATTGCTCAGTTTTAAGCTCAGTTCTGGAAACTTTGGTCCTTTCTTGCAATCTTGCAGATACTGTTGCCCTGTTTGGGAAATGAAGGGAAAAACAACTTCCTCTAGTGCTCAGTGGCATTGAGAAGCTGGGAGTCTGGTACTCTGCTCCCTGCCTTTGAATGCTAAAAGAGGTGAGCCTAATATGGGATGACAGCTTCTCTGATGCGTGCAGATCTTCCATAACACCATGTTCATTGCCGGTGCTGTTGTTCTTACATGAAGAACACACACGAAACAGATGGGCTTCTCCTCTCTGTGAGCATTTAATAGCAGGGTGGAAAGCCACTGGGCAAGCTTGGCTGCTGGATTTGTATGCTGTTTCACTGGAATTTTAAGTGCCTTATCCTGAGGAAGAAGGGAGGTGATACAGTCCAGGTTGAGTAATGTACCTAAGTACCTTTTCTTATAATAGAGTCTGATCCTTCTGAACAACTGCACACTTCTTCCATACTTACGAGATCTCTTTTGGACTGCACATAGCTCCAGAGGGCAATCCAATCTGCTTTTGCCTCATTACCTGACAATACTGGGAGGCAGTGGGAAGCCCTGGATGCCACCACTCAGCCGGGAATCTGGTCTGCCAAGCTAAAAAACCAGTGTGTGGCGGTGACGGTAGCAATGCTGCTATTTTGTACAGTAGGGTATCCAGCCAGGAAGAAGATCGTTGTCTCTACGCTGTGCTCAGCAGGAGGGGGATGGTACTCCCTCTGTCCACCCCAGTCTGTGCCTGGTGGTGTTGGGACTATTTCTGCCTTCATCACTCTGCTAGGGCTGCAGAGCAGCCAGGATTGGCAGAGTCATAGGGCTGGCCAGAAAGAAAGAGAGGAGAAATCTAACTTTAGCCTAACCGTAAGGGCTCTTAGCTGGAGGAAATCAAAACTGGGCTCCAGGCCCAGCTTTCTGGCAATCCTGTGCAATTTTCTTTAACTCATCGGTGGGGTAACAGTGAAAAAGAAGTCTGTAGCAGGGACCTGAAGCCTAGGTCTTTTCCCTTGACCACCAGCCACTCCTTTCCCCAGTTTTCACCTAGTCCTTGGGAAATGTCTTTCGACCTCTTTTCTCTCCTGGAAATTTTTGCCTTGCTGCCTGCAGAAATATCCCACCTGCAACAGAAGACTGCAAGACCAGACTCTTCTAGACTATCCTATATCCTAGTGGTCAAGGCCTTCTCAGGAGATAAGAAACAGGGAGATTAGTCTCCCCTGGACCGAGCAGACTTAAACTACAGCATTCTGCTGTGGGTGAGCATTTAATTGCCAGAGAAATGGACCAGAGGCTGGTGACACCTCCACCACCAGTTAATACCATCTCCACTGCAGCCTTAATGACATGTAAGGTTCCAGGTAACACCTACCTGCACCCCTATCAAAATACGAGACAGCAACCATCTTCCAGATTAAGGACGTCTGGTGATGGGGTAGGTGACCACAGCGATGCAGCCAGTGAGCTTTCAGGCTTAGTATACTTAGACATCTCCAGGGCAACTCAGACTTGGTGTACACAGAGGCAGTTTGGGACTTCTGATGAATTTCAATTGTTTAGGTCTCAGCTGAAGCAGGATTTGAGCTAGCTAGATCCTTTCATAAATGACTAAAATTCATTTATAGGTTTCTGCCTTAATATGTGATCTTTTGATAGGATTCACAAGTATTGGGCTGGGAAATTAAATACTTTTGAAATGTCTGGCTAGGAAAATCCAGTGGCTTTAATTCAAGTCACAGGGACTTTCTCTGTTTACTTTAGGACACTCAGTCACCACTTCTGGTATAATCCTATGCACACTGGAATTAGAGATGGAGAGAAGAGCTTTGTGTGTTACTGTCCATGATCTCTTTTTCTTAAGTGATTGATACTCTCCCCTTAAATTGAAAAGTTTTTATTCAAAGTGTGGAACTTCAGTTATGGGGAGTGGTGTAGCCTGTACATACATTCCATCTATCTCTATAACCGACCTTACTGGTGTTAGCAAGAGACTTACTAAGCATCTAATAGGTAAAACGCTTGGAAAAAAAAGCATGTAGGCACTTTTGCTACCGCTTTGTTTTTACTGCAGATTGAATAAACTGGAATGCAATGCAGATATTAATTCTAATCCCTTTTGCTGTGTAATCAGAATAATATAGGAGATACTATCCACTTTCCTGGCAGTGGCCCTGATCCAGAAAAGCACTTAGATGTAGGAATAATCCCATTCAAACAGGCAGGAATTTCATAGGATCAGAGTCGAAGCATATGTGAAAGGGATATTTCTGTATGTGTGTGAAAGCACATAGGTACACACATATATACTCAACATGAATTTTTTTGTTACATTTTAGAAGGCAATTCTCTAATTTCTGAATACTAGGGACAGATCTAAAAGGAAGTAAATGTTATTGTTCCCTTCACAGCAGTTACTGTGAGACCTCTGTCTGTTTGATAGTACTTTCACTAACCCATACGCAACACCATGCCGAGGTGGCCATATGACCCCTGGAAAAAACCTGGCTAGTGGGATGAGTAGGAAGAAGTTGTTCGTCCATCCATGTAGACATGACCTTAGTCATGCTGAGTGAATCACATTTTAAAGAAAAGAATGAATTCCTGGATGAGAACGTCCAGTTCTTTTGGATTTATGATAGCACAGTCTGAAGTTAGATCCAAAATTCATGGCTGACTTTTCCCTCTAACGATCCAAGCCAAATTTCTGGACAAGAATAAATATCCTGGAACTCTTGGAGAGTTTGAGATCCAGACCAAACTTCTGCAACTCACATCCCTCTCCAAGGCATTGCAAGGTATTTTTTAATTGAATGGTTCTTTTCTTCAAATAACATAAGGTTTCAGAATTTGTCCTTTAGCCTCCAACTGTGTTGTCACTTGCGAGCAATCTATACTAACACGTCCAGGTCAGGTATCCAAGGTTTACAAATCCAGCTTTGCATACCTGTCTCTCTTTCCTTGTCTCATCTTGAAATAGGAATAAAAGCTTTGCTTGCTAGTAAAGTGCAGGGAGCTGGTGCTTGCAGTGGGCACGTGAGATTTGTTGATTATTTTTTTTTTTCAACTAGGAATGAAAAAGAACAAAATCCTATGACTTTTATCTCTAAAGGTCTGACTGGGTGCCACCACCAAGACAGGGAGCACGCATGGATGATTAGGAGGCCAGCACTTTGGCTTCTTTCCTAGACCTCCTTTGATTAACCATGTACACATTCCCTTGCAGTCTTAAGGCCCCGATCCTCCAAAAATATACAACTTTGCCTAATTTTGCACATGCAAACTTGATATATGAAGGAATCTGTCCATGGTCAGGGCCCCAGTGAACAGGCATAGACTGAGAGAAGTGCAGTGACAGAGCAGCTTGCTCATGGTTAAAGTCAATTGGGAATAGCAGCAGGAACAAAATTCTGTTCTCCTTAGCATTAGACCACCAAATCCTCCCAAATAACTCCTTCAATGAAGAAGTGTTGTCATCCTCTCTAATGGACACTGTATAGTACTGCTACAGGTGGTTCTTTACACCTGGAAACGTGCAAAGACAAGCCCTGGAGTGGGACAGGCAGATAACTCAAATAACATCTAGAGATCAAGAGACACTGCAGCTGGTTAGACCAGAACACAGGAAAGCTGTCTTCTTGCTTCTCCAGAAGAAAATCCTACAATCCTACAGCTGGAGTCCCCTAATTCTGTAACACTTGGCAAAGGGTTAGGCACTACAGAGGCTCCAGCCTAACAGCCTCACTCGCTGTGAGTAGTTAGGAGTTCTTTGGCCCATTCTTCACACTTTAGGAGGCCCCTCTCAAAGCAAACATACGTCAATAGTTTAGAGGCAGAAACTATCAAGTCATGCTGTGTTACTCAGAAACAGAGGGAAGAAACTGGTATAATGGGAAAAAGAAATGATCTCACCTGCCTGCTGGTAGAGAGACATTTCTCACAACATTTAATCTAAGAACTAGTCTTAGCCGCTGGCCATATCTATCATTCATCATGACTTAATGAGAGAGGAATTGTCTCGCATTGGGTGCAGAGCTCTGCAACGGCAACAACAATAAGCATTTTTGCACTTATAGTGGAATTCTCTTATCTTTCTTTTTTCTTTCTTTCGAGATATTCAACACCACGCAGCAGGGAATAGTTTGGCTTTATATAGAGCTGTACACTCACTGTGTGCTTTGCAAAATAATGGATTGGTATAGTAGCAACAATACAGTTCTGCCACTTGGACTGTCAGCTCAGCAAGGACTTACTGGTGGATGTGGAGCCTGTGGAGATGAGAAGTGCTGGCCAGGGCATCAGAGATATCCTCCTTCAAGCTTTTCAGCGGTAATTTACCAGCAGGATAAAAATATGAGTTGCAAAAATCCCACTGAACCTTTGTAATCCTTTGCATTTGAATGCTGTTCCTGAGACTGTGGTGCAGTGAACAGACGACTGGTTTTCAGACAAACTGGTTCAGATACTGGATTCATTTTAGCTAGAGTAGCATCAGTGTCCATGCAGACCCATAACTCTCTGCCTTTCCATCATAGTCCTATGGCACTGCATGTGTCTGTGAAAGGTCCTGTTTTCTTCTGCTGCTCTACTTAGGAAATGAGATTAAATTACATCCTTTGGTCACATCTTTTCCCCATGTCTCCTGCTCAAATCAGTTGAACATGGAGTTGTCACCTAGTGTTGGAGCATGTCTGAAGTAATGTGCTTTCCAAAATTCTATTTCTGTCCAGCTACCATATGGTATACGACAACATGCAGTCATAGAATCATTAAGGTTCGAGAAGACCTCTAAGATCATCAAGTCCAACCACCAACCCAACACCACCATGTCTCCTAAACCATTCCCTGAAAGGCCAGATCCACATGTCTTTTGAATGCCCCCCAGGGATGGTGACTCCCCCACCTCTCTGGGCAGCCTGTGCCAATGCCTGACCACTCTCTCAGTAAAGAAATTTTTCCTAATATCCAATGTAAACCTCCCCTGATGCAGCTTGAGGTCATTTCCTTTTGTCCTATCACTAGTAACTTGGGAGAAGAGACCAGTACCTACCTCACTACAACCTCCTTTCAGGTAGCTGCAGAGAGCAATATGGTCCCCCCTCAGCCTCCTCTTCTCCAGACTGAACAACCCCAGCTCCCTCAGCTGCTCCTCATCAGACCTGCTCTCCAGACCCTTCCCCAGCTCCGTTGCCCTTCTCTGGACACGCTCCAGCACCTCAATGTCCTTCTTGTCCTGCGGGGCCCAAAACTGAACCCAGCATTCGAGGTGGGGCCTCCCCAGTGCTGAGCACAGGGGCCCCATCCCTGCCCTGCTCCTGCTGGCCACACTATTGCTGACACAAGCCCAGGTGCTGGTGGCCTCCTTGGCCACCTGGGCACTGCTGGCTCATGCCCAGCCGGCTGTCAGCCAGCACCCCCAGGGCCTCCACTGGGTAGCTCTCCAGCCGCTCCTCCCCAGGCCTGCAGTGTTGCATGGTGGTGTTGTGACCCAAGAGCAGGACCCGGCACTGGGCCTTGTTAAACCTCATACAACTGGCCTTGGCCCATCAATCCAGCCTGTCCAGGTCCCTGTGCAGAGCCTTCCTGCCCTCCAGCAGATCAACACTCCCACCCGACTCGGTGTTATCTGCAAACTTACTAAGGGTGCACTTGATCCCCTCATCCAGATCATTGATAAAGATATTAAACAAGGCTGGCCCCAAAACAGCCCTGGGGAACCCCACTCATGACCAGCCACCAACGGGATTTAGCTCCAGTCACCACAACTCTCTGGGCTCAGCTGGTCAGCCAGTATTTTACCCAGCAAAGAGTACACCAGTCCAAGCCATGAGCCACCAGCTTCTCTAGGAGAATGCTGTGGGAGACAGTGTCAAAGGCTTTACTAAAGTCCAGGTAGACAACATGCACAGCCTCTCCCTCATGCACTAGGTGGGTCACCCTGTCACAGAAGGAGATCAGGTTGCTCAGGCAGGACCTGCCTTTCATGAAGCCATGCTGGCTGTGCCTGATCCTCTGGTTGTCCTGCACATGCCTGGTGAGCTCACTCAAGATGAACTACTCCATAACCTTCACCGGTACCGAGGTCAGGCTGACAGGCCTGTAGTTCCCCGGATCCTCCTTCTGGCCCTTCTTGTAGATGGCCGTCACATTAGAAAGCCTCAAGTCATTTGGGACCTCCCCTGGTAACCAGGACTGTTGTTAAATGATGGAGAGCAGCTTGGTGAGCTCCTCCGCCAGCTCCCTCAGTACTCTCGGGTGGATCCCATCTGGCCCCATAGACTTGTGAGTGTCTGGGTGGCTCAGCAGGTCGTAAACCGCTTCCTTCTGGATTATGGGGGGTTTATTCTGCGATCCATCCCTGCCTTCCAGTTTAGCGGGCTGAGTACCCTGGGGGTAACTGGTCTTACTGTTAAAGGACTGAGGCAAAGAAGGCATTTAGTACCTCAGCCTTTTCCTCATCCTCAGTTGCAACGTTCCCCTCCACATCCAATAGAAGATGGAGATTCTTTTTGATTCTTTTTTTGTTATTTATATATTTGTAAAAGCATTTTTTGTTATCCCTTACAACAGTGGCCAGGTTGAGTTCTACCTGGCCTTTTGCCTGCCTAATTTTCTCCCTGCAAGACCTAACGAGGTCTCAGTCATGGCTAAACATACTGATGTGAAGATCTGATACAGGAAAGGCAATGCTTGCTGAGTTACCATGAAAGTATACGGAAAAAATGTACCACAACCAAAGAGGTATCAAAATATGTTGCTTGGTAGAAAAACACCTGGCAAAACAGCAGAAAGGTTAGTGCTTCTTAAAACATACAGCCCACCCTGGGAAGGGAATTCAGAGCACTCGCAGGCCCTTTAGGAAGATGGCCTCAGCTGCCACATAGACTGTGCTGTCCCTCCAAGGCATGAGGATCACAGTGTTTGCCAGATCTGTGATCCACCTAGACCAAACTACAAAGTGGCATTTGAATGAACAAAATGTGAAATAAAAAAGGATTCTTTCTCTCCCAAAATCTACACTTCTCTAGACAGAGATTGGAACAGGGGATCAAGAAACAAGAGCACATCTAAAAATCACTAACAATTACAGAGTGGAAAAGAAGCAAAAATACCACCCTTCCTCCCAAAGGTGAAGTCTCTCATCCTAAGGAAAGGGGTGATGAGGAGTCCAGTATGAAAAGGATACCAATATTTAATGTCAGCAAACTGGGCATTTCCCCCCGCCCTTTTTTCCCCAGGAGTGTTCTCAGAAAAGTATGGAATGCTTTTGATTATGTTGAAAAGAGTCAACCTGAGGCAAACACTCGGTGTGGAAAACCTTTTCTTGTACCACCAAAGTTTGCAGAGTTATAAGAAATGGAAAGCAGAATATTTTGATAAAAAGCATTGGCTTAGATTAGAGTAGGCAGTGTCAGCTTCCCTAACAATGATATTGTTTAGCCATGGATGAGAATACAAACAACCACATTTCTAAGTACAAATTATGACATATGCATAGGAGCTGCTCCAAAACCTGTTGAAACCCATGAAAGTCTTTCCACTGATTTCACTGGATTTTCACTTGGATCAAGCCCAAGGGGCTGAATTTGTTAAAACAGCTTAAGAGAGGAGAGTGTTACTTTGAGCTAAAATTTGCAAGGTAATTATAAAAATAGTTGGCCGTTGAAGTAATGTACAGGGAAACCACTGTTTGTTAATGAGAATAGCAATGGGCTTAATATGTCTAACTGGAGGTAATAAATAAATCAGTCTCAGATTGAAAGTCTGGGTAGTTACCTGAAGCCAGGGTAAAAGAAGCTCTGATATTCTTACATATGCTCTATGATAGGGACTGAATTTGGTAAGGATTTTGAAGATTTGTCTAGAGACAATGGAACTTCAACAGTTGAGTGCTTTTTTATAAACTTTCTTAAACTAATGTTACTTGAATATATTACCGGATTACACGCACCAGCTATAGATACATTTACGAAAAAAATATTTGATTTAAAAAAAGAATTTCTGTCAAGACTCCGGTCTCACATTGTTTGACACAAAACATCAAAACTCAGATCTTTGTATGTCCTGTTCCTATATATCTTGTATGTACAACCCTTTTGAACTTTTAGGTGATTTTCATCCAATTCAGATAGCTTGCTTCCTTCATCCTATAAACTTCACTCTGTTTCGGTCATACTAGTGGAATAGTACAGGTTTCTTTCAGCAGATAAAACAACTCCTTTAAATTCTTGTGGGTGTTAAATATCTACTACCCCGGTGCTAGTTGTTATAAAAACTAATTATAAGCTATATTCCACCTTGAAATGCTTTCATTTGGAATTTCTTCAAGTCTTTTTACAGTGAGCGGATTATTTGGAAGTTTTTGCTTTTCATCACCTGTATAAATTCATAGACTGTGCGTCTAATTCCTGTCTGAAGGCAGATACAGGTCTCACACTGATGGTGTCTGGAACTGATTCTTTAGAGCACCAGCTAAGGCTTGGTTTGCTTGTACTGGGGTTACCAGAGGCAGTTCCTCACCGTAACCAATGCAGTGTCTGATTCCTCCTGTACATTCTTCTATAGCTTAACAAAAATAGAGTTAAGATGTGGCCAAAGTATTGAGCAGGTCTGGGCAACAGTTCAGTGCACTGCATGGTCACAGACACTGGTGAGGACCTGCTCTGCAGGTGTGGGTTAAGCTTGATGAGTACTGGAGTGGAGAACTCAGGTCCATACTATGTGCGCGTGTGTATCTGGTGTTGCCAGTGAGCTGGCTGGATGCAGCATCTATGGCACCCCCGTCTACCTCTTTACTTGCCAGACATCAACAAAAAGAGTCTTTCTGAACCATCCCAACACTGCAAGCTTAGGTGAGATTTATAGACCGCTGGTGCTTGGTCTGTCCATTGTGAGGACAAGTGAGACTGTGGATGCTTGGAGTTAAGGCAGGTGACAGGAGGGGCTGGGGACAATCTGTCTTTGTAGAAAGCCAAGGGAAGCTCTGCGTCACCAACAGATGCTGCAACCCTTGTCATAAACAGATGATAAATTCAGCCCTGCCTGCTCCCAGCTGAACCTGAAACCAGCCCTCCCTCCTTCTCCTGCAGCAGTCTTGTCCCGAAAATGGAAGAGAGGATGTCTGAGTACTCGTGTCCTGGAGTTGTGAGCCTTACACACACTCCCACAGGCAGAAACACAGAGATTACTAAATCAGGAATGTTCTCTCTTTGTAGGTGGGAGAAAGAAATGGGAAGGAAGAAGATGTACCTGGAGACAGGGTGGGGAAAATCTACAGAGCTAATTTAGGAAAGATGACTTACTTAGCACAGCATACAAACACTCAGAGGGACCGCATGTGGAAACATTTACCATCCTGGGGTGGAATAGAGAGCGCGTTCAAAAGAGCATTTCCAGAACAGGACTGTGAGTGAGGACACAGAGATGTCCTTCTTCCTCTGTACCTACAGTACTTCCCTCTCAGCCATCTTCCACTTTCACCCCAACTGGCTTTTTTTTAAGGGTAATAGTTAAGGTGGGTGAGGGATTAAAAAAACCATAGCAGTTAGGATGTGTCAGGGAGGTATAAGATATGCTTCTCCCATTCTTCTCTTTGGAGCAATGAGTCAATGCTGAGGCTGAGGTTGGTGGTGGAAAGGGATGACCTTTCTGCATCTGTCCGAAGCCAGGGAGATGGGATGTGAGGCTTCTTGAGAGGAAGGGATCTCGAAGCAGTTTGGGGCATAACTGATGGGAGATGAAATAGGATTTACTAGTAGGAGGTGAGGACACAGGGTTAAGGTGAGGGATGGCAGCTGGTCTAGCTGCTGGGCAAGGAGGCAGGCAGAACTGTGGGTGCACAGGGCAGCCGAAACAGTGGGCTTTTCAGATGACTCTGAAGGCATGTGTAATAGGAAGAGTTGCTTATTAGAGGTGGAAGACTGGCCTTTGCATCTTGGCTAGTCTGTTCCATGCAAACTGGCCCATCCCACTGCATATATGGGACGTTTGAAAGGAAACAGGTAACATCCACAGCTGTTGAGGGGCACTTGGCACAGCACAGTGAGCAGCACAGCCACAGCAAAGGCAGCCTTGAAGCTTGCTATGATCCTCCTTCCAAGGGGGCATGCTGCTACTGAAAGATCTGCAGCCTCTCAGATGGGCAGGGTTGTTGGAAAAACAGCAAAGAAGTGGTTGAGCCAAAGATTTGAAGCAATAGGAGTCAAAAGAAAGACATCTTAGGAAGATGGGTCTGATTTGAATATTGCTGAGCAGCTGAAGTGCAGAGGCACCAGCACAAACAGAGCATCTCTGAACCCCCAGTTTTCCCCTTTCTCCTCCAAGCTACACAAGCACAGTTCACATGTAGAGCAGAGAGGGAGCCCTTCCAGCTGTCTGCCTGGCACGTTCACAGCAAAACAGAAATCCTTTTGGCTTTCCATTTCTAGAAAACCCTCACATTTCTTACAAAATTAAAAAGACCTTTTCGTAGCTGAGCAATGTGGGAACAAACTCTGAGTCCTTCTGTTGTGTCAGTTATCTTTATCAATAAGTAAAAATACTAATGGCTTAAATACATGTGTTGTGGAGATGGTTAGTGTAATTTTGCTCCATCATCTTGCTGATGCTAAAAGGATGCAGTAAGGGCCTGTGATGCAATACTGCATCCAGCATACTCTGGTATTATTAATATTGCTTTGTGAAAGGCCTTTATCAGCTAGATTAGAGCAGGAGTGGCGGTAACACTAGGAAATGCCTGCACATTATCAGTACAATAATAATTATATAATTGTGCCCCAGAACTATGCTGTCATTAAAGAGGGATCTGAGATATAGAAAAATCCAGCAGCTGAATTCTAAAGAAACTCATTTGGCCAAAGTCCTTCTCATCAGTAACCTATTTTTCTGACTATTGAGGAAAGAGGCTGATGATTTTACTGCTCTGCTCATTTAAGGATCACCTCCAAAATAATGCCCTTTATGAAAAATTTCAATCAGGTTTCAGACCTTATCATAATGCGGAGGCAGCTCTTCTCAGGGTCAGCAATGATTTACATATGTATAGTGTGCTGATCGCAACTTACTGTCAGCTGTTTTATTTTTGGATTTCTCATCTACTTTTCACAGGACAGACCACACAGTCTTGAGCTCAGTTAGGGGAAAAGCGACTATACAGTTTCCAGCATGGCTTTCGGTGAGTTCAGCCCTTACATTGCCACATCCACCAACTGATTTAGCAAACAAGATGGGGTTATTTCTTTCTATTTTTTTATTCTTCCCACAGCTTTGCGTACCAATTCCTGAAAATCAGAGCTTTGGGTTCATGCTTTAGTAGAGATAATATCTTTTGTATTGGTAATTAAGCAGCAGTAGGACTGAGCTGTGTGTGAAGTTCAGCTGTGTTTTCAGACGATTGACACCAAGGCTAATGTATCGCTGAAATCCTCTCCTACCAACCCAAAACAACATGCTCCTTGAATCTTACACATAAATGGCATAGAAATTGGGCCAAATTTTCCTCTTTGCTTCATCACTTTTATGTAGCTTCTCTCCTTTTCCTCCTTTTGCACAATTTAACTGGAAAAATAAGATCATACCACTGAAGCTTGGGTTCCTGTTCATTAAATCGTTGTGTGCATTTATGAAATACCATTTAATATCAAGTGCATAACTAGGACTGAAAGCAGGATAGGACCCCAAAACACCCCACCTCTGCCTGAGTAGCCTAACCAGCAGACTGCAGAACAAGGGTCTCCTTTTGACTCATGAAACATACATTCCTGACAAGTGGCCAATTTCAAGCCATTTCCCTGGGATGTGTGGACTCATATCCCAGCACCCCAAGTAGGGAGGGAACACAGCTCCCATTTAGGGCCTCAAACCCATTGCTGTCACTGTCTTTGAGAGAAAATAATTATAAACTGCCTTAATTTTGAGGGTCTGGGTCTTGTTAATCTCAATTAGGAATACTCAGACCTATGAATCAGGGCCAGGTAGGTATCCAGCAGTATGCATAGAACAGTGCTTGTTGGTATGAGTGGGGTTGGGACAGGCATCTGCTATTAAGATGTCTTTTCTGAGTCCAGGTTTCTGCTTTTCTTTGCCTCATTTACACTTCTGTAAAAGGGAGGGGTGACTGTGAAAGGCTCTTCAGGGTCTGAGCAAGCCAAGGGCAATTGCTTTTCCTCTTTGATGCACAAAAAGAAATGTGATGGAGAATGGAAATGTTTTCTCTCAGAATGCCTCATCTTTGTGACACTTTACAGTGATATCAAGCAAGACATGCCTTGCATTGCCCAGTGTACACAGCCTCTGATTAATCCCATTAACCTCAAGGTGCTGCTCACAGCCTTAAATCTAAACATGTGTCTAAGTATTGTGCTAAACTGGGACCGTGGTGTTCTGCTTCTCTACTCATAAAGCCGAACTCGTTTTACAGCAAGTTCACTTGAGCTTCTTGAATCCCTTTGAAAAACAGCAGCCTAAACTGGAGTGTCTTTGCTTGTTTGTTTCCCACACCTCTGAGCTGGGTAAAGATATAGGCAGCAGAGAGTTTGTGACCACACAGCATCCACGTCAGAGTCTTTAACATTGAAATTCAACAAAAAAAACCACGAAAACAGTTTGGCTGATTTTTATTTTCCTTTGTTAAACCTCACTCCTTCTCCTGCTTCTTCTTCTTCTGTCTCATGATAGCCCTGAGGTGATAGCACCTCAGGGCTTCGGTCATGACAGACGTCTCTCCTGCTTATACAAAGGCTGAGAGGATTCCCGCTCTGAAGAGCTTATGGTCTAATGGAAGATGATGCAGCAAAGATGCTGCAAAGAAAGAAGGAAAGGAAAAGAAACAACACTGAGAGAATGAAGAGAACACATGGTGCCTTAGCTGGACAGTTAGGTGTTTTTAAAAAGCCATAACAAACACATATAAATAGTGTAAGAGCTGATGGATCTGTAACGGCTATTTCTTTTCTTTCAGTATTTGCCCCCTGACTTTAAAAGGTGTTGAAGCTAGGTTGGGAGGATGTAATAGGCTGAGTTTTGTCCTTTTTTGAAGAGCAGAATGTTGTTGTTCTTTTTTTTTTTTACTCTTTCATCTTTTTAACACCTCTCCAGGTGTCTAGAATTTCTAAAAAAATAAGTCAGTAGGACAGTAAATTCATCAGTAAAGCTCCCTTTGATCTCCTCAGAATGGATGTCTGCAGATATTCCCTCAAGTCCCCTGTCCACTTCTTATTGACAGATTTGACTGCAACTAAACCGTAGGAGGCCAGACAAAATCTGTCAAAACTCCTTTTTTTTTCATGTTTCAGTAAACACAGATCCTTAGGGATAACATCTGCTTCCTGAAGAAGACTTCCACTTTGGAAGAAAAGCACAGGTGTTTACAGGCAAATTCCCTTTCCCTTCCCTTTTCCTCCCTTGCCCTGCCTTGCCTTGTCTTCCCTTTTTGAATTTTTCTCTTGATATCCTCATGAAGTTGATGTTGTTGCCCATTACCCATAACTCCATCCTTACGCAAGATTTGGTTGCCAAGTGTAGCAATTCAGAGGAGGGTACAGCTCCAGCTGCTCTAACCTTACAGTGGAATAAAAGGCAGAGGGTGGATGAAATTGACTGTGATACAGTTTTCCAAATGGATAAATAAGCAAACTTTGCGGTCTATGCTCTTTCCTTCTTTTAAAATTGGTAACACGTGCTTTCTGTGCATTTATTTTAAAAAGTATGTTTTTTAGGTAGGTTGTTATACCTTGTGTTCATCTGAGTAACCCTCTGAATCCCAGATAGTCACCCTCAGCTCCCTCTGCAGTCAGTGGAGATCTAGTCCAGGGAGCCAATGACTCTTTTCATCCTAAACTAGATACTCTAAATGGATGAGAGAATCGTGCCTTAGGTGCCGTTTGTCTCCACTGACTATGAGGGAATGACTGGTTGAGTGACTGACTCACCTGCAGCCATCCATTTACAGACTTCTGAAGGCTGGTAAGGCAGACCCTGCCTTGTCTAACTGATTTCTGAAGTTCAATTTCGTTCTATCTGGTTTTGTGCTACTTCATTCATTTGTTGTTAGCTAATGAACCTAAATTCTGTGTTCGGAGGCTGTGAGATGGGCCTTGGAGGATTGGATTTAATTACTGCAAAAGTTGCAAATATTTACATTTCTACTAATATATACCTGCAGGTGTGCCTTTTCTTGTGGAAATACATCATTGCATTTGTGATATAGACGTCAAAAAATCTGTTTCATATCCAAGTGGTTTTATTTGTACCAACTATTGAGAAAATAATAGTTTACTGGAGAAATAGTTTCTATTAATATTCATTATCATATGCCTTGAAAACCCACGTAATCACAGCCTGTATGAGTTCTGTAATTCGTGCACCTGACATGCAGTTTTGAGAACCACACTGGTAGTACTATTGACAGAAACCCTCCACTTGCAACGTTTCACAGTATCTGGATGGGAAAGGAAAAAAAATGGTGGAAAGATGTGGGATATTTCCATCTCAGTCTGAGAGAGACAGCCAGGTTGAGCTGTCTGCTTTAATGACAAGTTTAAAAAGCTTTATATGGAAATTGGAGGAGGAAGATGGTCCTGATGCGCTGCTGAGGTACTTATATACCAAAGGGCTTGACTGAAACTGAGAAAGGGTTGGAAGATTTTGACTTTGACTCCAGTTTGGAAACAGAATTTGGAAAGTAAACACCAAACTGTATTAGTTTATGATGGTTCAGTTGAAGATGGAGGAAAAGTGAAGTAATAGCTAACTCAAGCAACTGATTTAGTGTTATAGCGCGTTGGAAACTTAGCAGCAGATACCAAAAGGAGGAAAAAGACTTAGGGGTGAGATTCATCTCTCCTAACTTCAGGGATAGGATCCATCTCACTGAGATGTGGGTGTATAGAGAGTGATTCACTGACCAAACGTAGGAGTCTGCTTTACAGTGAGACAAATCGCTTCCTAGGCTCCGCCGACCACGTTGACTAGATCCCCGGTGCTGGCAGTGGGAGTGCAGACTTCCATCTCACATGTAGACTCTTGCATTGCACCATCCTACACTACCTCCTACCCAGGCTGGCTTTAGGGATGGGATTCACTTCGTCTAATTTCAGATATCTCCACAGCACACATCTACATCAAGCTGGTCACCCTGGGCTCCCTGCACAGTCAATGGAGAGACACAGGTATTTTTAGGGAATGAGTCATGACAAAGCAGATCTGTCCCTCCCAACTGTTGGGCTACAAAGCCAAAGGCCCTCTTGCTTGATCCTGTGATTCCTATACACTTGTCTATATTTAAAAGAAGAAAAAGGAGAGGCCATCACCCTTGTCTTGCTGTAGGGGGATGCAGGCTCAATTTTGCAGAACAAGGCTTGGAAGCCAGGTTTTCTCCCAGCTCCCTTTCCCAGGCTGCAGGTCCTTCTCAGCTCAGTCTCTAAGTCTACAGCCAGCCCTAGAAATACAGTCCAGAGGGTGGCATTGCTGTTGACTTGTCCTCAGCCCTGATTCAGGCACCAATATCTGCTGCCCAGTGCAATTCCAGACCTCCTTTCATGGTGTCCCACTCCATCTGTTCAGAGCTTGAAGTACCTCCAGGCTCAACCTGAGCAATGCTGGAGCCCAGCTCTGTGCTGTGGCTTCCACACCATGGCCAGGTACCCTGAAGCGTGTCTCCATGCACCTCAGTTGTGGGCATGCACATCCTTTCTTGGTCTCAGAGCTTATCTGGGTCCCACAAAGTAGCTACCAGATGCAATTTGTTATGGTTTATTGGGATTTGGCTTTATTTTCATAGAGTTATTAATTTGGGGAAATGCTGCTTTACCTGTTTTTGGCTTTTAAGATCTTCTGCCAACAGTGCTCCCACTTGCAAGACCAATTTAAAAAAAAACCCACCATTACTTTCATATTGCTTCTCTCCTTTCCCCAGTTCATAAGTTCCCAAGGTGCCTTGCAAACTGCATATATATATACACAGTGGAGACATTTAGCCATCATTCAAGGGATGGTGACTATTCAGCAGCCAGCTGGACTGTTAGACTGCTGTTTTGGACAGGAAGGGAATAAAATTGCTAAATTCCAGGGAAAACTGAGGAAGACATTTAGATAAGTGGGACATAATTACCTGAGCTGGGACTGATCCAGGATACTGGAGCAAAATATCTTCGTTGTCTGGGTTTGCCAGTACCATCAATTCTTCCTGGATCAGGACCTTGGTCTTTTACTGTGCATGAAAGGGATCGGCTCTCCATGAGCAATGGCACTGTTGGTGGGCTCCATTCTGAGCCAACAGCCCCCAAATGTTTCCTTGTAGGACTTCACCCCTGCCACCTCCCCCAGCCCAGATCTGCTAAGCTTGAATAGATGCTTGGATCACTTCTTTTGAACAAGCAAGTGTTGATTTAGTACAAAGCCACAGTTTTTCCAACTGCAAAACACAAAATATAACAAGCTACACATCTGTCTCTGCATGGAGAGATGCAGTCCAAATCCACTGGAGACAGGAAGAGCTAATTCAGCACTCTTGCTGAGCTCCATTAATCCACATATTTAATACAAACACAACATTAGAACTAATTCTGGCTCTGATGTAGAAAGCAGATGTAAAGGGTGTATGTCTTGTCAGAAAATCCAGCTTTTCACATTACCCATCATTTGTGGTTTGGATGTTAATGTGGTAGTCAAACCTCTTAGGATTATCTACCTGTCAAGAAGAGAAAAGTAGTAGTATTTTCTGTTAGGCAAATGTTAAACCACATAAATGAAGTTAGTCCATTGCCAGGTGCCTTAGAGGATTGTTTAAAGATCCACTGCGGTTATCCTGTTTCAGAACTAAAACTTGTTTATCTAGCTAAGTGAATTTAATTATTTGGATTATGTATGGAGGGCAAATCATCAAAGATTACTCTATTTTTTGTGCTTCAGTGTCTGGGTGCTCAGTGAGGTTACACCAGAGGAGGCCAGAATTTGGAGGCTGGCAGCATACCCAGGAGCTCTACCCTGCGGAGGGCTCTACAGGCTCAAACTCTCGTGGAGGCACTGGAAAAAAGCTTCTGTTCATGAGTCAAAGGCACACAGAAATGTGTAGAGCAAAGAACGAGCAGTGAGCACCTACACATTTCTTTCTCATCCTTTAGGACCCGAGCTCTTGAATTCCCTTTGTGTCTCAACTGGCAGGTCCTCACTCCAACAGAGTTCAGTTTGCCCTTGAAGCAATGTATGTGACAGTGAGGGGAAGGGAGCTGTCTACTGGGGGATAAAGCTGGGACTGGTACAAGCAGCAGTTGAGAGGAGATGGGATGAAAAATACAGCTGGAGTATTCAAAGGTAGCCCGTGCACAGTTTCCTGAAAAGCCAGTGGAAAAGCTTTTCCTTTCCCCTAGCCAAAATCTATGAACCCCTCCTTGTGCAGGAGCAACCACCACCGTGCAGACTAGCTCGGGCAATAGATTAGTCCCTGTGCTCTGCAACACGAGCCTCTGCTCCCGGGAAAGAGAGGGAAAACAAAGAGCAACATTACCATAAGGTAAAAACTCTTCGGTGGGGGAGGGATATTTAGTGCTGGTTCTTGTGATCTTTACCATCTGTAGAACAGATGGAGCTTCATTATGAGGAAGGGAACACCTTGAGAAGCATTATAATCTCACACGAGCCTGGAGAGAAGCAAAACCTGACTGTAGTCAAGATCTCTCTCAGGAAGGATTTCGGCTTGTGTTTATGAAGGTTTAGGGAGCAGGGAAAAGAGGCTAATGAATGATTGGCCAAAAAAAAACCCAAAATGCTGCCATTAATTTCGTTAGCATCTGAGACGAGAAGAGCAAGAGTGGCTTTATTTAGTTCTCTGTCTGAAATAGCAGAGTGTATATTTTTTAATCCTGGGAAGCAAGCCTCATGCTTGCACCTCAGAGCTGAAGTTAGCTGGGTGTTTTTTGTTTGCAGGGGTTGGTGCAAATGCATTTATTTTTGTTTGTTTAACCTTTGTGCCTTCGCCCTCTGTCTGCCCTTCGGAGCGTCTCTGAATCTGGCATTCTCGCAAATCCCAAACTTGCAGCACATCTCAGCTCTACCCTCTGTGTTTTTCCTGCGTTGGCATGCAAATACCAGGAAACCACAAGATTAATCCAGCTCATGAGCAGTGGATGCAGCATGGATGCAGCACAGATCTGCAAGGAGGCTGTGCAGGCATTCCTGCCTCACATGGCCAGGAGACAGCCCACTGCATCAAGCCCTATAATGGGGGACAGGCAGACCTTTAACCCCCAAGCAAGTCTGCACCTGGCTTTTGCACTGCAAAGCCATAAATCAGCCGTGGGACGCACCAGCAGCCCTTGGGTTCCACCACCTTCCTGACAAAACACAGCTGAGCTTCAAGTGTGAAATAAAATCCAGGTTGAGTTGGAGGGCTGCAGAAACAACCCCGTGAAGGTCTGAATCCCTAAGGGTGGAGAAATGCAGCTTTGGGAGAGCAGCCTTTGCTCTTGATGATTTCCTAAAATTTCCCTCTTATAGTTCCTGTGGTCAGTTATTCCTGATCTCAAAAACTGTAGCCGCTTAGATAACTTGGCATATTCTTGTCACCCTTGCAACGATCGCTGTGTTTGCCTACTAGAGATCTAAGAAGCTTTTTTATGAAACAGCTTGGTCCACTAGATAGAGAGCATGGAACTGGGCAGCAGGAGCTCAGCTACAGTCTTTCTCCAACTTTTCGGCACAGCTCTTTGCCTTACCACTCTTTAGCTGCCGTGTCTCTTCCTCCGTGTTTACACAGCACCTAGCACTACAGGGCTGGGGTCTCAGCCGAGCCTCTAGCAAGCAGCACCATAATACAATAAAGACACTCTCCTTTAGAAACTCTACCACCTCCGTGAATAGCTGCAAGTTTGGTTCTGATCCAAGCAACCTTATCCACAAAGTACAGAGAGAACCTGTCATGGTGTGAAATACTGAACTCTGCCTCTATTTGGAGGAAAGCCACAATTTATCAAGCTGAACACCACTAGGAGCAGATCCGTCTGCCTACCTAAATCTTCCTTGCTGGTTAATAGCTAGGCAGGGAGTTTTGTCTTATATATCTTTTATTTTTTAAAACTCAGAAGATCATTTATTCAAAGTGTAATGACTGCAGTAGATGGGACTCATAACAGATTCAAAATTAACATAATGATATTTGATAATAATCATAACATTTCATAATATTGATTGCCGGAGAGAACTGACAGCGAAAGAATGTACCAGCTGTCTGTACGTGTAACATCTCCCAGCTTTTTAACTTTTTGTCTCCTGACAAAAAGTATCAGAAGCGAACTTTATTTATTTATTTATTGGGATTTGTTTATTCATAGAGAAGGAGAAGAGGGATGGCAGAAATGTGAACATTAAAGTACCTTCCCAGGAAGGTAAAGACCTTAAAACGCTGGTCTTGGGTCAAATGTATTTTCTGACCTCTCTACTTCTTGCTTGGCAACAGGAGCTCTCTTGAAGAGAAAGTCCTGATCCAGACCCTCTTAGATGTCCTTTGGGACCCCATTGGCCCCAGGAATCTGTGCCCAAGCCTCATGGATGGTGGCTGCAGCTGAAGCTGATTTCAAGAAGGGACTGCTCCCTCTCGCTGAAGCCAGGAGGGGTGGCATACTTTATACCTGTATTGATAAACCCTTTTTTTCTCTTTTTTTTCTCTTTTCTCCCACGAGCCTCAGGGTGGCTGTGTTCAGACTGCTTCCTACCCATAGCTGGGTGCATGAACCCCTGAGCCACGTCGGGGACAGAGCCAGAGAGCACGAGCCAAAAACCACTCCAGGGACGGTGCGGCCACGTGGGTCACTGCAGGCCAGCCCAGTGCATGAGGCCATGATTTTATTTATGAGTGTGCATGGAGCCTGGATGCCTCACAGGTCCTAATTCAATGGCACATTTAATCCTTTGCTGAACTGAGCCGCTGTGGTGGTGGTGTGGCTTTTCCAGTAGGTAGATGTTTTGAACTTCTTCGTTTTTACCATAGTAGATCCCTGTGGAGGCCAGGCAGGGATTTAGTGTTCCAGGTGCTTAGCAGCTTCTGAAAACCTGTGTCTGTCAAGAGGAACATTCAAAATCACTAGTTGTATCAGCTAGCGTTGTCTGGAAAACATGAAGTGCTTCCCAAGACTGTGCAAGTTTGAAGAAGATAAATCAGCCTAGCTCTCTCAAAATTTTATTCTAGCTCTTTAATTATAAAATCTTACAGTTGGTGAGCTTCTTTTGACCATTCAAAGGAGAATGAATTGCTAAATTTGTACTGCGGGGAATTCGTATTGTGGGAAATTATTGCCACTCCCACCACAACTTAGAGGTACGAGTGCTTCTCCAGGCTAAGAAACAATTCAGAGGGTCTGCGCAGAGGGATGTATGTGTACCACAGAGCTTGCCTGAGCCGGCAGCCCCTGCAATAAGTCTTTACCTATGTTCTGTGATAAGTTATAATGCAACCCTGGAAATTTTTGGTGAGGAATTCCTTATGCTCGTGCAATGTAATGACATTGTGGCAACATCTGTGGCTGGCATTTTCTGTCATGCGATGGAGTTTAACAGCAATGTGAAATCAGGGCTGAGAGGCATTATCTGAGAGAGAGAGGGGAGAGGGAAGGAGGGAGAGAGAGTCTGTTGACTTAAGAATCCCTCCAAAGAGCATGGGATAAGAAAATAAGGAGACTGGTGGAACAGTCAGTCCCTGTTTGACTGGCTGGCTGCAGATTGAAAAGATCAAATATTTACCGGTGCTCCCAGTGCAGAAGAATAGCTGGATCTCTGGCTGATTGGAAGCAAAGCAATACTGAGCACTGTTAAAATAACATAATGCTTAATGCATAATGCAGTTTTTCAGCCAGGACTTTTGTATTCAGCTATACCTGTGCTTGGCAAAACTTCATCACTGCAATAGTTTTCTCCTTGGAGAAAGGTGAGTTGGGGAAGAAAATACACATTAGGACTGGAGGGATGAGTGATTTTGTAAGGAAAAAAAAAGCCACTGACATGAACAGAAAGGAACCCTCCCAGAGAAGAGTTCATCTGTCTCTGGCAATGCATTTCCCCTCTGTAGCAGCTGGCTACACAACAGTCAGGAGGAGGTGGACACACTCACTCAGCACCCGTCCTCTGCCTGGTCCCTGCTGCAATGCCCACAGCTCTGGTGCTGCTGCCTTCCTCCTGTGCTGAGGCCCAGGCAGTAGGTGCTGGCAACCAGCCTACATGAAAACCTGCTTTTTGCAGAGGATAATGGAGAGCTTTGACTGGCTTTCATTGCTAAACTATCCAAACCCATGAAAATGAAGGGTTCATGAATGAGAATGCGCCCCAAACAATGGCACTTGTTTTAGGAGCACCAGGTTTGGGAGGTGGCAGCAGTGCCAAGGTACCAGCCTGTGGGTTGGGAGCGGTGCATAATGAAGATATTACTTTTCTGAAGATCCCCTTTCTAGTAATCAGGGAAGCAAAAGGAAGTAATTAAAGGCACATCCTGAATTTCAGAATTGCTAAGATCCCCCGACCTAATGACTTTGGCTGGATTTGCAAACACTTGGCACCTCTAGAGATTCAAGCTTTGCTTCTTGGGATGGTGGATATAAAACCAGGAGGACTGCATTAAGCATGGTAGGTGAAAGGAGAATGAGGCTCAAAAGACATATATGCTTTAGCCTGGTACTCTCCAGCCTTTTAAAGCCTTGGTGAAATCCTGGAGTTTATACCTAATTTGATTCATCCCTGCTTAAGGAAAACATTCTCTTGTTGCAGTGGATAAGTTGCCAGAGGAAATTCTTAAGGATTTGTCTGATAATGAAAAGATGATCGGAATGGCTGTGTAAAAAGCCTAAAATGGTGAGAAAGTAGCAGCAGAGTGGTTTCATAATAATACATTTGCTTCTGTGTCTGTATAGCTCCACTGCATCCTTTGTGTAAATACTCAGCATTCCTGGAAAAGAAGAATATCAACCAAAGGTGGCATTTTCCAAGAAACTCTTTAAAAAGAATTATCCTCATATTCATTCACTAGAGACTGCAATATACTTGTGTGTGAAATTGTAAAGCCTTTTGAGAGAGCAGTTGAAGTTTGCATTTGTTGTTCTGTGAGACAGAGAATTTTCCCAAATACATTGTGCTGTAATCCCCTCCTCCCCTTTCTCCTCCTGGTCCAAAAGTTGGTCATTTTAAGTAATTGATAAAATTGATGTTTAAGTAATTAGTCTGCCCAAAACAGTTTCTTCTAAGAGCTAGAGTTGACCCAATTTCTAAACATAAATAATGGAAAATATTGGAGCAGAAGTGCTTAAAATTATGTCCTGATATCATATACCAATATTAAATGCAGTGATTCTTTTAGGTGCTGTAAGGTGAAAATCAGTCTAATAAATATTTCCTATGGTTATTTCTCCATGGATCCAATAACCCAATAATTGACTTGGTGGTGGTAGAACACAAAAATGAATCATAGAATCATTAAGATTGGAAAATACCTCTAGGATCATCAAGTCCAACCGCCAACCCAACACCACCATGTCTCCTAAACCATTTCCTGAAGGGCGAGATCCACATGGTTTTTGACCACCCCGCAGGGAAGGCGACTCCCCCACCTCTCTGGGCAGCCTGTGCCAGTGCCTGACCACACTTTCAGTGAAGAAATTTTTTCTAATATCCAATATAAACCTCCCCTCATGCACCTTGAAGCCATTTCCTTTTGTCCTATCACTAGTAACCTGGGAGAAGAGACCGACCCCGCCTCGCTACAACCTCCTTTCAGGTAGCTGTAGAGAGCGATAAGGTCTTCCCCCAGCCTCCTCTTCTCCAGACTGAACAACCCCAGCTCCCTCAGCCGCTCCTCAGAAGACCTGCTCTCCAGACCCTTCCCCAGCTTCGTTGCCCTTCTCTGGACACGCTCCAGCGCCTCAAGGTCCTTCTTGTCCTCAGGGGCCCAAAACTGAACCCAGTGTTCGAGGTGGGGCCTCCCCAGTGCTGAGTACAGGGGCCCCATCCCTGCCCTGCTCCCGCTGGCCACACCAGTGCTGACACAAGTCTGGATGCTGTTGGCCTTCTTGGCCACCTGGGCACTGCTGGCTCAAGAAGGATTAATAAATGAGAATGAAGAAAGAGTGGTCCGCTCTGCAACACACTGCTCTGTGCTTAAATTCCTCTAGCAGATAATCAAACCATGGTCCCTCCTAATGAGCTACAGCCTACAGGTTTCAATCCAGCATGCTTTTACTTCCTGCAAGTTTCATTTTTTCTTGAGGGACTAAGGAAGAGCCAGGTGAGAAGATCTGCTGTCATTCAACCTGCATGCAGCTGCAGACTTCAGTCTGAATCAGCCCATCCATGAGACACTGATTTGTTGAAGATGATTGAACATGTAAGAGATGGTCTGCTGAAGAGTCAAGAATATATTAAAACACTGAGAGAAAATCCAGGCTCAACCAGATTCAAAATGGAAATCACAGCTGATCTTAGTTAATAAACTATTGGGAGAATGGCATGAGAAAAGATGGTTTTTGATCTTGCCAAGCCTGTAGAGTTGTTGGTAGGGTGGCCAAAGTGCTTTAGATGCTCTCCATAAATGTCAGAGAGAAAAATGCACCTGCCGGGGAAAAATTTAGTGTATGTGAGATCTGAATGCCTCGCTGGAGAGTCCTGTCACCCTCAGTTACAGAAGCAGCCTGAGGTGATTAAGTTTCCAACTTAGATACCCTAATGAGATGCCCAGTGAGGAATCCTGAAATTGCCACGTCCAGAGCTGGTTCCTGGGGAGGGTGAATTTAGATCATTGCTTCTCCATGCAGCGAAGGATGGCTCCCTGGGAGAGGGAGGAGGAAGGCTAAAGCGATGCAGAGGAAAAGGAGGTTTAGTGAGCTGCTGAATGCACCCTGGTCTCTGCTTCTCATTCTAAGAAGCAATTGAAATCCTAAAGGTAATAAAACATGATTTAGTTCATGCTGTGAACTTCAGTTATTTACTTCAGTTCACGCTTTGCATTTTATCTGCTGGGCCTCAGACTGTCTATGTTGATAAATCACCATGTTCCAAGTACAGACGGGGGGGAAGAACACTTTATTTCATAACTATTCAATTATGAAAGCAGGGGAGGAGGGAAAAATGCATGAATCAATATAACTTTTTCCAGAGTTATCAATATCTCTAGTGTCATCCTTATTTTACCCTTTCTTAGCCAGGGATTGTCATCCCCATTTTAAGGACAGGAGTAGTGACTTGTCCAAGAAACCAGGGATAAAAATGAGGTTTTCAACTATGGTTAACTTTTTCCACTCTACAAAACTGCACAGTAACACTGTGCTATGATTAAAAAACATCCCCTCCACCCCAGGGAGCCTCTGGACCCGAATCCTCCCTGCTGAAAACCCCAAGCTGCACTCACAACTTGCAGCATGAGGAGGTTGTCAACAGTAGCACAGCAATGCTCAGAGAGGAACCGCTGTTGCAGTTTTAGAGGCCTACCCTTAAAATGACGAATTGTGACACTAACTGACAGAGTCCCCGATAATGAAATGGAAGGTTGAAAGTTATTTCCTTTTTTTTCCTTGCATTTCTATCCTTTTGCCACCCCCCACAAAAGACAAAACGTCAGTCATAACTTCAACTCAGCAGAGCTTTGTGACTTTATCTCTGTTTTAAATGTTATTTGAATGTTAGGTTTTTACATTTTCTTTATTTAATAAAAAAGGCAAACTGATGATAATAGGCATAAAGCAGTCATGAGAAGGTCATAAAATGTATATTGTTTACAGAAATGAAGGGGTCATCTCCCATCCTATCTGGTTAATAAATACTAAAGGAAGTTTCTTTATCTTGCTGTTGTTTATACATTTTTACGTGTACTCCAAACTGGTATAAAGTGCCAGATTGACAACTCTACTTGTTGCCAGAATAGTGACAGCACAGACTGCAGGCAGGGTGAGACATCATCATGCTAATATGTTTCAAGCCTGTTTTGGACCAGACTGGGATGAAAGAAAATATGTGGAGTGAAAGATCCAATGTGTGGCCCATGTAATCTTTTGTCTCTATAGTCTAACATAGATGGTGGTTGTACGTGCCAGATTACAGAAGAAAAAAAGGCAAAAAAAGAAAGCCTGTATTAAAATAATTACTAAGCAAAAACTTGGCCAAGATTTATGAATACAATGATTTCAGTGTGGTTGGATGCCATAATTTCCGGGTGTGCAAATTGAAACACCTTAGAGAGCTGATTTTTGCAAAGAATGGAGCACTCCTCCTCTGTGAAAACTGTGCTTCTTAATGAGCACGCCTCTCCCTCAAAACCTAACCTGAGTATCCAGCTTACATACAAACAGGCCATGAAGATGCCAATAGCTTGTGGCAAGTAGGAAGTTTCTCTCTGTAAATTGCCTTTGGATTCTACCCAACAAAACATTCATTAAAAAGTTAATAAATCCCTAGACCCCCAGGTTGCTAGGAAGTCCTTTTCGAACCTGAACAATTACTTGGGACCTGATAATATTCCCAGCTCATCAGTCAAATATGTAGCTTGGGTGCTTTTTCTGCTGCTCCTGGTTTTGTCAAAGTGGGGGACATTTAAAACTGTTCAAAGCCTCATCAGTTCTCATTGATCCAGTGTGTAACACTGAGCCAAAAATCAGGTCAAGTCCATGCTGTTGCTGCTGAAGGGTGCACAGCAAAGTATATGTATGCATGTATCATATATATCCATCTCTCTACTTTATAGCTACCTCTGGGAACTAGAGAAAGGGAAAATTTCCATCACCTCCACCCTCAATTTGGAAATAAAAAGGGCAAAAAGTACTTTTTTTAAACAGAGAGGTTGCATGACATGGCAAAATTGTTATTCAGAGGTTTGATGAGGATATCCTCTTTAAATACAAGATGTGGTAAGCTAAACCAGTGCTTCCACTTTTTAAACCTGCAGGTGGCACATCTGATAGACAAAGTGGTAACATGGGTGTTTTTCACCTTGCCTAGGGCACCAGTTCACAGGCCAGGAGTTGTCAGGTCAGCCTTTGGGAGCCCAGTTTCATAATAAACTACAGTCTGTGTCTAGAAAACCTGTAAGCTCTCCATTTACTGCCTCCACAAGAGTTGCTGCCAGGGCAGAAACATCTCAGGAGAGGTGGGTGTATACACAGAGGCTGCGCTGGTGTGTTCCTGCGAGGTCTGTACCAACCGACGCAGCTGTGGGAAGGGGAACTCAACTGTGTTGTTTCATCAGCTCTTGCAATTAGTTGCAGCTAATCGCAGGACCAAACAATAGCAATTGATGAATTAATGAGTTGGCAAGAGATGATCAGGAGAAAATAACGTGGCTTTCAGAGCCTTATGACTGACTTTGCAATGTGAAAGGAAGGAAAGAAAAGCAGGGAAGAGCAAATGTTCCCACCTGCCCAGCTTACCTTACCTTTCAGGAACTGGAAAGGTTCGTGGGCAAAGAGGAGAGCTCCTACAAGAGTTAAGACATGTCACAGGAAACAAACCTTGCGCCAAAGAACCTGCAGTAGTAGATAAAGCAGCAGAGATGGATGGGTTGGGAGAAGCACAGTATGGTTTTCCCAGTGGGATGCATGAACTTGCACCTCTTTGTTCAGGATATGCATGGCAGAGCCTTGAACTGAACCCACAGCTCCACATTTAGGACAACTTATAGACAAGTGTTTAACTTTACACATGTGCTGTGGTTCCCCACAAATGCTTAAGAGCTATCCTAGGAACTCAGAAACAGCAAACGTAGTTCCCTGCCTTTTTAAGTGACCATACCTCTTTCAGAATCTGGTTTCAAGCCATCTCAGGCCCACTGGATATTTGCTTAATTCCATTCTTGGCCATGTCTCATACCCTGGACAACGATACTGCCCTGAGTTGGGACTATGTGATCTTTATCAAAAAATCTCTCTGATTCATGTTTGTCCTTTTCTTTTAGATATTATTCTCCTTCCTGTTATTGCTAAGCTTACACTGCTGAGAAGCACTCTGGGCTAGGACACCAAACACATTCATATGGTGTTAGAAATCTCCTTCCCTGCTTGTGATGGAAGGAGTCAGGAAAACTTGTGTCCATGAGTGAGCCTGAAATGAAAAGCCATCCATTGCCACTTCAGTTTGGGAGAGGAGCTGTAGACAAAATGCTACCCTTTGAAAAGCCATGAGCTTTAAAGACCCCACAAGGCTTCCCATATTACAAACCACATGCTTTTTGGGGAGGGCAAAGTTTTGCTGCGTTTCCTGGCACATAACTGGGTGATTCCAGCTCAGATGTTGTGTTCGTACCCACTGGACACTTAGCCAGGGTCCAGCGAGCCAAGGAAGTGCTTGGCTGAGCAAAAGAGTTATTTGGGGCTTGAGTCATGATGGAAATGAACCTCCCTGAACCATGAGGCCCCAGCCAGGATTGTGAAATCATGTGTGTCTGGAGATCTCTTCTCTTCCGTGAATAACAGCTTTGCTCAGTTGACTTTTGGAATCCATCTTTTTTGTCCTAATAATTCTACAACAACATCTTTGGGGAATTTCTCTTAATCCACAACATGCTTATGTTTCTGTTTGTCATAATCTAAATTTAGGCAAAGAGAAAACTGCAGTTCACTTATTCTCGGTGCAGAAAGAGGCTAAGAGGGAGCTTTTACTATTTGCACAACCTAATGGAGAAACATCTCCTAATTCCCTCTTTGCCTCACAGACTTGAAGCTGCTTCTTGCTCGCTGTTAAAGCTGGTAACTGATAATAAAGGTAACAATTATTTTTGCATTGCAGGATGCCCAGTACAGAGGCTATGGAGGAGCCTCATTACTAAACAATATTCAATATTTATTCATGTATGTAAATTCCACTGGTCAAAATCTTGACACATTCACAGCATCACATATTTCATTCAGTTTATCCTCTGTAGTTGTTCCCAACTGCTCAACAGCTCTGAACGATGAGTCCCATTGAGAGCAGGAGGTACAATGAGTGTAGTGGCTGTTGCTTCATAAATAATCTCAGAAGCTTGAGGACTGCAAAAAACCTTGTTGTGTTTGAGCTTGGAGCAAGGAGTGCACTGCTGAAAAGCTGTTCGATGGTTTTGACTTTTACACTCTGTGTTTACATACATGTCTTATTTTGTCTTCTTGAGGGAAAGATGGATGGCACAAAGGGGTATAGAGTACACGAGGTACAAGAGGTATGTAAGAGTCATTGCTGTAAATAATAAATTTGATATTTTTACCCTGGTTTGGGTTTTTTTTGAGTATTTATTTTACAGGATTGCATTGTGCAGTTGGCAGGAGCTGATCTAGTAACTTACATGCATATATATTTTAGGAACAAAAATTTTAAAGGGAATGCACACAAGAAAGGGTGAAGGTTGAAGAGCAATATGTTAACATACGTTATGGCTTTTATTTAAAATTTATCTATCTCCTGATTTTTCATCTCTGGAAACCATTTTGGCATGACTCTGCCTACTTTCAGAAGGACTAGTTCAGTGCAACTTCAAGATCTTGTTAATTCAGAGCCTGAAATGGTGGGCATAGCAACACCCAGATTTTTTCTTAAAACTGTGCTCACATTGATGGCCCTTAGTAGCTATTCCTGAACTGCCTGGCATTTGTGCTGTAAAGCTAGTAGTGCCTTGCAGTGGCACAGTCAAAGATAAGCCTGAGAAAATGGGGTTTTCACATGTTATTTGAGCAACCTGTTGTTTACTTACTTCTTAGATACATCAATGCTGAAATTTCACTCTGTCCTCACTGCTATGCCCCAGGGTGCTGCCTGCCTCTTAAAACATCGGCTAGTTCAGCTGAGGGAAAGAGACCCCTCTGACAGATCTGAGCATTAATAGGACAAAGATTGTCTTGCACCTTCACACAGGGCAATTTGAAAGACACTACTAAACATGGTGAAAGACAAAATCAAGAGATGAATATTTTCACAAGGCAAACAAACGCTGGCACAAGGAAAGCAGGACAAAAGACCCAAGGTTTTTTTAAGATACCTGCAACTTGTTTGCTGCTTTAACAAGACTTGAGCATTGAAATGAAGCCCAGAGAGGAGGTGAAATAATACAAACATTATTATTACTATCTGTAAATGTGGATGTTTTTGAAGGAAGACTTGCCACAAGTAAACACAGACTAGAAGCCTGCACTGGGGAACCGAAAAGTGAATGGCTGGAGTCCCAAGCCCAGACAAGTGAAAGGCAATCAGTAGGCTTGATCTCACAGAAGGCAAACAGTGAGAAGACTTGCACTCCCATTTAAAAACAAACAAAACTGATCTTGGCACAAAACTGATCTTGGCCTTATTATTACTGCCTAAAGTTTAAGAACTGCATGGTAGCGATTATCATTTCATGATGGAAGGAGAGAGAGATTGCTCCAGGCTCTGGCTGAAAATGCAGCATCTTTTCTTCCACATACCAGCCCTCTTCTTCTCCAAGATCACTGCTTATGTGGCAAGAGGCTGTCATTGAACCTTGGCATGGCCACTGCCTGCTACAGACAAGACTGTTGCTGAGCTGATGTTCATGACGTTTGTCCTTTTTTTATTGTTTTCTTTGAACTATGTGATGTTAGACTGAAAGCATATGTTGGCTGTTTGTATAAAGAAAATCATGACCAACCAGCGCATATAAATTACAGCTGGTCTTGTTACTTCTTATTAACAGGAACAAATTTGAGAGGATGTGGTTTTTGCTCACCCTGACAAGGTTCTTACATCGTGTCTGTCTCCAGAGCAGGCTTCAGAGCTAAAGAGTTCTGTATTTCTGCTCTTCCATGATGTAACCTGGCCCATCCGCTGAGTTCAGGCTGCATCACAAGCTTAGCAGGAATTACTGTGAGTATGAATGATTAAAAGGAGCCTTGACCAGCTAAGCTGTGAAGGCATTTGACAAAAAAAGTCTATGTCGCTGTCAGAGTAATTAATGCTGAAGAGCATTTTGGTGCCTTGAATATTGTACTTAAGGAATTATATCAGCATGTTAAAAATGCATCATGAGAGGGCACATTTCTTTTGACTTAGTTTCAAAAAGGAACAACTAATAATACAAAAACATAAAACCATGCCAGCAGGGAAAAATCTTCCTTTCTCCTCTTAGGTTGCTGTAACCAGACTCTTTCAATACAGAGATCCCAAGAATGTGCCCAGTTGCTAAACCATTAAATAATTCAAGCTTATCGAGATTCCAGCAATACTGTCTGGTGTGGCCAACTTACCAGGTGTCTCAGATGTGCGCTCTAGACAGAAAAATGAAAGATTTCCAAAAATAGCATGCTGAAGCTACGGTATTTGACTACATCTTTTCTACAGTGTGCAGCTCTGGCCCTCCATCCCCTCCATCTTGAGAAAGAACCACTAGAACTACAAATAAATGGTACTAAAATGGTGGGTGAGAAGGATGATTACAAATATAAAAAAGCCTTATTACAAGGAGGCTACATCTGTGCCAGTAAATGAAATGGTCCAGGGCCCTGAGGACAGGTAGCCCAGCACAGCTTTCATGTGTACAGCTAAACTCTTCTTCTGCAACAAAACAGGTGGGTCTGCTTCCTGCTGCTTCATGGCAATCCCTGTCTTGATCTGTCCTGGGGAAGTTGTAGCATCTTCTTTACTAGAAAGTTTAGAGAACAAGTTAAAAACATCAGAAATAGTTAAGCTCTGCCTGACCCTGCCTTGGGACTGGGACTCAGTATCTTCCTTCCAGCCCCAATGCTTTCAGTTCTGTTAGTTTATAAATATATCAGTTCTTGCCCTAAGACCTGATACAATTTTTCTAGGCATTTTTCAAGTCCTGCCTTTAACTCACTTCTGAAGTGGCTGCAGGAGGTGGTGAAGTAATCCTTGTTCATAACAATCTTTGTATTGTATGTCTGCATACAGTGTCCTTTGGGATCCAACCCTGGTACTGGATGTGTACTAGACATGACTATTTTAGCCATCACTTTTCTATTCAAACTGTAGGATGCTGCTCTGCTCTTCCTTTCATTTGATGGCGTCATCTGTCCTATTCTTCTTCCAGCTTTTTGTTTGTTTTGTGTTTGAGGAACATTCCTTGATTCTGAACTGAATAGAGAGGTCACTAATGGAAACCCTGCATCCGAAACACTGGGAAGAAAGAGAAAAACTCTGCCCAGCTTTGGGCGACAACTTCTGGTTGTTAGGACATGTTATGAAATTGGCCTTCAATTTTGTGCCTGTGGCAAGGAGACCGCCTCGGAAGCCCAGGGACAGAGACTAGTCTAGTCCGTGTACATCAGCTTTCTGGCTTAATTTCCCAATGACCTGTACCTTGAGCAGTTACTTGCACCAGGGTGTACCAGCATTTTACATCCACACACATGGCTATTGATCTTCATAGGGCAAAGAGCAGCCGCCCTCTGCTCTTCTGTTATAAATGGAGATGCACAGAGAGGGCAAGTGACACCAGGGAACAAAGCTGCCATCTGAAGACTGAGGTCCCGAGAGAATAAATGTTCCAGCTGAGCTTTGTGCTCTTCCCCATTAAGTGTTAGATGCTACATCTGATTAATACAGCCTTCTCTTGTTTTGTCATCGAAACCTTTGGTGTTGTCTAAATTCATGAAAAGCATGTTTCTTTTACTAACAAATTGATTTGATTTTCTTTGATAAATTATGAGTTATCATAAAAGAAGAAGCACTTTGTGTGCCTGGTGACAACTTCCTTTGAGGCAGAGCATATTAATCTACATACCGCATTTGCTTTGAAGTCAGAACAAAATCCTGAATCGTGATGTGCGTGCATGAAGAAGAGACAGACGGCAAGCTCAGTTCTGCTCTGCTACATCCGTGTAAATCCGGATCAATGCCAAGGCTGCAACAGAGATAAGGATTGGGCCCAGTGTGTTATCTCCACGCATATCCCGTGCTTGGTAGGAAGCAAGAGACAGGAAAGAGAGAAGTGAGAACTCCCCACTTTAGCTGTATGTCATCTCCCCGGTGAAAGATGCACTGACCGGAGGATGATCTTGCACATTAAAGGTAATATTGTGTATCTGTATAGAACAGCTTAAAGTGAACTAGAAATAAAAAAAGTCAAAGGAAGCAGTTATGGCGGTAAATATCAGTGTGACACAGAAGAAATAACTCAAAATGCTTTTCAGTGACACAGCGTCAGCAAGATGTAGAGCCTGTTTCTCCACTCATACCAGTTTTACAGCCATATAACTTACTGGAAGGCAACAGAATAATCCTTGATTTGTGCTGGTTCAAGAGGGTCAAGCACTTATCCAGATTTCTTAGTCCAGCCCTCTCATTTCCTTTTGCCATAATCTAACCTCTTCCCTCCCAAAGCTGCTGTTGCTGAAGCCTGTGGGCCTCCTGCTCTGAGATCTCTGATGCTGTGGCACTGGTTGTCTGCGGGAAGGTCCTCCTGCACTGCATTAGCATCCCTGAGAAAGGAGTCATCCCCACGTATGGTTGTCAGCATCCCATTTGCAAAAATCTTGTTCAAAGGCAATGTGCATAATGCTGAATATAACGCTGTGGTCCATGGAAACTTCAGTGAAGGAAGCATCACAGTGGAAGAGGGACCTCTTATTCACCATTCATCACTTTTCTTGCCCTGATATCCTCTCACTCTTACTCCTTTGGCCAAAGTACGGACCTAAATATTGCCCTTGAATTTGGGTATATTATAATTTGACTTATAGTTTTTACTTCCCAGGTGTCTCCAAGCACACCTTGGTAAAGGAAAGCTGCTGGGTGGGAGGAGGTTAACACAGAGAGGATAATGGAACAGGAAAAGCAATCACAGGCATCTGTGTTTGGATAACATGGGGAAACCACAGAATAAAATAAAGAGGTGGTGAGATCATTGGAAAGGACTGCTTTTATTATTGTCATTGTTGGAGTCTGTACCACAGCCTGTAGCGTCCAAAATCACAGAAGCAGCTGGTCCACTTCTAGTGAGAGAGCTCCCTGCATCCACTGTGGTGGAGTTGTGCTCTGTGTTGGATGGAGACATTGTACCCCCACCCAGCACAGAACTACTGAGGGCTGAGGCTGGAAGGTGCCTCTGGAGACCACCTAGTCCAAGCCCCCTGCTCAGAACAGGATCAGCAAGAGCAGGTTGCCCAGGACCTAATCTAGCTGGGTTTTAATAACTCCAAAGGAGATGCCACAAACTCTCTGGGCAACCTGCTTCAGTGTTTGACCACCTGCGCTGTAAAAAAGATATTTTTGAGTTTAAATGGGATTATCTGTTTTTCAATTCATGCCTGCTGTCTCTTGTCCTGTCACTGGATAGCTCTGAGAAGAATGTGGCTCCATCTTCTTTACACACCCCATCAGGTATTTAGGCACATTGATAACATCCCCCTGAGTCTTCTCTTCTTCAGTCTGAACAGTCCAAGCTCTCACAGCCTCTCCTCTTATGTCATCTGCTCCAATCCCTTAATTATTTTTGTGCCCCTTCTGTGAGCTCACTCCAGTATGTCCATGTCCTTTTGTACTGGGGAGCCCAGAACTGGACTCAACACTCCAGATGTGTCTCAGTGGTACTAAGCAGAGAGGAAGGATCAACTCCCCTGATATGCTGGTGGTGCTCCTCCTAATGCAGCTCAGGAGGCTGTTGGCTTTCTTCTCTGTAATGGCACATTGCTGGCTTATGTTTGACTTGGACACCCAGGCATTTTCTGCAAAGATTCTTTCCAGATGGCTGGCCCCCAGTATGTACTGGTGCATGGGTTGTCCCTCTGTAGGTGCAGAAGCTGGTGTTTCCCCCTGTTGAACTTCAGGAGATTCCTGCTGGGCTACTTCTTCAGCCTGTTGACTTCCCTCTAAATGGCAGCATGACTGTCAGCTGCTCCTCCCAGTTTTCCATCATCTGCAAACCTGCTGAGAGTGTCACTCTGTCTAGGCAATTAAAATAGATGTCGAAGATTGTTGACCCCTGGCGTACACCGCTAGTGACTGTCCTCCAGCTGCATTTTGTGCTGCTGCTCACCCTTTGAGTTCAGCAGCTCAGCCAGCTTTCAGGCCACCTCACTGTCCACTTATCTAGCCTGTACTTCATCACTTTGTCAATGAGGATGTTATGAAAGACATTGTCATAAGCCTTGTTAAAATGAAGACAAATAACATCCACTGCTCTCACCTCATCCACCAAACCAGTCACCTCATTGTAAAAGGCTATCAGTTTGGTCAGGCATGATTTCCCCTTTGGAATTCCATGCTGATGACTCCCAATCACCTTCTTGTCCTTCATGTGTTTGGAAAAGGCTTCCAGAAGGATTTGCACCATCATCACCCCAAGGATCAAGGTAAGGCTGACTGGCCTGTAGTTCCCCAGACCCTCCTTCTTGCCCTTGTTGAAGACCATAGTGATGATTGTTTTCTTCCATTTCCCAGGAACCACTCCCAGCTGCCATGACCTTTCAAAAATAATTGAGAATGTCTTCACAGTGCCATTGGCTGGGTCCTTCAGCAGTCATGGGTGCATCCCATGAGGTCCCATGGGCTTCTGTATATTCAGCTTTTTAAAATGTTCCTTAACATGATCCTACTGTACTGAGGGCAAGACTCCTTGCGCCATACTTTGATACAGGTCTCAGGATCCTAGGATTCCTGAAGGCAAGACTTAACAGTAAAGACAAGTAAAAACCAGTACAACATCCAGCAACAAATAACAAGACAGCCTCCCATCTTTTTTTCCTTGTCAATAATTACAAGAAATGGTGTATAAACTGAGATGAAACTAGGTAGCATGTAAAGGCCAAGCTGAAGAAGATCCTAATGCAGCTCAGTCCTTCCTAGTGTTCACTTGATTGCCAAATAAATGATTTTTTACCAGAATAGCAGGCCATTTGACCTATCAAGAATGTTACAACCACTAATGCCACAGCTTAGTCTTGTGCATTTTCCTTACAAGCCTATAAATACTGTAGAGTCTTATTTACACAAAAGGCAATTGGGGTCTTCAAATGGCTTCCCTTTAAACATACCTCCCTGTAGTATTTGGGGTGCTTCTCAGCGTGTGATAGTAAGTGAAAGAACCAGAAAGGACAAGACGCAATCTGGATGGTGTTGGATCTATTTCAACATTTTTTTTGGTGTGTGTTATATGTAAGAGATCATTTGCATCTGCTCCATCTTTGGCTTTTCTTTTTTTAAAAAAAAGGCTTTTTTTTTGTGAGGGAGGGTGAGAGGGGAAAGAATTGTTTCTGAATCTTTTCAAGAAATAAAATAACACAAAGTACATCTTACGAAAGAAGAGGCATACTGTGCCTTTTTTTTCCACTGGCCTACTGCCTAAGGGAAACATTCACTGGCAAATCTAAAACTTGTTCAAAACCCTTTGGAGAAGCAGACTATTATTAAATTATTTATTTTATCTTTGAAGTGTTTCCATTTTTATACTGTTAAGGATTTCTCTGTAAAAGCCGGGGTGCCTGAGAATATTTGGCCTGTAGTGATCTTTGAAACATAAGCCTCTTTTTTTCCTCTCTGTCTTTTCTTCTCCCCTACTCTCTCCCTCCCAGTTTCTTCCCAAAATGAATGAGGATCTGTCTGATGCAGAGAGGCTGTACTCACTGGGGAAATTTAAGGAGATCTTTAGTGGCTGGAAACAACTATAGCCTGCTTCACACTGTGTTTGCTTAAAAATTTTTTTAAGAGAAAAAAACCTGGCAGAATCAGAAAGGGTGGGAGACATATTCAAATGCTCTCAAGCGCTTATTAAAATGTTATGTAATTAAATGTTAAGATCGCGCCTCTAGCAATGTCTTTTGAAATAACTGTACTAGCTGGGCCTTCTGAAACCAGCACAGGAAAGTAATTCATTTGCAAGGTTATCGGCCATTGAGGCATATGCCTCGGGGACCTAATTTAATGGGAGAACTCCCACTGACTTGCGTGGGCTTGGACAGGGCCTGAGGAGAGCCCTGCTGTTGTTTCCCAACACGGTCTTTGCAGACTCAGAGGACAAAAATATTGCATAGCCATATGACAAGCACAGTGCTTCATGTTGGGGTGAGGTGTTGGTGTGACCCTGAGGCGGGTAGCAGCAGAGCTAGCGGGGCTGAGCCCTCCACGGGTGGTGGGTACAGGGCTCGGGAAGGATGCTCTGCTGGATGCTGGATGCGGTACTGCTGCCAGCGGGAGCTGCACTACTTGAAGTCACAGGGGGCATCACTGTCTCTGCAGGATTTCTCACTGCATAGCAGAAAGAGGGGACACAATATACAGGGTAGCATGTGAGCCTGGCAGAAATGTGCCTTTTAAAACATCATTACGGGGCTTCCCTTACCAGTGGTGGCCTCCCAGTTGCCAAGAGGAGGGTACCTCTATTAACGCTGTTTCAGGCTCCGGGAGCAGAAAGGGTCTGGGAGTTGGGTGAAATGGATGTAGAGGTGCAGCCTGGGCTCTGCAAGCACCTGTGTGTCAGTGGCTCCATCCCTTGGTGTGGGAGGGCCCACACTAAGAGGGTGAGTTGTGCAGAGCTGCATGTGTGGAGGAGTTAGATAGCAAAAAAGGATGGGTTTTCCCATCGGTGGGATTAGGACCATGTGTGTAAGGGATCGTTGCTGTGCAGCTGGGCTAAAGATGAGCTCAGCAGCGAGGAGTTACCACAATAGCAACGGGAGGGATAGGGCAGGTCCCAGTGCAAAGGGGCTGGTGAGGCCATTGGTGCTGCTTCCTACAGTGGATAACCTGCCAGCTAGTACTAACCTGTCATGCTCGATGATCATTGTGGGGAATTCCTAGCTCCCAAGATTACTGGTAGTGAGATGTTTTCCCTTTTAGCTAGCTCTCTGATTGAAGGGCACAGCTAAAATGCACTGAAAGCCTGAACACAACACTCCATTTATATTGCTGAACTTTATTCCACCAGGGAGGAGTTCTGCATTGGTCTGTTTTGTCTTGTGCAACCTCCTTCTTGCTGTCTTAACTACATATGATGATTAGGTAAATGAGTCTGTTCTTTCCGGTAAGCAATGGGCATCTTCACTCTTTAGTGCAGGCTGGGTCGTAGCGGATCATCTCACTTTTTCACTCAGCATATTGCCTGTCATTAGAAATCTGCTCATCTTCCCTTCTTTTCTAAGGCCAGTTAAGTGCACGTGGCTGCAAATGCCTTCAGGTGCTGCCTCTGCTCCCACACCTCTCTTTTTAAAAGATATTTGAAACTTAGCATGCTGAAAGTGCATCTTGTGAGGGGGGACTCTACTGCCACAAATTTAAAACCACACTTCTGTGATCACTAGTGTCAGGTCACTGGTGGCCAGACCAGCCACCTCTACTGACCTGAGTTTGGGCAACCCCATATCTGCACTTCCATGAACTGGAAGGAATGGGACAGGATAGAAATTATGTTCCCACTTGTGGGAAGACTAAACACTTGATCTGGCAGAACAGTTCCTGATATGAGGTGAATCTGTGAATAGCCTTGAACAACTAGGAAGCCCCTACACGGCCAATGCTGTATACTACGTGGTCTTTTAGATCCAGCACTTTGACCCCAAAGCCAGACATGGTGTGTCATCAAACCATGGCTTAAGCTTGCTGCAGGATCCATATTATGACGAGAAAGCTTAAGTCTGTAATGCCAGGCTATCTACTTCATATTTTTTTGCAAAACAATTTAAGTGAGCACAAGTAATGATTTTGGGAACCGAAAGTAACAGCAAAATATTAATAATTGAGAGGTTTGTGCTATTCTGGGTCGCCAGGACAAGAGGCCAGCTTGAGGTTCCAGGGGAATCTGTGGAAGCCAGTGAAACCACATTTCAGCCCTCAAAAAGGCCACGTTTGGAAGGACCCCACTAAAATCAAAGGAGTTGTGTGTGCCTGGGAGTGTCCCTGAGGCAACTGCTTCTGCTAGACTGAAAGATTTGCAGAACAAGGTACAAGGAGAGAAAGAAAGCCATTTTCGTTGTGTACAACATAAAACTCAGATCCAATAAACAACGTTATTTTTATGTCCCCTGAATAACATTGGGTTTTTTTTCAGGCTTTTAACATTTTCATCTACTACTTGCAAAGCCCTACACTCTAGCTCCCTCTTAGCAGATGGAAATTGGAGGGGGGAAAAAAAAAAAGGCTGTATGTGCTGGCATATCCATATGGCATTCAAGTGAGAAATCACTTGGAACACGGGGCCTCCTGTGGGGTCACAGCCTCCATACGTTCTTTGATGGGTGCAAAGGGTCCTGAAACTTGTTGCTGCTGTAACAGCGGGGGAATGGGGTTGGTATAGCACAGGCTGAAAATCCCTGACAGAGGAGGAGGGGGAGACAAGAGATATGAACAACCCCCCAAGGTGTTTAGTTACCTATCTGCCCCTGGAATCTCAGGCACCATTGAGAAGCCAGGCCTGAGTGCTTTTGAATTATTTGCAGTCTCTTGCTGTAAAACTATAATTACATCAGAGCAAATATATGCCGGCTTTATCATGCATAATAAACTCCATCTGAGTGAAACCCTCTCCGGCACGGAGGAATTGCAGAGGATGCTGCGCGCCGTGCAGGGAGGGTTTAAGTGATGCAGGAGCCTCGTGTGGGCTTTCTATCTTACTAGAAGGACATGTGAGGACTGCACGTGCTACAGCAGGAGCAGAAACGGATAAAAGAGACATTTGTGCATTGTTCTGAGTGGCTCAGTACTCTCGAGTCGTCTGAGCAGCTACTCGAATAAGAAAGACTAACTTTGAGCAGGGTCTTTTCTCTTACCCCCTTGCATTATCTAAACCTGTTCTGGAGTCATCTGGTACATCCGTCTTTGGCTTTTCACTGACTTCAGCAGGTTTGGCATCGGCCCTGTGTACGCGTGTATCTGTCAGTAATTCTCCTAGCTGTTTACGTATCTGTCTTATGTATTTATTTTCCCTAGTACCCACCACTGCAATATATAAGGCAGGAATCATCCTCCACAATGCCAATTTCTTTTGGCTTCTTTCCTGTGCATGTTTGGCTTTGCACTTTTCCTCTAAAGTTATGGCTGGGATTCTCAGTTATTCTACAATGTTGCTCTAACTCTGCTCAGATGAAGGGTCTACCGCCAGCTTCAATGGGAGCAGCCACAGAGCAGGGCTGACTTTTACTGGGCATCCTGCTCTTTGTGTACAGCAGAAATAGCCTGGAGCCTGGAGTTGCAGTGTATCCTCTGACAGACAAAAGGTAGTGGACCGTGACTTTCGCAGAAAATCAGGAGGGCTTCAGAGACCCTGCAGATACTTTTCCACCTGGCCAGGCTTAAATGTCAGTTTTTGCATCTCTAATTAGGAGTTAAAATACCTGAGATGGATATATTTTTTGAGAACAGAATATTATGTACAAAAAGGAAACTAGCTGTATTCAAAACTTTATTTATTATCATATCCACAGCCCCAAAATCCCATGTATATAAGTCAGTCAAGGGAACAATCCATTTGTTCACATTCAGAGTGCCAAGAAGAGGCTGCGGAGAAGTCACAGGACTGTGCACTTGCAGACCTCAGGATCCTCTGAGGCCAGCTCTGGTCTAGGCCATGTTCAGCCTCTTGCCAGCCAGTTGCTGTGATCCTTCCCAAGCTCCTTTGCAGGGAAAACCAGACAAGTGATGCTCCAAAACCCGCTGAAGCACTGGGGAGTCTTGGGCTAAAATCCAGCTCTATGCAAGATCTTCATCTAAGCAGGGCTAGGAATTCGGATCCAGGATGACAGATAGACATTAGCTTTGTGCCCCTCAGAGCTCTTTCCTGAAAAGCTGCTAGTTCATGTGCCCTTATGTTAAAGACTAATCTTAGTTACAGGCTCTGACACCAACTTCTCATTAGTAACCACCTATGAACTTCAACTGCTTCAGGTCAAGTAGGTTGTAACATCTAATTTTTCAAAAGGAAAGAGCTTTGCGGAATATCACCCTTCTCTTCATTTCTTTGCTTGTGCCTACCTGGCCCTTGGAGAGCCTTACAAGAGATGTACGCCTGTAAGGATGTGTTCTTGTAGCAATGGAACAAAAGACAACCAAATCCAAATGCAGCTAACACTTGTTAATCTATTGGAAGTCCAAAGAGCCAGTCATTACGTATGGACAGCTTTATACCAGACATAAGTATTGCTTGGCATGGGTCCTTCTTTAATTGCATTATACAAACATAACAGAAAATTGACCCAAAGGGGGAAAACAATTTTATCCTTAGAACACTCTTCTGACTAAGTACAGAGCTTTTAATTAAATTCCCTATACAAAGTGACTGCCTGTCTCTCATGTTGAGCCTAATTGATATCAAAGCCATCCTTAAAATCAATATTTTTTTCTGGAGAAAAGAGCAAATACCCTCTCCACCCCAACAGAATTCAATAAATAATTTGATAGTACTTGACTCCTAACTGTAATCTTTGTCTCATTTGAGCAGAATATAAAGTGAAAATTTGTCCCCACCGCCCCCCAGCATTCCCATTGCATCACAAATCAGGCGCCACAAAATGTCACTATCCCTCCTCAGCAGGTCTGCTGTTTCCATTTATTTCAGAGAACCACACTGAGCAAAAGAGGAATTCGAAATCGTCAAGCGGCAATGTTGCTTTTCTTACCTATTTCATATTTTTCACTTATTTATGATTACAGTTGCAGTTGGATCCCATTAGAAGTCTCAGTAAGATCAAAGGCTTGTTGGAGCAGGCAGTAGACAAACCCATACTCTTTCAACCCTGCTCAGGAGGGTTTGCAGTGTACCGTACCCCTGCTGCAAACCCATAGGCAGGCACTTAACTCTACTCCCGGGAAAAAAGGCATGCAGGTCCCTGCAAGATGGGGCCCTGCTTTGATAAGACAAACACAGAAATCAAAGGAGCAGGCCTTGTTCGTTACCTTTGCTTTCTAAACAGTCTCCTTCATCTGTCCTTCTTGCTTCGTGCAGGAACCCTGTCAATCTATCTCATCAGGGCTGGCAAGAGGACTGGTCCTCTTTGCCAGGAGCAGCTTAGAAAACTGAAGGAAAAGAGCAAGAAAAAAAATGAAGCTAAATGTTAGGGTGGTTGTTTGTGGGTTTTTTGGGTGGGGTTTTTTGTTTGTTTGTTTGTTTTGGGTTTTGGTTTTTTTTTTTTCAATTATTCAGCCAGATTTAGTGAAGCAGGGAGCTGAAATTCTGGCATTGGTTACTGCCGCACCAAAAGGATGGTCTAACCCTCAATCAAAGCAGAGTTAGCATATGCAGTCCTTTTGCATCGCCTGTTCCTGATAAAAGGAGGAATCATCTCTGCAGAGACCGCTGCCTAGTGAGGGAGCACGGACTTGAAAGCTCAGCCCTGATCTTCAGTTCTTGCTCTGTAATGCCTCTCTGTTGATATTGGTCCTTGGGGACTTTTGCTACAAGCACAATTTTCTTTCAAGAGGGCATGCTAATTGTGGCATTAGGGGTGTATTTATGATCTCTAGCTGACTAGTGGCAGGTAAGATTGGGAGGGAAGTGATACTGAATCTGCAGGCAGATCATACTCATAAAGCATGATTTTGTGCTTCCCGTGCACTGTGGCACCCTGAAGCACAAGGGATTAGCATAAAGAGAAACCTGCCTCGATGTCACTGGAATAAAAATTCATCCATGACTTAGGTAGCCGAGCCAGCTCCATGGACGTCGCAGTGCGCTTGTGCACCAGGGTAACGACCTGAGGCCTGGTGTTCATAGGCAGCAACCAAAGCGGTCTGCTGTCCTGGGCTTTGGGAAAGAAGAGAGGCTGGCAGAAGGTCGGGGCACAGAAAAATGATGGTATTTTATCACATCATGCCTGGTCCTTTATTCCAAAAAACATCATTCATTTAGTTCTGAAAATTATTTATCTTCCAGAGTGGTCCTGTGCCTTCACACCTTCCACACAGTCCGCCTCAGAAGCAAAAACCTGGTGGCTGCAGGAGATAGCAGCCAATTAATCCTCCTGAAAGGTTTCCTTCTGCGGGGTTTCTCATTTGGGGTCTGCATCCCACGGTCCTTTTAAAGTTTTGTTGCTGGCTTTGGCAGATGGGTGTGATGGGGTCGCCGTGCGAGTGCATTTGTGCACACCTAAGTCGCATCCTCAGCTGGGATTGCAGCTGGCGGTGGGGAGCTGAGCCAGCACCCACCACAGTGCACAGAAGGCCCTTGGAGATGGCGTGTCTTCAAATACGCCACCATTTCTCACCTAACATAAACTTGTTTCAGCTACACGCAATGCAAATAAAATATTTAGCAGAGGCTGGCCATACATCTGAGTGCCAGTGGAAAGTGAGAAGGGCTGGAAGTAAATATTGACGTGAAGGTGCCAAGGCTCGTGGTAAGTCGGGTGTACGTGTTGCTATTTTATAGGCTCTGCTAAGTATTCATAGCCTGACTCTGCTCACAACTGCAGTGGTGTAAATCCAGAATAACTCTCCTTATGTCAGAGTTACACCACCCCAAAGCTGGTGCGTATGAGCTTCAGTCCAGCAAGGCTAAGCATTTCAGTCAGGAAAACCTAGACCTCCTTTCCGATTAATATTTATGCGGGACACTTTGCCGTCTTTGGAAGAGTCACCGTAAAATTTCTGTTGCTGTAGGGAGGGCCCTGAAACAACAATTTGCAGACTGTTATTATCATTATTAGAGATAGTAATTGTATTAGTATTTATTTATTTATTATTATTATTATTGGTGTAACAAATAGTTATTTCCCTCCTTGGTCTTGCAAAATGCAGCCTGAGGAAATCCCAGTCAGGGGAAAGAGCTCCATTTTGAGATAGTTATTAGAAAAACACTGCAGTGAAGGAGGAACCAGAGGAAATACCCACACTCACCCAGAAGGCAATTTCTGCACACTCTAAAATACTGCAGAAGATTTTGGTTCAGGGAGGAGTTACACTGGGAGCTGAAACTGTTGATTTATATGTATGTATATACATTGGGGTTTGCTCCATCTTATGTATGGCATAAAGGCCCCTGGTGTAACTGGTTAACTTATAGATAAGTTGCTTTGAGTTATGAGGAACATTTATTTACTGATGGAGACTGTGTGGTGACAACACAGCCTGTGAGGCAAAGCAGGTGGAAGGAAGGGTCTGTCTTGGCCAGTCTTTAACACGAGCCCAAGAGATAAGTGTTTCCAATACAGCATGCCAAAGCGATGCAGGGATATTTGTCTCCTACCCAAGCTAATGATGGAGCCATGTCACCATATGTGTAGTTAGTTTCCAGCAGCTCCTCACTTTTTCAGCACGAATGGAGGATGACAGATTGTATATTAGACAAATTACTCTTCTCTTGAAAGCAGCAGTCACAGTGATATCCAAGAGCCTTCTTCACACTCTCTTCACTGAACAATTTCTGCACCATCATTCAAAGCTTTTTGCAGTAAAGAGGTGATCGGTAAGCAAGAATTAGAGCGCAGTTCCTTAGCTCCCAGCCAGCGCATCCCAAGGCTATGCCTGTACCAGTGACCGCAGCAGGCTGCCATCCATCCTCTGATCTTCCTGCCAGCTGGCACAGCCGTGCTGGCACCCACATGGACAAACCCTCTTCTTCTGAAAAAAACAGGGTGGCCACATCGCAGCTGCCCACGGAGAGCAGCCCTGCTGGCTCTAGCCAAATCCCTGCTGCGGAGGATGCTCACGGGGACAGTGCCAACATCGCGTAGCTGGGGCTCGAGCTAGGCTCTGGTCCTGTGTCCACCGTGGGATGGGTGGCAGAGGGGGTCCCCAGGTGCAGCAGAGTGGATTGATTCCCTGACCTCAGGGCTGCTCACAGGAAAGGCTCCAGAGAAGCAGATCCATCAGCACTGTGGGAAGGAGACGGGGAATGGATGTCCTCAGGGGAAGCCTTAGGGGTTGCCTCAGACAACAAATTCAGCAGTTGCCTCAGGGGCAAATGCTGGAAGGCAAACATGCCCTTTAAAACATTATGTCTCTGGGCACACTTTGGTAGAGATGAACTTTTTTCACCATGTTTACAGCTTTTAGAGACAGATGGTGATTCCCCTTGCAAGCTCAATTTTTTTAAGGCATTTCTGGTATTAAAGACTCATCTCAGTTATCAGTTGAACCACAAGTTCCCAGTAGTCATTGCCTAGGGATACAGCAGGTAGGGTCACCCAGCTGGTGATGACAACTGGTCTGTGAAAAAGTACCCTCTTGGCCTACTCTCCTTTGAGGACAAACCCATGGATCCCATCAGCCACATGTTGTCAGGGGTCTGGTGCTCCACTTACCCTCCATTTGTCTGCGTTCGCTTTTGCCTTGCATCATTCACCTTCCTGCACCTCTTCCAGGCACCACCCAAATCACACACCTAATTCTTAGGTTTATTCCTCAGCTATCGCTTCTGCCCTTCTCTTTGCCCCCTCCTCAAAGTCCTGCTGTTGCTCTCTGTCTCCAGGACATCAGTATGGATAGTGCATTGCCCTCTAATGGATAGATTTCAAACTGAGCTCCTCAACAGACCAGAACTGTTCGTATGATCCTTTGACCCGCTAATGAGGCAGGAGACTTGGTATCCACATCCAGGCCACTTTCTATCCCCTGCTTGAATCAAAAAACACCCCTTTTTTTTTTTTTTTAAGAGCACAGACATCGGACTGAATGTTGCTGCTATTTTTAAGAAGAGGCAGAGGAAATCTGTGCCAGTATGAACCCTGGTTCCTTCATGTCCATGAATGCTTTAATTGGCTTCGGAGTTAGGAAATCATTAACAAAGCTGACTTCTGTGATTCCATGCATCTGGATTTCAGGGTGGGTTTTTTTTAGCTTGCCTAATCCTGCTTAAAGTCTTAAGATTTATTTGTATGTTTATAAGATGCTGCTTTTCTAATTATACGTACATTATAGTCACCATTAAAATAATACAAACAAAAGGAAAAACAGAATGGACTTGCAAGCAGCTGAAAATTAATTACAGAAAACTTTTGAAAGGGTGGCTTAGCATCTTAAGCAATTCCTTTTGCTGCCAGATACACGGGCTTGTTTTATAAACTACAATCAATCTGCCATTGGGGGGGAAAATGCAGAATGAACTTAGTCATCTGAGCTTATTTTCAGTTTCAAAAACTGAAAGGCTTTGGAGTATAAAGTACTCTCTTCTTTTAATGTCAGTAAATAAGTTGATCTGTTTATATGGTTTTCAATACAAGTAAACTGCTTGCCATTTAAACAAGTTCAATCAGCTGTGAAAATTGACATTTTTAACCATAAAATCAGACTTCATCCTACCATGATATTAAATATTAAGGAATCATTTAAAGGACAGTATACATTCCAGAAACCTGCCTGGAGAGATGAATGCCAATTTCTGCCATTCACAAATAACATACAAAAAAAATGGCCCCTTGGCTTGGGGCCTGCTGCTCTGTAAAAGCCACTTTACAGACTTATTCCAACATGGTAAATCATCGTTGCTCTGAGAACACATTCACGCTTCACATTCGGCCCTTGCGAAACAACACCCTCAAAGAGGACTGCCAGCGAGGACGGATGGGAAAAGGGCATCGTATGCTGATGCTTTCCCTGGTGACAGCATGTCCGGGTCTGTGGGAGGCTGCAGCAGGGCTCAGCATCCTCCAGTACCTGCAGCCTGGGGCTTTGCGAGCCTTGGAGGCATCTGCGCGGCTGTACCCTGCCCGTGGCAGCGGGCAGTGGGATTTCCAGCTCCCCTTGCTCATACGCATGGCTGTGCTTGCAAGTGGCACTTGGGAGTGGGGCATTCCTACTATCACTGAGACTTCAGGAGGCCTGCACATACTCCTCTGGCCCCTGCCTTCATTTTTTTTCTTTTCCTTCTTTTTTTTCCCCTGCTTCTATCCCATTTTGGGGACAAAAATCCCAGCGCTGCTTCTGACCAGGCTTACAGCTGACAGCTTTTCACAGCTCAACACCCCCGATGTTTTGCCTGTGCCAAAGGGGTCTCATTGTGTAAGGGGTTTCCTTCTGAATAGGACAAAGCAAAACAGCGAAGCAGTGGGATTACTGGGCTGCTGAAGGGAGACAATGGGGAAACAAAACTCAGGCCGGAGAGACATTTATTTTTCGGAGGGGCATGGCTGGCCTTACACAACCCCTTTTAAAGTGCTGTGGAGTTGTGTTTCTCTAGCACAATCCAGTCCTGCAGCTAAGCAGAAATCCAGTGCGTTTTAAACCTTTTCACTCCATCTTTAATTTAAAAAATGTGTACCCATATACTACCACAGACTGCAGGGGTATTAAGTTATAGGAAGGTCTAACCACAGGCTTTAGGACTTCTCTGCTTGAGCACCCCTGGATGTTTCAAGCACCAAATGATGATGGCAACCAGACCTTTCTGTGCTGACTACTTGATGTGGAAATCCGAGTGGTGCAGGTTTCGGTGATCCGCTGCCTGCTGACCGAGCACATCTCTGTCGTTCCCTGTCCCGAACTGCCTTGCTTTTGGCTTCCAGCCTGAATTTTAGCTCTAAGCCCCCCAAAATGGTCCGAGGCTTTTCTGCTTGAGGGCAAGGAGAAGGGCCAGCCATCTCTTTGTGGCTGTGGTAGTGACCTGTATCCACAGTAGGGTGTGATTGAAAAGGAGGTGTTAATTCCGGGGTGCTGGTAGGGTCCAATTTTGCACCTTTTTGGGGATTCAGGCTGTGGCTGTGGTTCTTTCCCTTGCAGAAATTTCTCCAGAGCCCCTCCAATGCTGAAAGTTGACCTTACCCATACAGGACCACTCAGTGCTGTCTCATTTGTCACAGGTGCTGGCTATGACCCCCCAGATCAGCCCAAGGAATTAATATTTCTTCTCAGCTTCCTACATGCCAAGCTGCAGCTCTCTCCCTGCCCTGGGCATAACAGGAAAAATGCTGGAGAGAGAGCACGAAGGCATCCCACGGGGCCGCTTGCTATAGGGCTAGCTCTTGGCACTCCTTTGTTCCCCTACAAAGGCATGTGGGGTGGGGAGAAGCCAGTCCCATCATAAGTAAACAAATGCGCTGAGTTAAATTTTTTAAATGGAGTCATAAATAAAGAACTATCATTGGAGAAGTCCCTAAAGACACTGGTTTTGCTAGTTGGTTTTTTTTTTTAATGTTGGCAGCTTCAGCAACTTTTACAGAGATGTCAGAGTAAATAGCCTGCGATCCTACAGCATCTTATAGAAGTCTTTAACAACAAGGTTTTTATGCTTTCATATTAGATGGGTTCCTAATAGACATTCTGTTCATGCCTCCTCATTTTATGTAGTGTAGAAAAAAAATAATAATCCTTGTCTCCAGCATATCTTAAAATGTACATCTTTAGCAATTTCTGACTTAAGGAAGAAAGAATTAGATGCCTTTTGGAAAGAAGACGATCAGAGTTTTCTGGGATTTGGAACATCCCATAGCTTCTGCACTAGCCATAAAGGGAGAGGGAGGAGAAGAAATGTTTATTCTGTTTAACTTACAGACAGAAATTTAAGTGAGACTTAATCACACTGTGCAGGTAAATTTCCTGATACACTATTAGAAAGCTCTGTCATCTTGCAGATTAAAGGCTATCTGGAGTTGTTGCACCGTGAGGTAAAAAGGGAGCGTTAACTCTCCTGGCTCAGTAAGTACAAGGTGGGCCATTTCACTTTCAAAATGGAGTAAATTTTATTTCATGAGCAGAGTTACTACAAGGAGCATTAGTACAGTATGTTATATGTTTACGAGTTGCATTTGGGATAGGGTTGATTTCCCCCCAGAGAAGAGGTCAAAAACGTGATGAGATATAGTAGCTGAAAGCTGAGTCTCTCAAAATTCAACCTAAAAAAGCACATACACTCTTAACCATAGGCATTTTTAGCTCCTGGAACAACTTACCTAAATTCCCCATCATCTGACAGCTTAAATCAAGTCTGGATGTATTCCTAGAAAATATACTCTAAATCAGCTGAAAGTCAAGAGCCAGATGCATGATTCCTGCAGGGAGGGCCTATAGCCTACATTATGAGGGAGGTGAGACCAAATGGGCAGAATGGTCTTAGAGCTGCTGAAGCCAAAGAACAACATGTCCCACACCACTCAGCCAAGTGCATCTGCCTGCAGGGTGAGTACCTTTAATAAATCATGTTTTTTTTCCTTTCTGTATCAATCACTTGTTTCAGCTCTGTAGCTTTCTCAAAGGAAATGTTATAAGGGCCCAAAAGCTTCACCCATGGCTGGACTGCAAACACAACAATGGGGTTTTAAAACATGAAGCTGGTTTTATTAAAGTCTCCTTTCTTCCCTATGCCTGGAATTCATCCTTAAAACCTTCAGACTCCATCCTTTTCTAGACCTACCTCCAAGGTGACAGATAAGGTGAAGCCCACCCAGACTGCCTTCAGAGTTGTCTACCTTGCTGCTGCCTGCCTGACCCAGTCGCTATGTATCGTGGATGGAGAGAAAAAAGCCTTTGTAAAGAGTGACTCTTCTGGCCAATGTTAGAATGAAGTGAAGAGTGCCCTGGACTCCCTTGGCTCTACCAACTGGATTGGCAGTGAGTGCAGGAGGACCTGAGGATGATGAGCTCGGACAGATTTACAGCAGAGAGGGTGTTGCTTGAAATAATCCCCAAAGGAGAATTTAGCACAGCCAAGTTGGAAGAGGGAGGTGGGGGTGACAATTTTTTATTGGACCTACTGATATCTCCAGTGGAAACCCCAGATAAGCTGCTCAGGGTTGTGTTCCTTCGCCAGGCCTGACAAGAAATAGCAGGCTCCAAGGTAAATACGGGTTCGCTGCAACTGCTAATCCAATTCTCCACACAGGTCCAGCTTGAGGGCTAGGTGCTGAGGGCTGTCAAGAGGTGCCTGCTTCCTAGGAGCACAGTTCCCTGGGATTGCAGGAGCTGTGCTGGCTGCGTATATGGGCAACTCAAGCCTTGCCTGTACCACCAGCTACCTCCAGTCCTTCCTGAACACTGGCTTTCTCTTTTCCTTTCCATGTGTGTAAACCATCATCAGAAGCTCAGTGTTTCCTTTAATGCTATAAATAGACAGGCTGCAAGTTCCGTGACTGTGTTTGGCCTATATACTTTGTAAATATCGGTCTCATGGATTTCTATTCTCTTTATTGCAGGCCATTATCAAATCAGTGTGAACTCACAATGGAGATACATGCAACACTTTACGATGAGGTAGGAATCATTCAAGCTACAATTGCGTCTAGTTTTGCTGCAAGGGTATGTCCTTTGTAATGTCTCTATGCTGATAACCTCGGAGACTTTCTTAAGTCAGAGTGGAAGTTTGGAAGGGTAAAGAGTGTCTCCACCAAACCTGGAGATGTGACTGTAACAGAGATGGAGGCCTGATTGGCTTGGGCAGACCACCACGCGCCTGCGGGTACTGTAAGCTTGATTCAAGCTAGTGCACCAACGTGGTGTAGCACAGTGCTGCACAGTCAAGCCACGCTATTCCGAAATAGATCGAGCACCTCACATTACACGAAATGTCCTACTATAGTGTTTATAAGACTACCTAAAGAGGGCTAAGACTGGGCCAAATGAATGGCATCCTGGAATCAGGATAATTTCTTAACCAGCAAATCTTTTACACTATGGAAGTGTAGTGATTTCCCGTGGCAGCTCTATTGCTTGGGGTATTTAAATCTAGATCTGGAAACAATAAAAAACAGCATGACCATCCAAAAGGCATCCTCCAGCTCCACTTCCATTGAAACCATAAACAGGAAAATGGTGATGGATTTACCACCCTGAGCAATTCTGCGGCCACCCCTGGCAGATGACACTGGACCTGACCTGCAAGACTCCACCCAGACACCACCCTCCCTACTCCACTCCAGGACATTAGCTTATGACTGCTACCAGCTAGTAGGGGAGCCACATTTCTTAAGCAAGGTAAACAAAGTTGTTCAAATCTTCTGCTGAGCCATGAGGAAGGGATGTACCATTCTGTGCATATCTGTGTTGGCCCTGCTACTATGACATCCGAGGGTGCTTCAGCATTAGGAGGATTTTTCAGGCAAACGGCAGGATAATAGACAGGTTTTATTAAGTGCTTCTAAAATCTCTGCAGACAAATTTAATTCTTTAGTGCACAGAGCTTCAAAAATTACCTCGGTGGTTATTGTGTCTTTAAGGCGCAGAACAGCCCGGATATCAAACGCAAAAGGCAAGTACCAACTGGAAGTAGATGGAATTAGAGTTGCTTAATTGTGTGGAGATGTGAAGCGAGGCTGGGTTCAGACAAGGACCTTCTTGTTGTCGGATTGTGGTTTTCTTGTTTACACTGTTCTGCATTACCTCTTTCTGATCCAGCAAATCTGTTGTCAAAAGCCACATGTGCGCCTGCTTATAATAATTGGTAAAAACGGAATTGAAAGAGTTCAGCAGTAACCGAGGGCACTGATACCCCTTGAGCACTCCTAGAACTGCTGTATCTGAGGAATATGCAGCTGGAGCAATACACTGGGGACCCAACTTACGTTCCCTGGACAAAGCGGTTTTAATATATCTTAAGCCTAGAAGTTACAGTCTGCAGATCATAGCAAATCCGGTGTGTCTATAAAATCATAGATCTTCTTAAAACAGAGGAAGGCCTTTGAAGAAAGCAGAAACAAATAGGCTGAATATGGGTTGACTTTCTGATTTGTCTCCCTCCTGTTTATCAGGGCCCACACCCTGTCTCATTCCCTTTATTCTCTTTATACATCAAATGGTTGAATAGCTACTGTGAGTAAATCTGTCATTATGGCCTTACTTAGCATTCAGACCAACTTTCCTGTTGGATGCAACTTGTGGGATCCTAACTTTGCAGACCTAAGACGACTTGTGTAGTTTGTGTTCACATGAACAGAAGCTTCTGCATTCTGAAATGTTACAATCAAATAATCCCATCTGTACTTGGGAGTCTGTAGCAGGCTGACTTACAGTTGCCTTTTTGCAGTAATTATGGAACTTCCTTGGTAGGAAGTATTTTGGCTGAGCTAAACCTCAGTCCTCTCGGCTTTCAGCTTCCTTGCACGATGAGATTTGTAAACACAGTGGAAAGTTCCGCATTTTGCATTTTAATGATCTCTAGGAAGACTGACCGCTTAGTGACAGCATCTCATACCTTCTTCAAAACATCTCCAGTCTCCTATACTTCAAAATCCCTGTGAGCATCCAGGGTGACAGGAAGGTATTTTTATCTCTAGCTTTTCCCTGACTTTTGGGCATTTCAATTTTTTCCTTAAGTACAGTGAAGACCCAGAGAAGATGGCTCTCATCTTCCAATTCAAGCTTTGCCCATCCTCCTGATAATGAAACGCACTGTTGTCTGGTTTCTCCCTGCACAGCATTTCTGGCCATAGGTGGGATGCAATGAAGTCTTCATCAACATGAACAATTAAAATAAAACTACCCTGTTGCTTATTTGTACTGTATTTTGAAAGTATAGGTGATGATTCTTTTTACAAACTGGATTTTCAAGGATCTGTCTTTAAGGTCTGAATACATGTTCATTAGGGGTTCCTAAATGCCAGTCTCCTCCTCCTGTCACTGGTGAGGGTTGCTTAGTATTTCTGAAAAATCAGATCCATTGCTAAAACACGCTGCCAGACAGAATTTGATATCTATTGTTAAAGTTCATTAGACTGAAGCCAAAAAAAAATCCCCGTCTGGTTTGGTGCAAAGCTCTTTTTCCCCTGAGTGCCTTTGGCTATGAATTCTGCATATTCTAATTTTAAAGTATCATTCATTTTCTATTTGGTGATAAATGCTTTCCTGCGTAAGAGTCTTTTGATTGCTCTGCTAATTAAAGTGGATAGTTTCCTTTTATGTTAGGTGACTGGGCTTCTGGGTAACTGCTGTTTGCAGGGAACAGCCAAGGTTACGTGGCAGTGTTTATTACCTACTCTCTTATGACCAACAGAGACATGTTCTGGAGCTCCAAATTCTCAATAAGAAAATGAGTATAAGAAAATGAGGAATTTGTCATTTTGGATGGTCTTTGTCCCCCTTTCCTAGGAATGGCTTTTTATCCATTTGCTCTCCTAGATTCATCACACTGTAAGAAAGTTTTGATGATTTAAAGGGCATAGAGACAGAACCAGGAATGGAACCTCCAGGTTGTCCATTTTTTCCCTTTCTGAGCCTGTTTTGGTCAGCATAGATATTCGTGATTGTGGCACATGAACATGTGCTGGGAAACTCACTTTTTTTGGTGAATGCTATTTTAATTACCAACAACACTGTGTGTTCACATCTGCAAAAATGTTGCTTTCTTGATCTGAACTGCTCTGGCAAGCGTGGGGGCCTTGATCTGAAGTATTAAAGACACCGGAGAATACCCTGAACAGAACAGAAAGTTAATATCCATGGCCAGTCAGGGCAATCGAGTCAGAGGGAAGCTTCTACTGGTGGAGATCTAGCTACGATCCAAGGGTCCATTGTTCTTCCAGGCTGGACTCCTATGATGGATATCACCAACAAGCTATCAAAGAAAGGCCTTGAAATATCTCAAGTGAGGGTCTGAAAAAGGGCACTACTATAAGCAAAGAGAAGTACTATGTAAGCAAAACTCTTTGCAGTGAATGGGCTTTACAGAATGCATAACAAAAGGTCAAGGGGAAGATGTGGAAGTTTTGGGGTCTCTCTGGAAGGACGTTACTCACATCTCCAGGATGCTTCTACCTGTAGCTGCATGTTCCTGCAGGTCTGTAACTATCACGGTGTGGCTGTGTCAGGTATGCACATGGCTTAGGCGTGCTGTTAAAACACAACATTATGATCTTTAGCTTTCATACTGTCAAGGAGACCAGGAGTTCTGCTGATGGTATGCAAGTGTTTTTGGTGAAGGGGAAGGTTCCTCTTGTTTCTGAAGTCTACGGAAGCTGGTCATCAGAGCTCACACAGAGCAAGAAGGTGTACAAGCCTTAAAGGCCACCTCCAAGGCTAGTGTCTAAAGGGATCTTAAATTCAACAGGATCAAAACTCATGGACCAAAGTTTGGGTTTAATATAACATGATGACAGTTTTCAGGGAAGCTCTGCTTGGAGATATCTGGAGACCTAGTCTGACTGCTCTTCTCTGAATGCTAAATATCCCTTTAGGACCCCAGTTTCCTCTGTCCTGAGTAGCAGCAGAAATTGTGAGCCTTGCAGACCACATCAGCGAGGGAAAGCAACCATGGATGCTGCATCTGCATATAGGGTAACTTGTTTTAGTCAGACTCCTGAAGCAGCAGGAGCCATAAACTGACAACCTTATAACAGCACCATTTTCAGACTCCACAGGAATAGAGGGAACCCTAGCTGAAACTCTTCAGGCTTGAATGTTTTGATCCTCACAGGACTCTACATACCCTGAGCTGGGAGCATGTAAATCATCCTCCCAAACAGAACAGACCTTTGAGGTGAAGAAGAGCTTGGAAGGCAATGTGTGCTGATACCCTGATAACCATGTCTGCTGGGTATCATGTGAGGGGGGAAAAGAAAGAAAAAAAATTTGCCCTCTTGTTGGAGACATAGCTCTCTGCCTGCCCCGGTTAAGGTCGTGGGCAGTGAGCTGGGATCAGTCCTACCCCACACGCAGCCTTCCCCTTCCCACCTACAGCAGCGGATTGCATGGCACGCTGCATTAGTTATAAAGCTACACTGTGCACACTACTTTGACTCCTCTCTAGTAACCAGGATTTTCCTTTTATAACCCTGACAGTACATATTGTCTATATGATTACCCTAGAACCATCTCTCCTGTTGTCTCTGAGGCAGAGCCACTGGGTTAATCACCAGCAAGACTGAAGAAGCTGCTATAGTCTTTTTGTTCATCATTTCTGCAGATGTGCCCCTTCCTTATAAGCACTAATAGAAATGAAGAGCCCAGACCTCAGGAAGCCACATGATGCAGCCCCCCCAGGTCTTGTTTACACAGCATTTCCCATTTCTAGGAGCTGGTGACCTGCAAGAAAGCCATCACCTCCACCTGCAGAGATGCTTCTGTCTGGAAAGCAGCGCACACTTAAAAAGGGGGAATCATGGCTTTCTTCAGTCCATCTTTCATATTTGCATGTGCAGTGACAGATAAGCATTGCCACATCTTCAAAGCCAGGGCAGTCTCAGGTAGGTGCCTTTCAAACTCCCCTCCTTACACTTCGGGGTTTGGATCCTGGGATTTTGATTTTGGGCCAGCCCTACCCAGCAACTGCACTGCTGTTGCTGAGCAGTGACTCTGACTTTTGCTACCTTGCTCTGAAACCTCCCTTAAAATGTGGAGAGAATTAGGGGAAAAAAGATACTGCAACAGACGGGTGAGTCTAACTCTCGGCCACTCCGGCTGTAATGGCTGTAACCAGTTGTCATTCATTACCAGGCAGTCTTCCATGTGAAACAAATGTTGTTCACCTTCCAGGTGTCCTCTTGTGGGCATGATGCTGACTGCCCTGTAGAGGTTAATTGGTTATTTAAAAGTGCCTCTTTAGGGTAATACACTGCTAATAGGCAGCCAGCAAGTCCCGAAAAATAAATATTCAGACAAATAATTCTAGAAAGCAGAATTTCTTTGGATGTTATGGAGTCACCATGAATCCTCCTAATAATGCATTTTAAGCCTGGCTGCATTGGTTCACTGCAGTCATAATTCCAGAGCGCCCGTAGAGCTGATGTGGATCTGGGGAGTTCTTTAACAGATGGTTTATTTTGGAAGCTGGATAAGAAGAGCTGCTTGTTAGAAACAGGACAAGCAGCCGTGTGAGGAGTTTTTGAGTGTTCAGGTAGCCTTCCAGCTCAGCACATCTCTGGATTTAGTCACTAAGCCTGAAAGAGTGAAGGTAATGCTTTTTGTGGAACTACGTAAGTCCAGGAACAGTGCAACTTGTGTTCAGGGAGAAGATCTCTGACTTTAGGAAGAGGACAGGATACAGTAACAGTGTATGGAGGGCTCCTTTAAGTCTGTGGCAGCAAGGTTAGGCATGGGAGAGGAGACCTGGGACAAAGGTGTAGATCAGAGGCAGCTGCAGACTCTGGGGACAGTGCTGCTCTCCAAGTCCTCAGTCAGGGTTAGAAGGAAGTTCCTTTCTGTGATTCCCTGTTCTTATCATGGGACGATTACTGTAAATTCTAGGAGGAACACAGCATCATTCACTATTTCTTTTTAGTATAGCTAACATCTGCATCCTGGTATGTTTATTCTGAATGATTGAGTACTGAGGTCATTGGGGGAGAGCCATTACAATCATCTGCAGTTCTGCTAAAGTCAGAAAAGTTAGACTTGCTTAAACCAGGTTCAAGATTTCCTGCTCTTGTAATGACTGAGAGGATGTGAGTCCCCACGGGAATTGTACCATCCATCACTGAGATTTTCAACAGAGGCCCCGTGAAGACTTTTGGTCTATTCCTGCCTTGTGAAGTCCCAGGGTTGAACTTACCTTCATACAGCTGTGCCCTTATCTCCTCCAGTTCTTGTAACCACATCTCATTGGCAATTAAAGCCTTGTGCAGTGGTAGGCTTTTTGCCTTCTCTGTGAGAAGATAAACTCATGGCGCGACCCACAGCTGTGTGTTTGTGATTAAGGGGAAAGAGTTCTCATCAGCTTTGATGGATGGACATTGGTTTGTGTTTCATATCACGCAGCCCAAGAGGGAAAAAGGTAGTTCTGGAAGAAATGATGTTTGCTTTTCATATCACATCAATCATTTCTCATTATGGCATGCATAACCAAGTGAGTTGGATGTCTTTCCTTGATGTGGACACTTTTTCTATAGGAGGTTTAGTGACACCCAGGTCAAAGATCAGACAGACTCCCTGAATCCATTCCTAGAACTATGAACAGCATCATGATGAGCAGGTAAGTTTGCTGTACTAGGAGTGTAACAGTAAAGAAATTCAAATCAATATAGGTCTATATAAGTTAAACTGAGCTTTAGGGATTAATCAAATCTTAATTACAGACCAAACCACACAGCCACAGTTATTTCTAAATTCACTGTTTGAGCATTCATGAGGGTGCTAGAAACTAAATATCACCTTTTTGCATTACTGTTATTAAACATTACACATTCATAACCTTTTTGGTTGTAAATTATTAATGTGTGTAGCTATACTTTTAATTAAGACAAACTCTTAGGGACAGATTCTACTACTGTTATTTATCTTGTGCCTTTTCCCACCAGGCACTCCCTTAACTTCAATGGGATGGTTCATGTGATAAGATACTATTAATTTGTGTTTATTTTTGGAAGAGTGAATAGTGTGTTAGACTATACACTCAACATGGGAACATTCATGTCCAAAACGGCTTGAAATCTAAGATCAACAGGCAAGAAGACACAAACTGAAAGAGGAGCGATACAGAGAAATAATGGACAAGCAAGGTGGTAAAATTTATAGCTAACATCACTCCTGTGTCCAGAATAGGTGATAAAGAATTTCTGAAGGTCATAACTGAATTAGGAGAGTGGACAGCATGACTGTACATGACAAGTTAGTATTAGTGGTGGTATTATTTTGTGGGCTTAGATGTGGATCAAGGTCTTACTTTGTTAGGCACAATATAAACCCAGATCAAGGTGAGAGTCCTTGCCCTGTTATCCTTCAGTTAAACCATTGCTGGTGAATGTAGAATAATCCATATAAAAAGAGTGGAAAGAAATTTGAGTACGCTTATTAGTTGCAGATGCAGCACTATTGTAAGTCTGCTGCAATGATAGGTGGCAGGGGATCTCCAGATAATTTAAAAGGACTTCAAAAGGTTTACAAAAATCTCCTTTTAATTAAAAAAATATTAATTAAGGCAAAACAAACTGAGTTATGTTGACTTACATTGGCTCAATACAAGCCCTCTGTGGGGTCTAGTAAGTGTTTATCTCTTCAGCCACTAATTACAGGTGCCTCTTCCTCTTCCACCCCAGAGGACCTGGGCTGCTGTCAGCAGTGAAAGGTAGTTAGCAGCTCCCTGTTTGGGGTATTGCACAAGGAAACACGAACTCAAAAGGGAAATGCACCTGCAGAAAACTTGAGAAACAATGAAGCATCTTAGTAACAGCACTCACCTGCAGAAAATATCTCTGAATCATTATTGCACCCTTCTCACTTAAGTTTTCGGCTCAGGGTACAGCTTCCGTCAAACAGGCAAAGAAAAGGTTAGGATGTGTAAGAAATGGGATGGAGTAAATTTCAGTGTGGTATAAAACTAAGGCTTCTCTCTCATCTGGAATGCTATATGTCACTGCCAAGGGAATTAAAGGATGTTCAGATAAGGATGACAAGAATAATTTGAGACCTGGGAAAAAAAAAATCTTATATGGCGAGAGATTGAAAAGATAAGTGGTGTTTACGGTGGAAGAGAGCTAAATAAGATGGGCTGTGATAAAACCTCGTGCTGTCAGGGCTGTGGCAGGGGAAGGAGGGCGAATGGCGAAAAGGAACCCAGGAGGTGTGAGCATGCCTGAGCCTGCGGGCAGAGGTGCTGCCGAGCCTGCTCGGGAAGACATCAGGCAGGCTGGTGGGAGAGCCGGGGGCATCGGGAAGGAGCCAGAAATCCTGCTAGGGCTGAGGACATTACTTGGGTTCCAAAGGGAAAGGGGAAAGGACACACACTGGTTGCCAAAACTTCCCTCCCTAACTCTATGCACTATCAGAAACAGTGAAAAGGAGGCTGGCTCAGCATTTTTTTTCATGTCTCCCAACACAAGGCATAAAATAAAAGAGAAGTCAGGAAATCCAAGATTAGTAAGAACTGCCACTGTAGGAAACATGATAGCTTGTGGAGCTCATTTCCCCTGGATTTTGAAGTGGCCAAGGACTTAACAAGATTCAAAGAGGGACTGACCATTCTTGTGAGGAATTAAAACCCAGTACTGCCATAGTGGACATGAATAGACTATTTGGAGCAAACAGGCATTTCCCAGCTCCAGGGATTACACCATCTCCTAACTCTCAGGAGTTGATGTGACACCTTCATACAGAAGAACGTGGTCTTGCACTCAGCCTGGTTGGTTTTACTGTGGCCAGCTGCCTGTTCCTGAGATACAGCAGGTATAAGAAGGGCTGTCCTCCAAGAAGGTCAGCTGTCATGCAATTATAGTTTTCCACATGGCTTGAAGAAAGTAAGGCACCTTGGCACCGCAGCTCTGAATGAAGAAGAAGAGCCCTGGACTGTGCTCACAGCTTCACTGCTGGTTCCGTAGGTGCTCTTCTCCACACCACAGTTTCCTCACATGTGAAATGGCAGTAGTGACACTGACTACACTCAAAAGTTTGATGATCTCCTACTAAAAGATGCCACGTGTGCTAATAATGTATATTTTTTTTATCACACAATATGTGCTTAGCTCCACAGGACAAATTCGTTCTCAGCAACAAGCTCCAGCTGCCTTCAGTGTCACCGTCCTTGCTCCAGACAGGAGTTAAGAATTTCTTCTCCATCACCTCATTCAAGAAACTGTTCCAGCAAGAAGCTAAATTAAGTTTACCCAAAAGCATTTAATTTAGCTTCACTAAGACAGTTATCCTATATTAGAGAAATACTCACTGGTTTTAAGAGCATATTTATTTGAAGATTAACTACAAGGCAGAGTTGTTTATCCAGTGGGGCAACCGGACTAACAAGGTGAAAACTGAAGCACCTATTCCATTATATGACAGCTGATGGCCTAGTTTTGATACTTTGGTGTTCCAATTTATTCTAAGTCACTGTTGCCTTGTGATTCTCCTGCACTTCCTGCCTAGGCAAAGCTGCTGACCTCAGTCTGTCCAGCTTCAGAACAGGGAACTCAGTTAAAAATGAGTCAGTAGGGTTAATGATATTAAAGGAGCCTTTGGGATGCAGTCTAGGGTCTTTCTCACTCTTGCTCCTTCTTGCCCTGTTCCCAGCACCCCATCCTCTGCCCGTCTTTCTGCATTACAGGCTCTCTGCAGACCTCAAATCTTTAGTCTTTAGCTTCTTCTAAAACTTCAGCCTTTCTTCTGCAGCAGGTTTGTATTCATTTGTCCAGTAACACTCCTCCAAAACAAAGTCTTTCCATTAGCCAGAGGAAGCAAGTGAGTCACGGCTGTGCTGGGCTGATTCAGTTGCCTGAAGATAGGTGTCTAGTGCCATCTGAGATGGTCTAGCGTCTCCCACTTGCTGCTACGGAGGAGCATAAGGAGATTTTATATCATATCTACCTGTCACAGTTGTCCTGGATATCCCTATATCGATTTACCACATACCTGTTTTTTGGCAGCTGAGTCATGTATTTTTGTGCTTAATTGGGTGCCTCCTCCTTCACTTTGGGATACAAGAAAAAGAAATAGGTGTGTGAAAGCATTATGGCTGTAAACTCAGACTTTCAAAGCAAAGGAGCTAAGCATCAGCTCCTGTTGACTTCCAGTGTATTCTCTGGGTTTGTTTGAAAACACCAGCCACGTTCCTTACAAGGCCACAGGTAGCAGCGCTGCACATAACATCGGCAGCATGGCATCCCAAACTGGCCATGACAGCCTTGCCTGAGACAGTCTTGAAAAGCTGCTTTAGCCACAAATCCAGCAACAAAGTTTACCTCTCCAAATCAGTGATAAGGAAATAAAAATCTCTAATCTACCTCTACTCAGGGAGATGTGAGTTTTTTTGTTGTTTTCATAGAAAAGGCAACTGATATTCTAGACCAGTGACGTGCAGCAGACCAGTTCTTATCAGCATTAGTAAAATGGATCTAACTCCAAATTTGGTGCTAGTTTGAGTGGAGTTTTGATCAGAGGGCTTCCAGCATTCCCCATCAACCTAAACCGTCCTCTCATCTTGTTTTTTTTCTGCAGTGACACATGGGAAATAGCAAGTTAGTTGAGGAAAACAAGAATAAGCAGTGGGCTGTAAGAAAGGCCAGGAACTAGCCTGAGGAGAAACGACCATCAGTTGTGCTGAGCAGTGGTCTTTCCATGGGGCAAAAGGTACAGATCGAGCTTGGCCCCAAAGGTAGAAGGGAGGAAAAGGAACAGTTAGAGGCATAAAGTTGAGAAGCATTATCAGTACTGAAGGGGCTCCAGATATCCTTCAGGAAAGCCTGGATGACCTCACAGATTAGAATAGTGGAAATGGGATGAAAACCTAAAATCCTGAATGCACGACCTTGCGCTTTGCATCAATTCCTGCCATAATCAGAAATCCTGTGGTCTCGCTGAGATTGCAGAGGAGAAAGACCCAGATGGATTGGTTAATCATGGCATGTCTGAGCTACCAACGTCATGTCACGTCACGTCAGACTAACACAACCCTGAGAGGCATCAGGAGGCACATTCCTAGCAAAGATACAGCTATATTAATGCCATCGTACAGGTGGCTGATGAGGCCTCTTCTGGAACAGCATGTACAATTCCCATCACTGGTGTTCAAAACTGATGAATTCAGATTGAAACAGGAAGGACCACTGATCAGGGAAACAAACAAACTGCTTTGCAAGAAGAGATTACAAATTGGACTCCTTCAGCCTGGGAAAGACAAATGTATATAATGACTGCTTATAAACGTATCAGGGAGGTAAACATCAAGTGGGGGATAGACCTATTAGCCTGAAGGACAACATTGGCACAAGAATAAACAAGAATGAATTGGCCATAAATTTAAGCTAGTAAGGAGGAAGAAGTGTGCAAGCGACAAGAGAAGTGAGTCTGTAGCAGCTTCTTCTCTGAACCACGGAGGGGAAAAACTTGGTTAGGATTAAGTTGGAGCATGATCATTTCTGAAAGGGGAAATATGGAATCTGCCGCTGTAGGGATTTGATACAAAAAAAACAAACCAACAACAAACCCCCAAAAAACCCAGAGGCACCCTTTAACCCGGACTAACCTTTTTATTTTTTTCTTTTGCAAGTCCGCTGCCCGCAATAATGTTGCGTGGATATGAAAGGGGGAGGTGTCGGCTGCAGAATGCCTTTTAGGCAGAACTCCAGCATCCACACTAAAAGAAAGTCCTCCCTGACACATAGTCTTGCTGTTGCTTAACTATTCTTCATATGCTAAGCCCAAAAGCCCCATTTCCCAGGCATTCTGCAAGTGCATAGTTGCAGTCCCTATCCCAAAAGCTTATAAACTAAGGCAGGACTGCTTGTTTTGTTAAAAGTGTTTTATGGTGTCTCAGGGCGCTTTCCAAATGGGGCCAAACCATTGAAATAAATTCACAATATGCTTTTAGTGTTCAACTGATATATTAAACCGGATTACAGACTTGTATCATAGGAAATTATACTTGCGCTTTAGTTCCATTAGCCTACTTTAAACATTGGTATTAAAAGTGGATACTTACTTAAATACCAAACTGTGCCTGGGTTATAATCTGTTTCTCTGATATCATAGATCATTTGCAAACCACAAAGCCCCTTTGATCTTGCAGAATGCTCAACTGAACTTAAAAGGAAATTAAATGCAGAGCTCAATTTTTCATTAAATTGTCACCCACTGTTTTAGAGTTATGACTCTTCAGATCTGTTTCTTCTAACAGGTGGACAAACAGAATGTTAATACCACGGTATCTGCGGAGTTATAAAATCTGCACTTAGCAAGACATTTTCTAATTATTACTGCTTCTTTATTAGGAAGACTAAAATCTCAATTTTCCAAAAAGTATCAGGAGACTCTAAAACAGGAGTGAAAAATCAGGGCCTTTAAAAACTGGGGACAATTCTCTAGCCTCAGATGGTTTAAGACAATAAGAGCTAAACAGATTTTATAAAATTGGAGCTGCAAAAATCAGGGCTTATGTGCAATTAAAGAAGTCCTTGATGGGTGGTTTGCCTTTATAAAACCAGGTATACGGTCCTTAAGATCTGCAATACAGTCACAGACTTTGATTATGAACTTAAAACTGCAGCAATAAATCCTGCAGGTGCTTTAGCCAGGGACCTCAATAGGTGCAGAACCCATCTCACTGAGCAGGATTGCAGCAATCGTTTTGCACCCTAGAACTGCATCTCCAGCTCCCCGAAACACCGGCTGTGCAATGCCTCTAAGAGGCTGAATCAGGAAGCGGGGTGATACAAGCCATAGGGGTGTGTTGCATGACTCTTGCTATCTCATTCTCAGAGTAAAGATCTATTGCAGCTCCATCCAGACAGCCTTTGGTGTCTTTAATCCAAGCTGTGGCAGCTCACCATTTTAGGCTTGAAAGCCTCCAGGTTTGGCAAAGATTGTGGCCATAATAGATAGACTTATCAAGCTACCTATTAAAGTCACAGTCTGATGCTGCAGATACAGGAAAGGCTGGCTGGAGGGAAAGAAGAGATGAGGAAGTTGCCTGTTGAATGCATCCATTAGTATCTCTACTCTTTTGGGTCAGGGTTAGAGTCAAGTTTCGCTAACAGCTAAGCAGAATTAAAAGCTGCCTTGGATCCGTGAATTACCTGTGCTCCAAACTCCAATTTGTTCATACCAGAAAGCTGCCAGGGGAGGGGAATGACTGCAGTGAGCGAGGCTGCTCTGTGTAGAGCTTCGCCTGAATCGAGCACGTTTCTCTGCTTCTCATTTCTTTGTTTTGTAGCTGGACTTTGCTTACAGCTGGGATTTTTTTTTTTTACTTTTTAATTACAGGAATTTTTTAATTGGAGGAATTTTGGGTGGGTTCTGTCAGGTCCAACAAGTCCTGTTCTTGGAAATCTGTTTTTTTTTGGCAGGGTTTCGTATAAATCTCACTCTGGTTTCAGAAAACTTTCTCTTTTGAGAAGTTGGCTGAGCTTTTGTTTGTTCGCACAGTCATCCCTCTCTTCTAGGAAATGCGTTTGGATCTAATGTCTTCTTCTGTGAACAGCCTGGTTGGCTCACCGGGCTGTTAGAAACAGTGTGCTGGCTGCGTTTGCTGCTTTTATACCAGAGCCTTAATGCTCTGACAAGTTGAGAAATGAAGAGCAGAAGATGTTTTCGAACTGTGGAAGGAAAGAAACGGTGAAGGTGTCTGGGCCTAGGTGGGGAGACAGACACCCCTTTTCATCCTGAATTTCAATGAGACTCTGAAAGCACAGCTATTGTTTCCCAGAAGAGGAGTTTGGAAATACTGGGCAGATGCTTTTATTATAGTAATACAGTCAGTGTTAGTCCAACAAAAATTAAAGGCAACTGTTTCCTCTGAGCCAGGGAGAGAGAGAAGACACTCTCTGTGTGTGTCCTCTTTCCACAAACATTGGTGGAAGAAGCAGTGCCTTAGGATTCTTTGAAAAGCAATGGATTAAGACAAAGTGTATGAATTTCCATGTTAAGACCTATTGCAAAGCACTGTTAGCGAGTATTACAAAAGATCGCAACTGAGGTTTGTCAGCCCAGGCTTTTTTTATCCGAGCCTTGCAGAAACTAGGGGGTTTAACTGTAGCCTAGTGGAAAAAAGCTTAAAGAGTTGCATTTTCTAGGTATATACCTTCAGGACTGTAGCTGTCCTGAAAAAATTTTCCACTCCAAAGAATTTTAAGTGGATTGCCTCTGAGAACTGTCCTCTCCACACTCTCAGCACCTGAATGAGAGCAATTCTACTGTCATACACTTGGTTAATCCTGAACGATTTCTCTGTCTGATTGGCTTGAAAATCTTTTCTTAATTAGTAAATCAGTGCATAAAGGAATAGTTTCAAACTCCTTTTGAGATTGCAATGGCTTGAGTCAGGCTCCCACTGACATTCTTCTCCAGTAGCGGTAAAGATGCAGCAAGACTAGGAGTTTTTGTTGAGGTCTTGCTCATGGACAACCCATTGAGCCTCATCATGCCATGCACATGCATGCATACAAAGAGAGCATCCCTGGCTCGAAGGCAACTATAGGAGGACGCTAAAAAAAGCGGATGGGCGCAAACATAGCAGGGAAGCATGAGGCCACAGCAAGACAGTTAAAACGAGCTTGAGAATACCTTGGGCCTCTTGACCCCTACCACATCCCCACTGTGGTGTTTTAGCTATTGTGTGCAAACAAAGAGCAGGGAGGGGAAGCTTTAAAAATGGCACTGCAGTCAAAGAACTTTTTAAAAATTCTTTACGCTTAGCCTCCATTAGTCTTGTAATGTTAATTAGGTCTCCTGGGAAGTAAATGTTCTTCCAGGACAGCCTTTTGCTGGGAGGCAGAGTATGGATTGGAGGGAAGATGATCATTCTTTGGGAACAGAAGGCTTAGAAATCTCCTTTGATAATTGGCAGGTCTGGCTTACTTGCAGACTCCCCATGATAATACCTGTCTATCTGGGTGGGAGAACCACAATCCAGGAAATCCAATAGAGAGGGTTAAATCTTCCTTTGTGTGGTCACAATTTTTTAACTTAAGAAACCTTACAAACCAACACTTAGCCTCTACCACTTTGTTGTTGAGGGCTCCTTAGGGCTCTGACTGTCATCAATGATGTGTTTGATATGTTTAATGCTTCGATTCAACCAGCTAACTACCAATAATTAGCCCTTAACCAGCAATATTTGGCCTTTGAAACTGAGAGGAGACATGTAGTACAGAGGATGCTGCAAGCTTTTCTCTAGGTACTTCAAAACTTGCTACAGCAGAAAAGGCTCCATCCAGGTGGACGACCATTTGCATCATGGTGCTTGGAGGGTCTTGATCCATTTAAGCATTTCCAAGGAACAACTTACTGACAAGTAAAATACTGCACCCCATCTTCCAGGCCCAGGACAGCAAGGCTACCAGTATATTATATGACTACATTGCATAACCTCCAGACAGAATATGTTATTAGGATTTATTAGGTTATAATCCTTTTTTGATTAAAAATTATAAATCAGCTCATGTTTGATGTTAACCCATAAATGCATAGCACATGTCAAGCAAAGCCCCTGGCCGTGCATGGAGGAGCCCACCCTGCTGCTTCCACCACTTTGCAGAAAATAATGGACCCCATCAAAGGAGCGTGGCCCGCGCTGTGCAGGGGACACGGCTTTCAAGAGGTTAACTCTCAGAGATGGAGCAAGCTAAGCTGTTGCGTTTGATTTATTGTCCCTCCTTTCTTCTTGTTTCTCCTTGAAACATAAAAGCTTGCAGCCCACAGACTCTTGACATTTCTTTTAAATGCTCTTGTCATTCAGAAATTGCCACAGTCATCTCCCATAACTTTGCACTTAGTGTTCCCAGCCCGTTTGGGATTACTTGCAGAAGTTGAAAAGGAAATACAAATAGATTACGGGGCTCAATCCTGCAAGGTGGAGAGTCTTCTAGCTCTGAACCAATAAAACACTTAAGCATTTACTTAACTTCGAGGGTGGGAGTAGTCTGACAGAACTGTGTACCAATAACTGAATTATAATCTTGAGAATGAAGATGTGAAGATGTCTGCAAAATAAACAGCCACTTCAGCTACCGAGGGCAGGTGACACTGTGTGGAATTTTTAAAGGATCTTGTTGATTTACGAGCACAATTATGGCTTGCTCTGGCACCTGCCACTTAAATGCTTTTCTAAAAATCTGCCTCCCTATGACTTGGGGTTAGGTCCGTGGGCTCCTTGAATTCTCTTTTGCACAGCAGGACTGCTTTCAGCTCATCCTGGCCGTACCACGCAGGTCTCCCTCTCCCTAACGCATGCTAATGAAGGATGGAGAGTCCTTCAATGTGCAAGACAGTTCAAGAGGTTTGAAACTTATTATCTCAGACCCAAACACCTCCATGGGAAACTCAGTCTCTGGCCTTTGTAGCTACCTAGGGTTAAGAATTAAAGTTGGGGTTGAAGAATAAAAGTTAAGAAAATCCTGGCCTTTTGGGAAAGCACCTTTATTTGCTTCAACACAGTGCAGGAATGCCAGATGGAGCTTTCATCCATTTATGAGCCATTGAACTAACGGCACATTTTTTAGCTCTGTTAGCTATGTATATGAACAGGGATAGAGATAATCAGCTTGTAACCAGCACTACATTCAATATGAAACCAAGCATAATGCCACCTTCAGTATTACCTTCTGAAAGACAAACAGAGGAAAGACACCTATCAGGACCTTCCCCAATCTCTGACTGATAGGAAAGGTCCTATGATTCTGACCTGGGCGGTGCTGTTGATCACAGATAGTACTTGGGTTTGGTTTCTTACCTGTTTTGAACCTTATCATCCATCCAGTGCTCATGTCCAGGAAACGTTCCCTGTCATCCAGTCCCTGTATGCATTTTTTATTATTATTTTCTTGGAAATTTTCTTGATTTATTCTTGTTGGTGGAATTTATTTTTTTTGTGACTAATGCTTCCAAAATCCTTTCTTTTCAGCCCTGAGCACTAGGGAGCCTGAATACTAGCCAGCTCTTCCATGCCACATGGAACTCATATTTCCTAGCTGAACCCTGACAGTTCACTGAGCAAGAAATCTTTTTTTTGTCTCACACATGCTGTAATTTAGAATAAAAATCTTAACTTTTTTGAGTGTCTTGTGGCTGAACGTAGCAGTTGTTTCAAAGAAAAGGTCATGCAAGGAAAGTATGACAGGGTGGTGGCAGATCAGGGTTCCAGACCTCCTCAGACAGAGGAAGGGAACAGACCCAAGTTTTCATCTTCTTGGGTAAGTGTTTGAAGTTGAGGTTACTATAGGAAATGTGGTCCCTTCTCTTTTCGCTGTACCCTTTCCAATGCAGCACTGCTGGAGTCCATAGAGCACCTTGCCATCCCGGGAATTTCAGGCAAGCAGCAGTGCTTGTGGACATTGGAGCATGGGTATGGGACCCAGCTGGGCTTAGTGAAGACAGGGACATCCCCAGGCATGGGAAACAGCAAAATTTCAAAGAGTCTGTTCAGAAGCTTTTGCCAGGGAAATGGAGACACTTACAACTTTGCAGGCACCAAGGTGGTATGGCAATATTTTTTTCACAGATCTCTCAGTTCAGCTGAGGTGTCTTTATTCTGTGCAACTGCTGTTTTAAATGTTGCCCTTTGTGATTTGCAAGATGAGGCCTCAGGTGGCTTCAGGAAGCCATGCTGCACTGAAGAGGCACAGCTTTCTCTCAGTAATCCTGGGTAAGGTAGCAGCGACAACTGACATGAAAGGTGCATTTTGTGTGACGTACGTGGAAAAGCCAATTACTTGTAATTAATGTTGGCTAAATGCTTTGAAGATGAAAAGCTTTTATGTAAGTGTGATTAACATCTATTCTGTCATAATGATTGTCTTTCTAATGTTTTAAGAAGCTTAATAGTGTGCTTCAGCTTTTCAGTGTTTATCTCTGCGATGTGATGACCCTATGTAAAGCATTCACTGGAAAACTATAAAAGAAAGGCCTTTGGTGGGAGTTGATGTTGGCCACAAACCAAAAGTAAAGACGGAGACACTGTGGGACAGAGATGATTCACCTGTCAACAGCTCAATTTCTCACAAAGGTTCTTGATCAGCAAACCAGTTGAGTGATGCTAAAGTATTGTCCTGACACAAGGTCTTAAATTGTGAGTGCTCACTGCAGAATGGCTTATGGAGCCTATGAAAAGATAGTTGGTGCGTGCTGGATCCAGTTTTAGAAGGTGCATGGTAAGGCATACCAGCTTACGCTTAGCAGGAGCCCGGGATCTGGCACAGGACCGAACAGACACCTCCAAATGGGAATTTTGCCACCGATTTCAGTGAACACAAGAAATGACTACATTGTAGCATGCACAAAAATAAGCTGTTATTGACTGAGGCTTATAGTCGATTGTCTTGCTCCGACATATTTTGCTTTCCAGTGTAAATAAAGTGGATTTCATTGTAAACCACTCACAGGAGATGAGAAACAATAAGGGTCGGACGCTGAACAATAGGCGTTCTGAGAAACTAGTGAGTTCATACGTTGGCAGTTGTTGTTATTTTCTGAAAATGAGTGCAGATGTTTTAGTATGCTGAAATCACTCAAGACTTTTATGGCAGAAAGAGGCCATGGAGCAAATAAACTGGTGACAGGTATAATGAAAGGCATTCAGTTTATTTGCTTGTTCAGAGTTATTTTATTCAAGGGAGCCCTGTTTTGCCTACCACAGGCAAATCCTCGAGACCTTCTTGAAGAAGTATCTCCCTGGAAAAAAGAATCATGCAAGATCATGTAGTAAGCCCAGGGCTTCTGGATGACAATCAAATGGGTTACTTGGTTCTTTGTAAGCAATTCCTAGAAAGCATCGGTTCCCAGAAGACACATATATGAAGGCTCCGCTCTTTATTTGCTGGTGGGGAAACACAAGGGCTGTACCTCCAGTAGTGAGGGGAATACCATTTGAATCGTTTGTGGTGCTGTTGCCAAGAAAAGAGTTCAGGTATCACTGAACATCATACTGCTATTAGATCAGCCAGATAAAGGTCAGGGAGGCTTGCAGGGCTGTAGGAACGGGCAGAGATCGTGCTCTTTGTCTCCATCAGTTATCTTCCCGGATGAGCTAATCGCTTGGTGGGTTAGGACCAGTCCCTGCAGGTCTTCCCCGTATGGTGGAGGCTGCAAGAGAGCTCTGAGAGAGGGGTTGCTGGGATCACCTTTCGCTCAGCCAACCTACAAAACCCTTCCCTGCGCTGCCCTCCTGGCAGTGGTCGGGGAGCGGGTGCTGGGGTCAGCATTAGCACCGATTGTAGCGGCGTTTGTGATCGAGCACCAGGGCAGTGTCACTCTGAGCTGCCTTCCTTCAGGCCACCTCTCCTGAGGTTCAGTACATCCCTCAGAAGTCCCAGTGATGTGGTGGAGGGGCATTCAGGACTCACAAGGTGCCACCTTTACCCAGATGCAAGGTCTGCGCTTACCTTGTCAGTCTACACATGGCAAACCAGATGAGACAACCTGAGCTTCGCTTGGACCTGCTAACACACACGGAAGATGGATGAGGTCCTCAGGGCTTATCTCTGTCAGTTCACATGTATTAATACTTTGGCTGCTTTGCCTGCACTGGGATTTTTCCTCAGGTTAATTACTCTGTATTTGCTAATGCCATGTAGGAACACGCACTTTTTCCCCCTGGTGAAGAGGAGCTGGATCCGGAGAAGCGCTCACCTCTAGTGCAGCTTGACAGAGCACCGGCAGCTTCGTCTTTCAAAAATGCGATTGGTAAAAATGTCAAAACCATCCATGAGGCTGTTTGCCGCAGGTGGGGATTCATGTGCTCTCCCACCAGGCACCGAGGTACGCTGCTGGAAAAGGGGCATCGCTGGGGCTGTACCCCTCCCTGGCATTCCCTGTGCGTCAGGTTTTCAAGTCCACCACCCTTCATAAACACTAAATTCCCTGAAAAAGAGTTTTAGAGGAGAGAGCTGCAAGATAACCAACCTTTCCCTCAAAGGGAGGCGTCTGATAACTTCAGCTTTTGTTCCTGTGACTTGCCCTTGCAGGACTGAAAAGAGCTTTGAGCACACACCCAGGAGAGCAGGAAATCTCTCCTACGGATCACTCGTAAAATGGCCCAGTTTGAAAAACACGCTGTAGAGAGAATGAAGCCTGACTGCAAAGGAGACTGGGGTATTTTTTGCCCATGAATAGGATTTCAAACTAGCAGCCAAAGCGAATCATTATACATCCTTGCCATATGCCACTTTCAATCAATAAGGCCTTATGCTCTGCTAACAATCATCCTAAACTATACCTATTAACAAGAATGCACATTTTCATAGTAATATTCCATGCACGTCACCATGCACAGACTGCAAACAGTTGAGAGTGATCACAACCGAAGGGAGACGGAGATTCTGAAACAACGGGCTAAGTGTGTGGACGTACACCACACTGTAGAGGCTGCCGCTCTTACACGTGTAGGCTGGTTTTTGCTTTTAATGGCATACGCTCCTACAGACTGATGCGTTTTTTTTCCTCTCTTTCAAGCGTATGCTTTCTTGATGACCCAGCCAGTTTCTCTCCTGGTGACCCAAGACTTTCTCAGTAGAGGCTGGTGCACTGAGGAAAAAGTGCAGCAATAGCCACAGGGGATGAGATATGGCTTCGGCAGGACCCCTTCTGTTTGGAGGGGGAGAGATGACAGCAATCATCAGGAGCTAATCACCAGTATGATTAGTTCATAGCTGAACTAATCTTTCTGTGAAGACATGGAAGCCTGCTCTACAAGGGATGCAGGGTTTGTGGGACATGTTGCAGGAGCAGGAGGTGCAGACTTTATTTCCTATTGATCACGGGACACCTCTGTTTCCCACCTGCTATTTCTTTTGTCTGCTTACATTGCAAACTCCTCCTGATGGGTGTCACTTCTCCAAAAATACTGTGTTTGCCGCAGAAGTTATTGACTGAAATGCCACAGTCTAAGCTGCTCAGAGCAGCCAAGCCTTACGCTATGGGCACGAAGCTCTCAGTAGATTCACTCATCTAAAGCAGAAATCTTCACTTGAGCTAGTCACCCATACCTTCCTTGCTAGTCAATGGAGAGCCAGTCAATACAGTCGATGGAGTCTACAGTGATTCATCTCTTCTTAAAGTAGATGGTTAAACCAGAGCAGATGAATTGCATAATAATAAAACCCACTTATATCTTGTTGCTGTTTGGAAAGCCCAGTGTGACAGCTCGCATTTAAAACTCTCTTCTGTAAATATCTGAAATGAGGTGAGTCTAATCCCACCACTGCCCTCACAACCTTCCCCTGCCCTGATGCTCTCTGTGCATCCCAGGCATTTGCTGGTGCAGCTCACTCTGTATCCTGTAGTGCAAGAAGTTACAGTCTTGGGGAGGAGTGGCTGGAAAGCGCCTGGCAGAGAAGGCCCTGGGGGTGCTGGCTGACAGCCGGCTGAGCATGAGCCAGCAGTGCCCAGGTGGCCAAGGAGGCCACCAGCCCCCGGGCTTGTGTCAGCACTGGTGTGGCCAGCGGGAGCAGGGCAGGGATGGTGCCCCTGTGCTCGGCCCTGGGGAGGCCCCACCTCGAATGCTGGGCTCAGGTTTGGGCCCCTCGGGACAAGCAGGACCTTGAGGGGCTGGAGTGTGTCCAGAGAAGGGCAACAGAGCTGGGGAAGGGTCTGGAGAGCAGGTCTGATGAGGAGCAGCTGAGGGAACTGGGGTTGTTTAGTCTGGAGGAGGCTGAGGAGAGACCTTATTGCTCTCTGCAGCTACCTGAAAGGAGGTTGTAGCGAGGTGGGGGTTGGTCTCTTCTCTCAAGTCACTAGTGATAGAGTGAGAAGAAATGGCTTCAAGTTGCATCAGGGAAGGTTTAGATTGGATATTAGGAAAAATTTCTTTATTGGAAGAGTGGTCAGGCATTGGAACAGGCTGCCCAGAGAGGTGGGGGAGTCACCATCCCTGGGGGGTGTTCAAAAAACACGTAGATGTGGCACTTCAGGGCATGGTTTAGGAGACATGGAGATGTTGGGTTACTGGTTGGGCTTGATCCTAGAGGTCTTTTCCAACCTTAATGATTCTATGATTCAATGATTCTATGATTGGGTTGAGGGATGCCAGAGCAGAGTAGCAGTCCCACACTTGGCTAAAACATACCACCCCTGACCAACAGCCCACAGCCCCAGGCCCTCCCACATGTCCCCTGACCCCAACCCTCCAGTCCCACTCATGAGTCATGGCCAGATGACTCAAAATGCAGCATGTGAGCTGTGCATTGGGATTGCATCAGCCCTGGGTGTCTGGTTGTGCAGGAGCTCAGGCTAGACTATACAAAGTTCTTATGTCTACAGCTCCTAGATTAGTACAGCATGCACAGTATGCCATGGTCCCAATACAATGGCTTTCAGATACCACCACATAAAAAAAATTCTTCTTTCTTTCAAAGGGTGAATTTAATCTCTGCTTATTTCTAGGTTTTATAACTGAAGGCTGTTTCTGCCACCCTTGTGTAGATATCTTACACATGGTCTATGTGACCTTCATGAGTAATCCTTGTGTGTTTTGCAAGGTTCACTGTAAAAATTCTGTTAGTCAAAAGGCATTACTGCTCAGATGTTTCTGTGCTGCAAAATACCCCCCAGTCAATCAATCCCCCCTTCAAACAATTCCTGCCTATGCTTATTGCTTTGCAACCTTGTTTTCTGCGGGTAAAGGTGGGGAAGAGAACATGCTTACTTTTGAACAAAGAGCTGTGCAACTCTGGGTGTCAATTATACCACCAAAATATACCCGCGGTGGTGCAGTGCCCTTTTGCTGGCTTTCTGTGCGAGCACATATCTGTAATAGCATCATTTGTTGCAAATATTTCACCTAGTTTCTTCCTCTCTGGCACAGTATGCACTCATTGAATCTTGAAGACCTCACTCCTCAGACAATTCCTCTTGCCTTTGATGAAGATTTGTAATCCTGGAAGGGCTGTTGAAAACTTATACTACTAATTTTTTGTATTTGGAGGTATTAATGATGTACAAGTTACTGGATTCAGTACAAGATAACTGGCCAAATTGCTGTAGTCTATTTTACATGTGTAGTAAATACAAGTGATCAAGGGATAACTTCTGGCTTGCAAAGGCATCAATACTACTAATATCAGCTAAAGTAATTAAAATGCGTGTATTTGTTTAAACACTTAGTGTAGCTGTTCACCTTACGGTATCCTCTCCCTTCTTTTTAACATCCATAGACATTTTGACCTTTAGGAATGAGGGCAGTAAAGGCAGGCAGAAAATAAGGTTTACTATCACAAGAATGCTCAAGATCATGAAATAAACACACTTTTTCCAAATTGGGATGAAAGCTCAAAGTCAGAGCCCCAGAATCCAGTCCTGCAATGACAAAATCACACATGGTCCCATCTAGATTCACATCTGGAAAAAATGGTTGAACACCTCCTAACTTTTTTGGCCACTGTTTCTGGCCGATACAAGATGCACCTGCTCCCAAAGCAGCCCTGCATCCCTGGGGATCCCGTGAAGGCAGCGATGGGGGTGCAGGAGCTGCCTTACGGAGGCCACCTGGGGATAAAGTCAAAAGATGAGCTTAGCTGGGTCTGAGCAAACAAAGTGGTGGATATTTCACACCGAAAGGTTCCTTTTACATTACTTTAAAGGGCTGTGGCTGGTAGAAAGGGAGATTTGCATCTGCCCATGGTGATTCATCCCCATGGCGTCCCCAGGCATGATGTTCTGCATGGCTTGGGACACAGGGCTGCTTTCTTACACGTCCTCTGTGACATTTTAGGAAGGATGGCAACTACTGAGATAATGATTTTGTTACCCTACTATATCCAGAAATGCAGTGCAATCTCATGCTCTTAGTCTGTTGTTTCAGACACAGCCAGTGGGGCCGGTTCTGCATGGACATGTTGAGCTGAATTTAGAGCAAACTCAACTGCCTGTGCGGCAGCTAATTAGAAGTGCTTCCAGTGGGTGAGATACTGGAGAAGAGCTTTAGCCACGGCAAACTGTGATCTCCAGCCAGATTCAAATCCACACCCCCTGCAAGTGCAGAAGTGTTTTCCACCCTGCGCAGAGCACATCTATTAATATTTGTGTCCCCAGTTTTTTCACCCTTCGTTTCCCTTTACATACTTCTATTTTTCCCAGTCAATAAGAATGATTTTATTCTTCTTAATTAGGTTTTTTTTTAGGTTTCCCATAGTAATTAATGTACTTTTCTTCAGCAATATAACCTATTAGTTAAAATATTAAATCATGACTGCTGCCAGATCTAAGGGACCAAGAAACATAGGTTTTTCAAAAGCCACTTTGTCTTCATCTTTTGAATGAGTTTGCAGCCTGCTTTACATTTTTGGGTAAGTAATAAGATATGTTGATTTGAAGGAAGAACGATATAAAAATAAATTGCATTGTACTTTTAATTACATAGTCTTAATTTTTGTGGTGACACTCCAGGCTCTCATATAAAGTTGTTTAATGTTTACTTCTTTTTATTGATTTGATAATTTAAATACAAAAAAGTAATTTAATTTGAAAATTTCTACATTCATTGTAGGGGTGCTGCGCTCATTAAGGAATCAGGGGAATTCTGTCTCTTCCCTCTTTCATGCACACGCAGGCACATATATTCCATATTTGCTTTCTCTTAGGCGCCAGATCTCACCTACAGAGATGCTTTTCTTCTCCAGCGCTGCGAGACCGTGATCCTCCCTGTGCTCGACATTTTGAACCAGGGGACTTGGTGTGAAATGGGCTGCTACTCCAGGGAGCCCTTTTCTTGGGACTCCTTGGAGGTGGCTGAAGATACCAGTGGGTAGGTCAAGAGCTGCACACACTAGCCTCGGCGGGCTCTTTCTTCACCTGAGAAGTCAAACACCCCCCCAGCACTGAGAGTGGTTTGAGTCCATCCATCCAGAGGACATGGTAGAAGCAGATCTTGCAAAAGCCTGCGGAAGCCATAGGAAGAGCCTAGTTTGGCCTCCCTTGGTTTAAGGTAAGAATGATCTCTTTACTGCTCTCCAGGTGCCATTCAGAAATAACTATGAGAATGCATCGAACCAACGGGAAACCTTCAAACCTTCCTTCCTCCATCAAAACCATCTCTAACCTACCTTCCTTCCCCCAACAAAACCAGCATCTGTAAGCTATCTCTTCCCCTCACCTCAGCTCTCTCAGAGAGGAGCTACAGACACGGCTCCATCCTGCCCCCGGCAGCGTTAGCCACTGAGCTATACCCCAGCCTTGTGGACTGCTTTTGAGGTGTTTGTCTTTTAGTTTTGGAGCTGCAAGCACATTTCAGAGTTTCCAGAAGTTAAGCAAAATTAAACTTCTCTTTCAAAAAATCTATCACCATAAAACTGTTTTCCCCCCTCTTCATTAATGATTTACTTTCTGTGGAATAAATGCACCAACTGAGGACAGAATCATTATTAAAATCTCAGTTAACAACACAATATTACTTTGGTCCTTTCATTTCCTCCACTATTATAAAATTCAAGATTCATTTCATTTATTAATATTAGCAATCTATTTTTTTTTAATTTTGACCAGGCACAAATTAAAGGGGGAATGATATTATGGAAGTGGCACTAGAACTTATTCCTTTTTATATAAAATCTATTTTTTCCCCTTCCATCAGTTCTTTCTCTGCATCTAATACTGGCTTCTTTTGCATTGATATTCCCAGTGACTTCATTTGACACCTGCACTACTCCCGTGGAAGTAAACTGGAAGAGGCCAACAGACTTCCTTGGAAGGCGATTAAAATTAAGGGTCAATGAAGAGCTGAAGGCTGGCACATGGGTTTGGGAGCAAGGGAGCTGGGTTCTGGTCCTAGCCCTGCCACAAAATTGCTCTGTGGCCCGGTGCAAGTAATTTTATTTCTCTGTACTGCAGTTTCCGCACATTTAAAATAGGAACAAGAGTGTTTGCTGCTCATTGTTCAAGTCTCCTAGCAAATAAAACGTGATGTATAAGGGCTAGCTGAGCAAGAAGGCACAGATCCTTCTCTCAGGAAACCTGTGTCCTAGAGTAGCAGCAGACAGTGAGGACAGGGGCAGAAGAGATGCACTCTGTTTTTCTGAGAGCTCACAAATTATTCCCATTCTGTTTATAACAGGTCATTGCTTGTAGGTCCTAATGAGATTTCCTTTGTGTCTCTCTAACTCCAAACATAACTGAGATTTCTTTACAATGTTTGACACGGAAAAGCTCGGCTCATGTGCAGCGTTTCCTTGGCAAAGAAAGGCTGGATTTTTAATGCTCTAGAATAATCAACTTCTACAGCTATGGCACATTTATTTCTTAGCTTGTTTCTGTACCCCTACAACCCCAGGAGCTGCACACCAGCTAAATATGCATGGCGCTGCTCTTGCAATCTCCTTGATTGCAAACAGGGGATTGCTATTGTGGCAGGTCTTCTAAAACGCTGAAGTGCTGAATTCCAATGGTTTCACCAGCAACTGGAAGAAAAAGAAAGTTGGATAAAGCCCTCTAAGAGGCCCCAGGACCTTAGAGGACAATCAACAATACCTGAACTATCCCTTTGCCTAATACCTTCCGGCAGTGACAATTCCACAGCAGCCCAGGGGAATATATCCCCGTGCTGAACTACCCATACCCCTCTCTGCATCAGCTGCGCATGTATTTGGCAACTTGCTTTGTCTCACCTTGGTCCCCTCTTCAGACCACACACTCTCTCAGCTTTTCACCAAAAGCAGGTTTTCTACACCTCCAATGTTTTATTTGCACCTCTCTGGGCTTTTTTCTGCTGAGCCGTGTCTTTCCCAAGGTGTGGAAATTGTTCTTATGCCAAGACCCTGCCACTGCCAGGCTGAATGGAAAGGCTGTCCTGAGCCTTCTGCAGCGTGTCCCTCTGAACAGGCATGCCGGGAGGACTTACTCCAGCGTGGGACTTCTGATGTGCTCCCAAGCATCACAGCCCCGGATCTTTTTCCGCACAGCAGCAGCCTGGCCAATTGCTCTTCATCTTGTATTTGAGAAATTGATTTTAACTCCCCTGCCAGGGAGCGCAACATTTTAATTACTTCTGGGGATGAAGCCGGTTGTTCCCATTCCGATCAGGACTTAAGAGATGAGTAAAGCAAAGCCTATCAGAGATCCTGCAGAAGCTTGAGCTGGAACCCAGGCCACTGGAATACCCCCAACTGGCACCTCTGCCATATGCCCTTCACCCTTTGCATCCTTGTCCCATGCTATCCTTTTTTTTTTTTTTTTTAAAATCTTTCTTCTCCCTCCATTATTACTGAATTCTTTTCAAACCTGGTGCTAGTAGCTACCTGCACCCATTTAAACTATTGTGGGTCAATAATTAAAGGTTTGTGCACTATCCCACAGCGTGGAATGGCCACAAGAAAAGGGAAACAGATTAGTTGCTTGCTGGATGATTGATAACTTCCCTGCCGCCAGTTCCTGCTTCTCAACACAAATGAGTGGCATTTGGTGGCAAAAATAAAGGACAAGATCTGTGGCCTTTGGGAGCAAGAGAATCTGAGTGGATACGGAGCCAGGACAGTCAAGACATGAAGTGCAGCCTTCTTTCCAAAGGACCTATTGCCAATTTAGGGGACACAAAGACACCTACAAATAGACAAAAACTTGAGGCTGGCTGTAAAAAATATTTCTGCCTCTTTCTTCTGAAATCCATCGAAAGGCACTGCCCATGCCAGGAACCCACAATACCCTGGCATCACAGCCTGCAGGGCTGGCTGCTCTCACTTGTGAATACTTTTATCACTCATAACATGCCAAAATGTCCAAGATTTGAATGCCAGGGAGTGCTGGGAAGGAAAGCAGGTTCTTCTCACAGACACGGCCAAGTGCAGCAGGACCTCACCTGCATCTGTATTGGCAATGTGTCACTCCTGCCTCTCTGCAAAATTGATGGACCAGTGATTGGATTCTTAACAGAATGGTTTTCATGCTTTGTATGTTTTATGCCATGTGGTATGTCCTATGCTATGAAGCTAAGGAAAGAGTTTGAGAAAGGGCATTAGGGCAGCTGGGCAGCAAGCAACTGATAGGAGGGTAAAGAGGTAAGACCAAGGTGGAAGTCCATGAAACCCTGAAATTGGTTGGATGAGCCTGTAAGTGAGCCCCTTCAGCATCCCAAAGACCCGCAGTGTAACTAGGAGGGCTGAACCGAGAGAAGTCCCCCAGAGCGGAGGAGCGCATGCCAGAGATGGTGGCATGGGGAGTCTAGGACTACATCAAATGTGTACGGTGAATGTCGTGCGACCCAAGGGCCTATAGTGACAGGACAAGGGGTAATGGTTTTAAAGTAAAAGAGGGTAGATTCAGACTAGATAAAGGAAGAAATTTTTTACAATGAGGGTGGTGAAACCCTGGCCCAGGTTGCCCAGAGAGGTGGTCGATGCCCCATCCCTGGAAACGTTCAAGGCCAGGCTGGACGGGGCTCTGAGCAACCTGGTCTAGTTGGGGATGTCCCTGCTCACTGCAGGGGGGTTGGACTAGATGGCCTCTAAAGGTCCCTTCCAACCCAAACCGTTCTATGATTCTGTGATTCTAAGGGAATTCAGCCCTGAGATATGGTTAAGCAGCCCAAGGGATGGAGCGAGGGTCATGCTGCACAGCCAGAAATATGAGGAAGGAACAAATGATTGGCCTGTTTTGGCTTTGGTAGACTGAAGAGAGACAATCTTCCAATGTGTAAAGGCTGGAGCCCAGAGAAAAGGAGCAATCCGTCCCCCATGAGCTCAGCAAGGACCAAACTGAAGCAGGGAAGGGCAGGTTTTGCAGGAAGGAAAATGTTCTGCAGGCAAAGCTTGTGAAGCCCTGGGAGCCTGGAGCACCGTGCAATGCCCAGCTCTGCAGGAAGAGGTCAGATGAGCCTTTCCAAGGAATGACACAGGTCGAATAAACACTGCCAAAGGGAGGAGGATGGACTGGATGACACCTGAAGATCCCTTCCAACATTAGCTCCCCACTTGTACATTGCCAGCTGCCAGCACATGGAAACAAGTTTCCTCCAGGCAATTTGTACCAGCATTCCCCCACGACGAGCAGCAGAGACCAACACTTTATGGTGTAAAAACAACCTCTGGTCCCAATAAAGACAAAAGCAAAACCACCTTGCTAGTGGTGCCCAATTCATTACTCAATACCACACAACGCAATAATCTTGCACTTTAAAGCTTAGTGCATCTGCCTTGCTCTATTTATACTGTGGTCTCCAGTGTTTATCACCTCTGGCTAATGGCAGTACAGTATTTGCCACAAAAACTTAATTATTTGCCTTCTTTGAGAGGATATTTTTCCTGATTAAAGCCTTCCTGAGAGCAATGCAGGAAGCACCACAATCCCACCAGGCATTCTTATACCCTAACCACTGAAATCTGGGACAAAGGCCAATAATCTGGGACAAACTCTAAAAATACACCAAACACTCCAGGACATATTCAATTGGTCCCTCCATACATGCCTTCAGTGCATCCAGAGACACAAAGCCACAGGTGAGAGTAGTGAAATAAACCCTCCAGCATGGTCCAGATGGCTGCAGGAGGGATACAGATGCTTTTCTTAGGCAGAGCCTCTTCAAAGAGAGACGGCACCTCCGCATGAACTTTCCTGTTGTTAAAGCTTAATTGCAACCAGTCTAAAAAACCCAAGTCTAGCTTTTTAAATAAAATTTGGAACTTGAAAGACATTTTGCCAACCAAACACCTGGGGAGGGAGGAAGATGAGGAAGGTGGAAAGATGACAGGCCTGGACTCTAGGCTGCTGTAGCCACCATATGCACTTTAAGGCACCTGCACTGCGTTTTCAGCAGCTGAAGGCAACGTGCGTAAAAACCTACCATCTTCCCTCACAGAGTACGGTAACTTAAATGGATAGGGTTAGGGAACAGTCTAAGGGCAGTGACTGAACACGCTGTTCTCACTCTGCAAATTCAAGGGTTGTTGTATTCCTGTGCTTAGGCTCTTTTTCAGGTGTTGCAAAACTCCGTGGGATCTGCTGGCAGCCACCCAGAACAGCGCAGCACTTAAGGCTGCCCTAACCTGGACCAAACACACTCCCGGCACGAGGAGGTTTAACACCTTGCCCTCCGCCTGCCGCCCCCAGCCGGCGCCAGCAACGTCGGCTGTTGCACAAAGCGAAGCGGAATGCTCAGGGTGACTTGGCGACTCCCAAGCCCCGAATTCACGGTGCTGCACCCAAACTAGCCTCACACTGAGGATGGGGAGGTTTTCTTTTGCCCTTCTGCTTGTCCATGTCACATAGATAATCTCTATGCAAGCAAAATGATCTGATGATGGGACCTGCATTTATTTACTTTTGGCTTTTAATGGAAGAAGGACAGAGAGCGTTACAGGCACAGAGCAAGAGATTAACGAATTCCCATTACTGGAGGCTGTCACAGTCATCAGGATTGTCACCAGGAAGCCATTCCGGAGTTGCTACCACCAATTTAGGAGCACATTTTCCAGAGAGGCATCCAAACAGTCTTAAACATTTCAAACAGAAGGGATTTTGCTGCCATGGCACTTGGTAATCTGTTTGAATGGTTAAGTGTCATCAGCTGGTAGAAACATCTTCCTACCACTGAATTTAAGATGCACTGACTGCAGCTCACTGCAACACGCGCTCCTGGAAGTTAGAGAGATACTTTTTTTTTTTATGAGCTAAGCATCACCCATGCTGTATTTGTATTTTACAGGGAAACTGAGAGGCAGAGAGCTCAAAAGCAGGACATTGAAAGGAATATCTAAAGTTTGGTCCCATAGTCCGCTTAGAGAAATACGCTGCTTTTCCCCACTCCAGGCCACCGGCTTTTGCGACAGCCGGAGCTTTTGTACCTGAGGTTCAGGGAGGTCCCTCTGCGAGCTGCGAGAGCGGCACAGCCTGGCATTGCAGAGGAATTTGAATGCGCTACTAAAAAGCATAGTAGCGCTCAAGGGCATAAGACAAAGCCGGCAGCCGCAGTAACTTTAAGTACAGTGAACCTCAATGAAGAAAATACTTGAAAGGAACCTCAAACATCAGGCAGACCTTTGACACTATGTCCTGGGTTAAAAAAGAAGATAGAAAATGTAGCCCTTTACCAATTAAGCATATCCTGTCATTGCAGAATTAGTCATATGATGTCCATAATCCTCCTTGCCCGAGCACAGAAGTCTCCAACTCGAGTGTGGGCATGCTTTGGTTCCCAGCGAGCTGGCATGGTTTGGGGGTACGGATTAGAGCCTGGATTCTCCTTTTTGGGGAGGGGTAACATGCTAACGGTACAGCCACCATCCAGCGCCGACTGTCCTCCGGAGCCTTCCTGCAATAGGCCAGATAAGTTCTCCTGGATTTAAAGGGAAATAATTATACGACAACTCTGCTGGCTACGGTGGTAAAAATAATGAGCTCTGCCCGAGAAGTCCTAAGAAAATTCATGGACGAGTAAAGCGACACTGAAGATCCAACATGAACAAAGCTTTGGCATGCAGCTCTGACACGTGCCAGTAGCTGGTATTTACACTTTAATCAAAATACACCCAAAAACACAGGGAAAAGCTTAAATTCTGGAGGACGGCAAACCTGTGGGTTTACGGGCACCCTGGTAAGAGATCCCTTTGCTCGGTATATTGCCCCCTAATCTGTCAACATCTGATGCCTTGCTCTTTAGTCTGCAGCTAAGAAAAGCTATCAAAAAATACTTTCATATAGTTTAGGGCCCATTCTGTCTGCCGTATCACTCGCTATTTTTACCGGCCGCACTGAAGCCAGACCGCAAAGGGCAAATTTGTCAACGTGGGTGGGCTTTTATAGCGTGAAAACCAAGGGCTCGTACAGACAGTAGCAAAGACCATCTGCATACGCGTCTGGAAGTTCAGGCTCTAATTTAAAGCTGCTTCAAATATAGAAATTCCAGCAAAGTTAATTGTAGCTGCATTATGGAGAGGTGACAGCAGAGAGTCCTTAGAAAGCTGGGGAAGGTTTAAATCTGCCTTAGCTCCGCTCCCTTTAGAGTTAGGCTAATATTGGGTATAAATCCTACTGGGAAATTCTGCAGGTGAGAAACCGACTGCACAGCAACGGCATTTCTTGAAAATAAGGATAAAGTTCTTTAGCAAAACCACCCTTCTCCGCATGCGGAGAACTGCGCAACACCACCCTGCTATATTAATTGGTCTATACTTTTAAAAGCTTCCTAATTCTGCTCACAACCGAGAACTTAGCTTACTGTTATATTAAGAAACCGCTTCATAGTGTGGGTTGGTTATTACTGGGAAGCACTTAATTACAATAAAATGCGTAGTTAAACTGACAATTTATTTACTCAAGGTTATGAATATAAATTGTTTTTTCTTACCCGTGCATTTTGAAATGGGAAGGTAGAGGCTGGGATCCCAGGGGTTTCTTTAGGCTGAGCGATTTCCTACAAGCACCTTTAGGAACTGAAATGGAAACTGCAGCCTGCGAACCGGTTGGCTGTCTCGGTGCCTCAGCACCCATTTCTCACCTGTTGCAAGTAATGCAAGTTTTGCTTAAGATGACTGGAAACGGGTCCCTTTAATTGCATCAGAGCTCTGTAACCTGCAACGAACCAACGCCGAGCTGAAAAATAAATCCCCGTTAGCGAATGCATGGAGAGATAAAGGAACCGTTGGGTCCCCTTCCCCCAGTATTTTCTATGTTTTATAACACCTCTGTCAGTATAAATTTCCATTCACTGAAGAAATTACATTTCATGAGAGCTACAATAGGATTTTAAGATAAATGACATGCGAGCACTGCAGTTTTATACAGGCTTAAGTGATCCAAGTATCTTTATCACGTGCGGGGTATCAAAATACATGAATTCGACTTGTTACAACAGCCACACAAGAAAGATTGAGTGTCACACGAGGCTGCAAAGCATAAAACCATCTTAGCTAGAATTTATTTCAGCACAGGAGGGTTTTTTTACTAAGTATAATTATTTAAAAATGGTCTGAGCTGTGCGACTCTAATGATAACTGGAAACAGAAAAAAGCTCTTGAAAACGCCGCTCATAAGGGCACTTCTTGCAAGTACTGCCTGCTCTTAACACTTGCTACCTTCCTTCATCGCTATTTCCGAAATTCTTGGAGGCTGACGAAGTTTTTAAGTGTCATCTTGCTCAGGCTGTAACATTATCTCCAGTGACAATACTCACTCCTGGGCTTTTATGTTGCAAGTGGAGAAAACATTTTAGCTTTTCAGAAGGGTAAACGTCTCCCTGTGAAACAATGTAAGCAGGAGGGACTGTAACCCTGGAGTTGAATAAACGAAAATTCACCGTATCATTTATCCCTGGGCAAATACCAGGCAAAAGGCCACGCTACGCCCTCCTTACTGGGGGGCTTTAGGGCAACATCGCAAGCGCCCTGGGCCCGCTTCCTCAAAAATGATGACAGCCGCGCGATTAACGTGCTCCCAGCGCGATTAATGTGCTCCCAGGTCTCTGCCCGTAAATTCAGGTACGGTGAAATGGGGCTTTTCATAGAGCAGCGAATAAAAATAGGAGCGGCGTTTGCCAGGGGGCATTTCAGCCTGGGCAGGGACGCAGCCCAAGCGATGGCCACGTTAGCCACGCCGCCCGCTCCCGAGGACTCGTATTTTCTTGGTATGAATTAAATGTCTTGTTTTAGCTAATCATGGGGGTGCTGGTACAGCGAAACACTGGATCACGTTTTATCACCCCACATACCTCTCCGCACTTCAGCCATTCAGTAGCTGTTTAAGAACTTATTCGTCGAATGAAATAAGCAGAAATATTGACCCGTTATTTGCTTTCAAACGAAATAAGCAGCCTTAAGGAAAATATTGATGCATTACTTGTCTCTTCTCTTGAGGCTCGGAACATACCCCGAGCTGCTGCAGCTCACGGCCAGGACATTCACTTCTCCTCTGACCACATTTTACACTCCCCGTTGCACCCCGTGTGGCCTTCTCAGCGGTGTGTCCCACAGCATTCAGTGACAAAAATCAGTCCCCGCTGCCTCCAGATTTAAAAAAAAACAAACCCCAAACCCTACCTGTGAGTCTTGTTTCTGAATAAATAGGGATCGATCCCTAACCCACCCCTTGGCAGACACGTCTCCTTATTTTCCATCCGTGATTTGACATTACTCACCTTCCTTTCTCCATGCCCCAGACCTGCCCAGCAGCAGCTCTCGTGGCTTTGTTTCTGCTGCTTTTTGCTCCAAAAAATATTTTCTTGAGCGTTTTTTGTAGCTTTACCAATTGCGCTGCCCACCGGCGCACGCGCCGGCAGCGACTTTTCCCCCAAGAGTCTCGTGTTTGAAGTCGCAGTCGCTATATTCCTGCCGATGTACTCCTCTTTACTCAGCCAACATATGAATGGGGTATGATCCCATGAATGATACTATTCAGTTTATTGCAACTCCACCTAGGAATCCCGTTCACAGTTAGGACCTTGTTATGCAAGTGCTATACGCGTACAAAAAATGTCTCCAGCTTCAAAGAGGTTACAAGCTCTTATAAAAACCTCCTGAAGTTTCCTGTGAGGTTCTTACTGTAAAAAAAATACACTTATTCCTTCCTGGAACAAAACGCTTCTGAAACTTTTAAAAGAATGATTCATATTTACTCTTATCTCCCTCCAGGAAAAAAAAAAAAGCAAACGGTTTTAGAAATATTTTCAGCCTTACTCCCCATCGGACAAATTAGCAAGAGCCGACCTGCGACTCAGGGCTGTGCGCAGGAGCTCCGCCGGCGCACGGCGTCCGCGCTGCAGCCCTTTCTCCCGATGAGTCAGTGGACCTCGCAGACCCAAAGTCTTGGGAATGACCCAGCTTCAGCATCTTCCCTTCCTCTTCCTTCCCCTTAAGATTCCTTCGGTGCTCCCTAATGCCGTATTTAGTTATAATTAAAATAAATTGTGGAGAAAGTTCAATTCCTGTGTAACCCTGGCGATAGAGAAAACGTTATTAACCCTGAAACGGGCTGAAAACTGATTCTGCTGATTTCAGCCCTGGCACCCCCGGACACCTTCCCTGAGCTGAGCGCTCCTGTGCTAAGATTTTGGGATGGAGGGACTTTTTTGGGTGCAGGGGCTCCAGGACAGGCGGGACAAGAGCAGGGGGAACACATTCTCACCAGCCTGGAAGAGGAGAATTTATTTTTTTCTATTTTTTCCTTTTTTTTTTTTTGGTAAGGACACGGTTTATTCCCCCCTCCCCGGGGGGGGGGGGCGGGGGGCCGCGCTTCTCTCCCCCCCGCCAAAACAGCAGGCACTGGGGGGGGGGGGGGAGGCTCCCCAGCGACCACCCCCCTTTCCCCCGAGAGGCCGCGGTGGCTCGGCCCCGCACCCCGCCATCCCCCCCCCCCCCCCCACCCCAGGGGCTCCCCGCGGGCGCTGCGCGGGGCGCGGCCGTGACGGGCAGCGCCGCTCCCCACTCAGCGCCCGCGGAGCCCCCGCGCCGCTCCGCCCCCCGCCAGCCTCTTTGTATCAAACATCCGGGTTTCCCCCGCTGGCTGCGCTTCGGCTTCTCCCTTTTTTTAGAAGCCATTTTGGACTCGGTTCAGGTTTTTTTTTTTTCTTTAATCATTTAAAAAAAAAAAAACCACAAACCCCCAGACCTTCCCTTCCCCCGCCGCTCTTTCTTTTCGGCTTTATCTTTTTTTTTCCCGCCCCCCTCCCCCGTTACATGGCAACTCCCGACCCAGCCTCTTGCTCCCGCCGCCCCCTCGCTCCGCGCAGCCCGCGATGCCCCGGCCCGCCGCCGCCGGCCCCCCGCCGCCGCCGCCGCCGGCCCCCCGCCGCCGCCGCCGCCGCTCCGCGCCCCCCCGCCCCCGGCGGGCCCGCGCCCGCCGCCCCGCAGCCGCCCTGGATGCGGGGTCGGTAACCTTGCAAAGTTTCGCCGCCGCCGCCGCCGCCCCGCTCGGTGCCGGCGCTGGGAACGCGTGTGCGTTGCACGGGGGAGCGTGCGTGTGTGCGTGTGCGCGGCGGTGTGTGTGTGCGTGCGCTCGGGGAGGGGGTTGCGCGCCTCGCACGCCGGCTGCGCGTGCATTGCGCGGGGAGGGGAGGGTGCGCGCACGCGGGCGGGTGCGCTCGCCCCTGCTGCTGGGGGAGCCGGAGGGGCTGGGTTGGGAGGAGGAGGAGGAGGAGGAGGAGGGGGAGTCGGTGTGTGGTGCACGCCGCGCTCCCAGCACAAAAGCCCAGGGAAAGAAACTCTTGGAAAGCTCGGAGCAAACGCCGGGGCCAGGCAGGAGCAGGTCGAACCGTCCGGGCGCTGCGGGGCTCTTCCTCCCCACTGGATACATTTTGCAGCTGCGAAGGAATTAAATCCGATTTTTTTTTTTTTTTCAGGATTTTTTTTCTTCTGTTTTTTTTTTTTCTTTTTAAGAGAGAGCGAGAGGGCAGAGCCTCGCTTCTTCCCCCCCCCCCCCCCCCCTTCTTTCACTCGATCTTTTTATTTTTATTTTTGTTTCCCTTGGGGATAGAGGGGCACGCGAGGGAAAAAAAAAATCCAAAACAAAAAGTAAAGGAATATGATTGCTTCGTGGCTGACTTTCGCCTTGCTTTGTGGAACTTTCTGTGCAGGTAAGTGCATTTCTGCGTGTTTACCTCCCGCTCGGGCTTACGGTCGCTTCTCCAAATGCAGAATTGAATGGGCCATGCAATTATTTGCAGCCACCCTCCAAAACAGAGCAGAGCAACCAGCGAGCCTGCAAACTGGGGAATAACCCCACCGCTGCGAGCTGCTTAATTTTATTATTTTCCTTTTTTTTTTTTTTCTTTCTTTCTTTTCACCCCCTCACACCCCCCCTTCCTCCCCCCGTTTTCTCCCCGCTCGCAGGACGAGCCTTCCCGTGCTGCTTTTTGTTCCCTTCAGGCAGCCTGTGGGAATTAATGGCAATGTAAACACGGCGCGATATCGAGGAAACTTTACAAAAATGGGCATTTACTTCTGGGCGGGTGCTGCCGGAGTCGGGGGCGCGGGGGGGAGAAGCCGAGGAGGTTACGGGGTGGAGGGGGAAGAAGTTGGGAGCAACCTGGGGGTTGCTCCGAAATGGTGGGGAGCCGCTCAGGTAATGGCCATGCGTGCGCCCCGCTCCCGCCGGGCCGCCTGAGGCGGGGAGGGGACCCCCCCCCTCCGCCTCGACGGGAGCCCCCCGGTTCTCCCTCAGCTCCCCCCCCCCCCCCCCCCCCCCCGGGACGCCGGGGTCCCGTCGGGGTTTGCCTGTGAGGAGGAAACGAAGCGGTTTGGGGTCGGCCGGCGCTGCGGGGAGCTGGGAGAAAGTTGGGAAAAAGGGGGTGTGTTGCGGGGGGGGAGCTGGGGGAGCATCCCCCGGGAGGGGGCTGTTGGGGCGGGGGGGGGGCGTGTGTGTTTATTTTCTGTGCTCTTCATGCCGTTTATGTTAGGGAGCCGGGCTGGCCCCCAAACTTCAGCTGCAGCCTGCGGGGTGCGCGTTTTGCCGAGGGACGCGGGGTGGGAGTTCGGCGGCAGCCCGGGCACGGCGGGGGGGGGGGGGGGGGGGCACCGGGGCAGCGCCCCGCGGGGCGGGGGGGGTGTGTGTGTGTCCGCAGGGTGCCCCATCCCGCAACCATCGGGGGCGGGGGGCAGACCCCCTGTGCCCCAAGCATTGAAAACACGGGCACGCTTGAAGTCCCCACGCTCCCCACTTTCCCTCCTTGTTTTTATTTTTTTAATTATTATTTTATCCCCCCCCCAATTCCTTTTTATTCCTGACGCATATTCCTCAGGAGAAACCGGGGCGCCAGCCGATTTTGCCCCCCCCCCCCCCGGCCTGGACACCACAGCCCCTCCACACCCCCTCCTCCCCCCGCCCCGGGGGGCTGAGCCTGCCGCCCCCCGCCCCGGCACCGGGCTGTAACTTGTTACGTTACCTCCACTGGGGTCGGGGTCGGACGGGGGGCGGGGGGGTGGTCGTTGTGGGGGGGGGAGGGGGGCTGTTTGTGGCCGCGGGTTTCCCGGGGGCAGGGTGTGGGAGGCAGGGATGCTGCAGCCGTGCCCTTTCCCCGCTCCGCGATGGGCAGCCGGAGAGTTCCCCTCGTCTTTGCCATCGCGGCTTCGTTGTATTGGAAAGCGGGTGGGAGTGGGGAGGGGGGGTTCCCCGCGGGGGTGTGTGTGTGGTGGTGGGGGGGTCCCCCCCCGCCCCGGGGAAGGGGCTGCCCGGCGGGGCCGGGGGGAGCGGGCGGCGGAGCCGGCCCCGGGGCGCTCCTGCAGCCGGGCTTCCTTTGTTCCGAGTGCCCATTAAATATGCACTGCCTGCCTTTGGCATTATAAACAGTGCCATCGCTTAATTGTTATTATTATTTATTTTTTTTGTTAAGCCACACCGAAAGCGTGCGGCGGGTGGGGTAGAGGTGGGGGGAAGTCGATAAAAAGGGGAGCGGGCAATAAAAATAATAATAATAATAAATTAAAATAATTTGATGGTGAGCAAAGCCAGCCTGGGCTTTTTTATCTGATCGCTGGGACACTTGTACGCAGCTTTGTTTCCATGTGTTAGGAAGGGGGTTGTGCGGGCTTGTATTTACATAGCAGTGCTGAGGGAGAGCAGGTATTTTGGAAGGAGCAGGCGGGGGGTGTGTGTGTGCCATCAGTATTCCTGGTGCTTGGCGTTGCTATCATCACAACAGCTCTCTTGGCTAGAAAATTCTATTATGTGCATAAAGGAGATTTATGGTCAATGTATTTTCTTTCCATATATCTTGGAATCCTTTTATCTCGGGTGATTCAATAAAAGCGATGGCTTCCGGGGGTTGGTTTTTTTTTTTTTATTTGGTTTTGTTTTGGGTATGGGGTTGGGTTTTTGTTGCGTTTGGGGTTGTTTTTTTCTTTAAACCTGATCCTATGGCTCTGTGCATGCAGTGGTAGAAATCTAAGTTGGAGGGAAAAAAATGCAATTGCTTTCAAAAAAATTAACCCTGAAAGCTTCTTAAATGTATCGTGTTATGAAAAGGATAATCTGATAGGGCATACCTACGCTGACTTTTCCTCCCCCCTTGAAAATATGATAAAGAACCCCTCAAAATTAATAGAAATCTTTTTTTTTTAACTGTCCCCTTGGATCATTAAATCAGTGAATTAGCAGTTCTGTAAAACCCTCCCTCTCTTTCAAAGCCTTTTTTTGCCTTTCTTGTGATATTTATGAGTATTTATCAACGTGATCTTTATTGTCCAGTTTTTCCTAAAGCTGCTCAGTGACAACAAGAAAAAAAAAAAAAGCGAAAACAACCTCAAATACCCAAAGTTGCAATGTGTTGCCGAGGTTCACAGCACTGGGCTTTGCTTGAAGTATGTCTTTTGTGTGTGTGCATGTTAGGACTGTGCGAAAGTGGTGGGCTTTTCGAAAATCGCTTGACCTCCATTGTTGATGCTTCTCATCGCTACCTTGGCTGGCTGTAACAAAGCAAGCGCGGGCTGCTATTCTTTCTTTTTAAAAAATAAAAATCTGTTATGCTTAATTTTTGGAATACTGAGGATTCATTGAGGAAAACATTATGTTCATTTTTAGCCCTTTGTTTGCAAATTTTTCTGCAGCCCAAATGTTCAGAAATCATGTTTTAATCTATGAGCTTTAGAAAATACAGAAGGTGTAAAAGGATTTGTCTTGCAGAATGCATTGCTGACACGTTTTCCCGAGCCATTACATTACTTTTATTTTGGTGCGAGTTTAATGCCGTGCAGCAATAAACTGTGCTGCAAATGGATCTGGTCTCCTCTTTCACTGTCTTGTATTTATCCTCTTGTGCTTGAGAAAGGGAATAAAACTGGCTTCATTAGCTTGCTAATTAAACACAATGAAGTGCATGGCCCAAGGTTAATGGCAGTGGCCTTTAAAAACACAAAACTCTTGAACAGGTGTTTGGGATATATATTTTTTTTTAATCTGTCATCAAATCTAGATAATTATACCACCGAGATAACCATTGTCACAGTTCTGTGGAGAAGAAAATGCTATGTTAGAGATGCGAGTGCGCAGTGCATTATTTTTAGTGTCATTATTTATAAACACTTCTCCAGGTCCTGCCCAGTCTGTGGTTTAACTCCCCCACTCTCTTCCTCCCCCCATTTCAAAGCACCTTCTGCACCTTCCCTTGGGTGCAGGTTTTGGTGGGTCAGGATTAAAAATTCAGTATCCCTGGACCAGAGCGAGCGTCTAACCTGAGCCTGGGTAGTTAGCTAAACTATTTAGCGCTGAAATTTCTGCTATTTCTTGTGTCTTTGAGCAGCCCATCCAGGCTGCAACGCTCCTGCTCGCTTGATGAGATAGTAAGAAACAGCCAATTAAAGCGGAGGTCTCGTACTCCCCGCGCTCGAGCTGTCACCAGCCTCCTGTCCACTCTGGTCTCCATCAGCTAAAGCACGCTTGTCAGTTTTTTTGTGCTTTACGTGACGCAACAGTTGTAGACCTCCCTTGCTGCCACTGAATAGACGGTAGAGAAGAAAGAAACAGGCCAGCCCCACTTTTTTCCTTCTCCCCACCCTTTTTTTTTTTGTTGTTGTTCTCTCCCTCCCACCGTTTTCCCCCTTCTCCACCACGTTTTCCCCCCTTCCCCACCATGCGCTTTGCAGATCAGCCGAGAAGGGGTTTCCTGGTTTCACTGGTTCTGGGAAGCGGGACACAGGCTCAGATGGAAGAGGGGCAGCTTTTGGAGCGCTGGGAATGGCATTGCTGTTAGGACCAGCCCAGGAATCCCGCCGCGGTGGTTTGCATCATGCCTGTCCGCGGACTGGCTTCCTCTGGCGGAGTGTTGCAGGTGTAAAACGAACCAAGGGATGTTTATCTTAATTTATCAAGGGCGAAGGAGGTGGATGGAAGAGGTGGTTTCAGGCTGGGCACCCAGCAAGGGTGTACTTGTGTGCTCTGTCCGCACGATGCCTGTTTCTAGAAAGCTGGGACAGCTATAAAATAAAAAGAAGTCAAAGTTGCTCTACTTTTGGGCCTCGTAGTGGAAGGTGTTATGGCTGTCATGTTTCAGGGCCTACTTTTAGGAACGTTTCTAAAATTTAACGTTAATAGTAGCTGACTGTATGGAGCCGCACTAGAATAGTCAGAATTAGATGGGATTTCAGTAGCACTGCGTCTTTTAAGCCCTGTAAAAGATGACACCATTCTACCAAACACACCCAGGACAGTTATTTTGGGCTTAATGTAGTAGCTGTATTCTAAAAGTTGCAGGAGTGACTTGATAACCCCCCTGCTTCTCGCTGTGCGTGGCCAAGGCAAGGTACCGTGCTGGATGCCCCTTGTCCAGGGAGCGCCGCGCCCAGCGCCGGGGGCATCGCTTCTCCTTACGGTGCCTCCCATCCCTTGCCTGGGAATCCGCGTATCCAACGCCGTCAGCCAGCACTGAAGAAGCCTTGCTGTAATTTGGGAAGGGTGGAGGCAGAGGAGAGAGCCTGGTTGAGTTCAGTGGTAAGCAAGACCCAAGTGGAAGGCCTGATGGGGTCTCACCCTCAGCTTCAGCGACTGAAGAACTGCTCATGGGCTGAAAAAGTCTTGCGAAGGCGACTCTTATGAAAGTGGGGTTGGTCGGTGCCTACTTCAGCGTTGGCTTTCTCTCGTCGTTGGACTGAAGGGGTGGTGTCAAAAAGGCGTCAGCGTTCTCCAGTTTCCTTGGGGAGCTGCGGGCAGCGGTGCGGGCAGCGTGGTGCCGTGCCTTGGCACTGCCACGGCTCCGGTGCACTCACTGTAACAAAACATTGTGGGAAGTTGGGAAATGGGAACCGCAGAGCGTAATCTCTGCTTTAAAGAGGTGTTGTCTTTCCCTTTTATCCCTCCTTGGCCTTTGATTTTAAAACTAGCAGGGGGGTGTGATTTTCTTGCCTGGCCAATAGCACTGCCTGGATCTGAATTATTCAGTGTAGCACTTGGCATTCTGCACCCTGTTCCCACTTAAGCTCTTTTTCGCCTGTTCCTTCATGTGGAGATTTTCACATCAGTGAAATTGGATGTGTTTAAGAGAGGTGTTTGTGGCCGCAGCATTCACCAGTGTAAGCCTTCCTCTCCCCTGCCTTTCCCCTCCATTAACCATTGAGGATCAACTAATGTCTAATCTCTTCTCTTCATTATTACTTCATTCTGAAATAATTTTGTATCTCTTTAGTCATTTGTTCCTTTAAGGTATATTAAAAGAATATACATCACTTCCCCCCTCCCTGACAATCTTCCTTGTAAGTTTTCTTGGAGCCACTGAAGTCAGGGGGGCAGAGGAGTAAATTAAAGACGAAACACTCTGCCTGCTTTCTGCTGACCCAGCACATTTTGTGCTTAGATTTGAATATAACCATTGGTATTTTTCACCAATTTCATGTTCTTTTCTCTCTGTCATCTTCCTCCTTTACTAATGGTATAGCGTTGATTCAAACTAAAAGTTAAGAGCAGCAATTGTCAGTGTACACTGTAAAATAATAGTGTGCTTCCCTCCAGCACACAAGCGCCTCTTATTTTGCCAGTATTTGAGTCTTGTTGCTCTGATTATGTTATTGCATGTGGCATTGGTCTGTCATGCTACTTAAGAAAAAAAATACATTACTGATGTCTAGGTGCCTTGGAAAAATACAGCTCCTCTTTTGCAAAGTGCTGTTTTTGTAGAGAGAAGGTACCTACCCCAAAAACACTGAGCAGAGGGGCCAAGCAAGAGCAAATGTTACCGTCTGCAAGTGTTCCCCATTGCATCGTGAAGGGGCTCACCGAGGGTCACACCAAATATTTTGTACCTGTACTAAAACAATAAGCTGCATGAGGAAGTGTTTCTGTATTGGGTAAAATCAGGCTTTATAAGGTGGCTTTATATAAGGCCACCTTATGCGTTTTTCTTTTGGTGACTTTGTTGAGGTGGTTGGTGTGTTTTTCCCCTTAGAGAAGATCCTTTCCCCTTAGGCTGGGTTGCCCGCAAGCAGGGACCGGCTCATGCATACAGGTTTGTAAAGTTAAATATAAAAGAAACACAGGGGAAGGAGCTCGGCTCGAGGAAGATGCCAATTACCTGTTTCTCATTAATAATTCTGCAATCCCCAGCTTGGTGTGCCATTTCATCGCAGATTCGGTTTCGGATCTTAGGGAGCTCTGCGGGCCGGAGGTTGCTCGGAGGAGGGCGCGGGGCTGGGTGCGGGCAGGGCTGCCTCGCAGGCGCTGGGCAGGAGGCAGCCTGGACCTGAAGCACCATTTTTTGGCTCACTGATGGGTTTGGGAAGCAGGGGTGTATTAACAAGCTGAAGTGAGCCTGTTAAAATGTTTGCAGAGGAGCTGTTAGAAGTAAAACTTTTATCTATGGATGTTTGCGTCCTATTCCTATAGTGCATAACCTACGGGATGTAACAAAAGCTCTTCTATGGCGGGAGCGACTTCTCAGGTCTTGGGAGTCAGTGGCAGGGCAAGAGTGTTGCTCCCCATCCTCTTGGGTCTGCGGCTGGTGTTCTGCCCACCCTGTTATCGTTTTTGTCCACCTGGAATTAAATTTGCTCAGAAAAATGGCATATTCTGTTAATTTTATGAAGCTAGAGGTATCATTTTGTTTTCCTTCTCCTGTCTCAGTTTCATGCTAATAGATCCATATATGAGTTCCTCCTCTTTAAATAAAGAGAATAAAGCATGTCACGAAAAGATGCAGTGCCTTACAGTCTGAGCTACATTAATTTTCCATCTAAGTGGATACTTGTGCAAATTAAGACATGGATTTTGAACTCAACTCTTCACGTCTAATATCTGCCCTTGTGTGATGACGGAAGAAGAAAAAGGGGCTCACGGGAGCAGAGGGAGCGCGTTAATCTTCCTCCAGTAAGGCTGGAAATGGAATGTATTGCTGTCACTTTTATAGAGAAAGAACCAAAAACTAGGGGAGGTGAGTGTGTCTTCAGACCAATACAAAACCCCAGGCCTGTGCTGAATGATTGCCAAACCACGGCAGCAAAGGTTGTCACTTTTAAAAAGTCTATGGTAGATGACGCTGCCCTGTAGCGTCTTAGGTGCTGTGACTGTCTCTACCTTTTCTTATTTAAAGCTTTTCCCATTATGGAACTTGTTTTCCAGCTGGTAGCAGAAGTTTACATCTCCTGTGTGGTGCCTGTAGTGCTAATGTAATGCTTCTTCCTAATTTATTGCTCCGAGGTGTGAGATTATAAGCCTTTGAGTGGATGAGAGGGATAAAGTTAGCTCCATTTGTGCCTGATCTATCAAATGGTCAATCTAGGTGGCTAACCCTTCTCTTCTCCAACGTTATGTATTTAAAATGCCTTGTGTAATGTGTGCAGCTTTTAGAATTTGGCTTTTAGGAATATTTTGCTTATACATAATTTACCTCTGCAGACAGTTCTGAATTCCTGGGGAGGGAGGAAGGCAACCGTGGATCTGAAGTGAAGAAATGTTCAATTAAGCTCCGTCTCCTTTTTGTGACTTTTTAAAAGCATTTAATAAGGTGGGGTTATTTTAGGCTTTTTAAGCCCTTTTAGCGCTATTCTCCTGATTTGCAGTCTCTGGCTTGCTTCTGCGGACTGGTGGCTGGTGCTGCAGTTTGGCTGAGCTGTCTGCAGCCTCCCCTCTCCAGTGGCTCTATTTGCCAACGATACTTTATTTTTTTCAGGGGAAATGAGGGCATTTAAGCTTTGCACAGTTGATGTCCAAGCCTTTCTCTGAGGAAGCAAGCTGAGCTTTTCACTATTAAAGCTGTAAGGAGAGTATGGTACCGGTCTTGGAAGAGCCTGCGAGCTTTGTAGGCGCTCAAGTGCGAGAAGGCAGTTGCTTTGTTTGAGACCCGTGCGCTACTGCCTGGATTTGCAGAAGACCCTGTACTCATCAGAGGGAAACTATGGTAGACTGGAGATGTGGTGGCTGAGCAAAATGCCGATTTGCAGTTACCCTGGTGGTAGCCTTGTCCTGGCAAATCCACTCTTGGGACAACTGAGACGTGGCGGTGCAACCTGTGGGCGCATGGCTTGCTTGTTTCTCCCAAGTCTTTATTTTTCTTTCCCCAGTATGAAAACAGAAACACAGTGGGCTTTTGTATTCCTGCTTTAGCTCCTGAGGGTAATTAATGGGTTAAGAATGCTAATTCCCTTATATATGTGCAGGCTGAGAAATTCTGTTGTCCTTGGGTTTTCGTGGTGGGAGTATCCAGTTACAGCTTGGCGGCTATTGGGTAGCTCTCGGGTGCACGGAAGTTTGAACTCGGAATCCCTCGCTTTCACATGCACCCACAACTTATCAGACACTCTTATTTTTATAGGAAAGTCTGTGCTAGAGCACATTCTTACGCTTGGGGCAAGGCATTTTCCCAAATACCTACTCCAGTTGCGCTGGATAACAACGCTCACCTGCTTGGGTCCTAAAAAGCGAGTGTGGGGGGTGGCAATAGGCACTGTTTCTGACACACGTGAAGTAATTCCCTGCCGTGAGGTTCCCGTTTAAGTAAGGTGCCTGGGATGCGCGGGAGAGAAAGCTTAGCACAACCCAAAGGAGAAGGGGAGGGCGGTGCGTGTGATGCCCGGCGCTGCCTTGCCGGGGTGCGAGCCCTGGCTGCCGGCAGGCGTGGCGTGGTGGCGTGAGCGCCCGACTCCGGTGAAGATACCGCAGCCGTAGCATCTCCGGCTGAAATGCTGCGTGTGGAGCCTTGGGTGGGGATGCTGTCATGCAGTGTGCCCTGCCACGGAGCCACCTCATCCACGTTCCCTTGGCTTCCTTCCAAATAGCCCAAAGACCCATACTTAAAAATGTTCACCTCCATTAGTTTTTTTTTGTTTATCTGATCACTGTTGGTTTACTGCCTTGATGTTAAAACAGACCGTAGTCACTTCCTCAGGCTTCTGGAGCATCTTTTTAAAGTGAAAGTGTGAAGCAGGGGCCTGCAGAAGGGGCAGGCTTGGCACACTTAGGTCTAGCAAGAAATTACTGTGTAGATTTTAATCACCTTTTAGTGTCTTGGAAGCAAGACGGTGGCCCTTCATTCTCAATTTGCAGGCTTCTTTGCACAGGTGGTAAGGAAAAGCAGAGCCCAATGGAGCACTTCTGATGAGTGCGCTCGTTGTTGCTGTGCGGGTCCCCTTGTGGATGTGGCTGGGTGGCACAAAGCTCGTTCAGCCTGAATTTTGAAGGTGATGAAATAAAAAAAAAAAGAAAAAAAAACCCCACATCCCACTGACGGTACCGTCCCTGCAAGTGCGTGTCCCGGCGGCTGTCGCCTGGCTGAAGCCCTGGCACCGTGCCTCTTTGCGTCGCAGGGAGTTTGGCCCGATGCATCCGTTCCTAGGGGGGTATTTTAACATTTATATTGTACCTGAGATAACTGGGGAAGTCCTTTACAGATAATTTTTATGGCTGTAGATAATTTTCCATAGATAGCTTCTGCTGTCGTCTGATGGGACGGAGTTAGTGCTGCTAAAAGCACACGAGAGAAACTTTTTTTTTTAATTGGTAACAGAATTTCCTTTCCCATACAATCCTGTACAGATTGGCTATTGATTATGTAAATAGCAGCTAAAAGAAACCCTTCCAAGATAACTGTGAGCCCCAAAGGTAAATGAGATCACTCCTACCCTGTTAGATAAGTGAGATGCAAGCGTATCTGGCTGTGTAACTGTGTCTGTGGGCTCCTTCTCAGTGAATTGCTGATGAGAGGAGAAACCCTGAGCGAGGGACGTGCCATTCTTGCAGCCTGCGCTCGAGAATCGCCCCGTTGATGTCCCCGACGCTTTTTGCGCATGGAAATTATTTCGAACCAGCTAACGTGCAAAACTTTGAAGTGCGGTATGACAAGATAAAGCCAGCTAAAAATAGGTCTGAATATTAAAGCCAGGCGAAAACTCGGGGGGTGGGGGGGGGGAGCCGAGGGTTGTTTTACAGGCATTGTTGATAGAGTTTCAGGGTCCCGAGAAGGGAAGATAAATGTCTTTCTGTTATAGTAACAGCTGCTCTCTGTCCATTGGGATCTAGTGTTTGCCCATCCAACTCATAATAATTAAACAAAAGAGTTATTTCATAGGAGCCTTGGTGGAGGATTTATGTTGGAATTTTATCTTTTTCCATGTAGACTTTTTTCATCCAGTAAAGAATAATTCAAAGTTAACCTCTCACCTGGACCGGGTCTTGCTTTTTGTCAGATCCAGCTAATTACTACTGGGAGGGAGATAGCTGTTAACTGGGCATTGAGTTATATTAAAAAAAAAAACAAAACAAAACCAAAAACAAATTCCAGGTTTCAGTAATGCAGTTGTCCTTAAAGAGCTCTTCAGAGTTTTTGTGTCCCGAATCCCTGAGAAGTTGGGGGACTCTGCAGGGTTGTTACTGGCTCCCTAGTATGGCCATGTAAGGTGACACGCAGATTTCTTCTCCTCTTTCCCCTTATTTTTAGGGGAAATTCCCATTCCCCAAACCCCCAATTCCCATTTTGAGAGCTAACAGCTAGTGTGAACAAGTGAACCGCTTTGAAGGGGTCCCACATGCAAAGTGTAGCAGCGTTTCAGGAATGGATCTACATCGTGGGACTTTATTCTGATGTAGTTGACTCTGCAAAACCCCCTGGTATGGGTCAGTCTTAGAGGAGTCACAGAGGTCCAGAGCAAGGCAAAGCTTAGTCACTCAGTACCTTCTTGCTTATTCAGCCACAACTTTTAATACAATTTGGGGTTACACCTGCACTCCAGAATAAAACAGTCCCTGGCCAAGTGGTACGGCGTGGCACGACGGGTGCCACGTGCTTCAGTTCTCCTCCCACCCGAGCAGGATGGGGATGCTCAAGCCCTGTCCCTGTCCTGTCCGATCCCCTGGGCATGGGCTGGGGAGGCACTGGCCAGAGCCGTGCCACTTGTTCCTCCTCTTCGCAAATCTCCTACCTTTTTCTGTCATCTGCCTCTGTTCCTGCAGAGGGTTTCCAGAAGATTGCACCTGGAAATAGCTGGTTTGTAACTTTTTTTCATCGCAGCGGCACAGCGTTTTTGTTTGTTTTTTTTTTTAAAAATGTGCTGAAGCTTCCATTCCTTGAAGATCACAGGCTTGAATTTATCCAGTGCTGAAGCACCACAAGAAGCTACCTGAAGCCCAGGGCTCCCATGCCAGGATGCTTTCCCAGATCTTAATGGGATACATGTCTCTGTGTAGCTGCCTTTTGAACCCTGTCTGTTAATTTAATGCCATTTACCCTGCTCCGAAGGAGACTAGGCCCAGTTGGATGGTAAGGTTAAAATCTGAGCTGCGCTATGTTTTTATTAATAATTTCCACTGGTGAAATATGGATCTGAGACTTTCCTCATTCGTTTAAACCTCATAGTTAATAGGCAATAGTGGAAATGTACCATGTACATGATTATTGCAGTGACCTGATTTCACATGCATTTCTGATCTAACGTCTGTTGGAAAAAAAAAAAAAGAATTATATATAAAATTTATTTTGGGAGCCCTGGGAAGGAGAAGGAAACCATTTATTTCAACCCCCAAATTCCTTTGAGCTGTAGAAACATTGTCAAAGTAATTGTAGCCTTTTCAATTTTTTTCTGTGTAGATTTCTTTCTGTGTAGTCTCAGAAAAACTGTGCTCTGTTGATGGATGTCACTGTTTTTTTACTTGTGACAAATACTTCCCAAGGTATTGTTTGAGTGATGTAAAATTGGTTCATGTGTAAAATTCTAGCTTTTCATGAATACTTTATCATGGATATGTGTATGCTAGCTTCTTCTGGATTAAGGTGTTATACCTTTAGTGGTTTGCTGTGGGATATAATCTTAATCATTTTTGCTGTAATTTAATCATCTTAATTAAAACTGCATTGAATTGTGGAAAGTAATTTGGGTCCGGAGAGCAGTGGGTTTTGTATTTGTATTTTTACTTTTTTTTTTTTGGTCTTGTTAGAAGACGGTAATGGTCTTGGCAAGATTCCGCTAAAAATTAGCACAGTGTACAAAAACTCATGTTGCCAAGTTAGTACAGTATTTCTCCAGCTAATTGTGGCCTTGAAGGGTATAATATAAAAGGTCATCTTTGTTAGTGAACTGCAGGCTTCTCCTGCGAGACAGAAATCCATGTCCTTATCAAGGATGAAATCTTGGCTCCTTGGTTACACAATTGAGCTTTGCTATAATTTGGACATCATTAGGCTCTTTATTAAAGCAGCGGAACACTCTAATCAATCTTGGTGCTTTGCTTTCTTAAACGTACTTCTGTATGTGAATTTATGTTATGCCTTCCCCTTCTTTTCCTGCTCCACGAACCCTATGAAGGGGAAGGGTCTGAAGATGAGGTGGGATGAAAAGTTGCTGGTTTCCCCTTTTCAGGGTGTTCATTGCCCCGGAGGTTCCCATTTGTGACAGTGGTTTTGAGAGCTGGGATGTTCGACCTCCTCTTCTCATATTCTTGTGTGGTGAAGAACCAGGAGACCACCATCCTGGAAAGAGCAGGCACTTGTGTTGGTTTGTGCTGTTGAACTTAAAAAAATATATAAAACTTCATGAAACCAAAGTTTAATTTAAAAAGTTGTTGGTGTTAACTTTTCTCTTTCATTAAACCCAAACAAAAGGGTTTAAAGTTTGGTTTGTTTGGTTTTTTTTTTGAGGGGAAAAAAACCCCAACCCAAACCAGATTTCTGGCACATGGTCATGGGGCAAAATTGTGGGGGAAAGAAAAGTGGCTTTTTGGCCTTCTTTGCCCCCCTTTCATATTCTGGGTTTTGTTTTCATTAGGATGTTGGCACTCCAAGGAACGTATTTTTGTGGCTTGTGCCTTGTAAAACACAGCTGGCGCTTACCATTTCTTTGTTTGATTGCTGCTTCTTTAATCAGCAGGTATTTTTCTAGTTGGATAGATAAATGGATCTTGCTGCTTACTGGACAGTCAGATCTGATTTTGTGCAGCTGTAGAAGTTAGAGTTGTGCTTTGGCATAGCTTCATTTGCAAGGTTTTGGAGACACTAAATTTTGGTGCCTTCCATCACCTATATTTGGGTGGATGATGTGCTGGAAGTGCCTGTGTCCTTGAGGCACTCGGTGGAGTTAGAAATGCTTGTAAAGGCAGGAACAGCACTATCAGATCCTCTCTGTAAAGGACTGTCTTCTGCAATATCCCTGCCAACCTCACTTTCATACATCTTGAACATGGTAATCTGAGAGTCCCACCCCAGTGGGACGTGGAAGCGCTGTTATTCTCACGCACAGATGAGGACTGGAGCAGAGAGACGTCCTCTGCAGAAGTGATGCTCAGAGCCTTGGTGGCATTTGGCAAGGTAAAGTCTGTGGTCCCTGGTCCCCAAAGACAGGGGTTTGTATGTGGGCCTTTAGATCATCTCAACATTCCCATGCTGGGAGGTAGATACCTACAGTTGTTACGATTTTAATAACGTACCGTGTAGATGGCTTCCACCTCAAGCACAGATGCTGTGACAAACACCTGGTTTTGCAGTCACTCGGTGTATGTGCTGTGGCTCTGCTCAGAGTAACATGTTATGGCTTTAAAAATAATTAGAAACTGGAAAAGAGACTGTTGTGCTTGCGGATGAAGAAAGCTCTGTCCAGGGACTTTTGGCAACCAGCAACTTCTTTCCAGGAATCCTGCTTTTCCTTGAATCCGCTTACTGAGGGTTCCCTTCCTCATGCTAGTACCACTGCTAGTGGCTCCTTGCTGTGTGGATGCACACCCAAGTGCTCAATGGCATTTGGAATGGGTTGTGCATCACCTCATTTACAACCCCCCGTTGGTGCTTCCCCGGTTTCTGCCTAACAGATACATGTGCTCTTCAGGAGCTCTCCCCAGGTTTTGCTGGTTAGTGTAAAAATTTGCTCTTTGAGCAATTATGAGAACTGAATGTTTTTGCTCTGAAGGGGCGAGCTTTCAGGCGCTGTAAGTTTTTAATGAAAGCTTTAGGTTATGAATGTGTCATCATCTCATTACAGATCCTTACAGCTTGGTGTCCTGTTGGTCTAAGCGAGTTTAACTGTCTCCAGCCTAAACTGAGTGCTGCTTTCAGTACTTACAAACTCTACAACTGTTAAAACAAACCAAGCCTCCAGTTGCAGCAATGGCAGCGGGGTTGAAGACAAGGAGTTGTCTCTGAGGAATATAGTCTATTATATGTTGGGTATAAATCAACCTCTGACTTGTGGGTGTTGGGAGGAAAATTTCCTTGGGGACTTGTAATCCAGAATCAGCCTCCTATAAATCTGCTTGGATCTTCTCCTGAAGCATGTGGCGGTGCTGGAGAGCTGATTGTGGGTGTAGACCATAGTGTGAAATACTATTGTTCTTTCCCTTCCATCACCACGCTGGACGGACAGGTCTGAGGAGCAGATTATTTTTAGTATGTTAGGAGTGATGAGTTCATTGTCCTGTTCTCTCCCTCCCTCCCTCAGTAAAACCTGCAGACTTGGCTTTGGGTATTGGGAATTGAAAGCAAACAACAAGTATAACTGGATTGTTTTATTTGCTTTCTGGGGTTTCAGGTGTGAGAATGCGTGTTGGTTGCATTTTTGTGCTTTTTGTATTTCTTTTCCTGTCTCTTGAGGGGTGGAAAATTTTTTTTTTAAATGGAAAGCGATGTTTTACGTCTTCTAATTGTCTCTGAAAGATGAGTTTGTAGCAGACAGAAATCCAGCTAGTGAGAAATCCCGGGAAGGAAGAACAGGGCAGGAACTGATGCCACCATATCTGCAGGGACAGGTTGGCTCATGCCAGCTGGACGTGACAGTGTGTGAAGTTTGTCATTGCACACTTTCTTCAGATAAAGGTTTTTTTTTGTCTTTTTGTGGCACAGCCTAGTTACTAGCAGCAGTCTTAGTACTGCAGGTTAAGGTAACACGCAGAGGATGGGTTATGTGAGTAGCTCTGGTCCTTCGGGGGTTTCTGTGAAGAGCAGAATATGGTCGATGTGCTCTTTGTAGTTGGTGAAATTTTCCCCAGAAAGGTAAATTCCTACAGCAGCTCTAAACTGTCACCCCTATTCTGTGCTAGAAAAACACCAGCAGTTAGCGCAGCTTTATTCCCTTCAGTTGCCTCGTGGGTTCATCGGCCTCCAGGCCCAGGAGGCTGCAGGGTCAGGCATCTCCTACAAGCCGTAGGACTTGTCCTTTCCTCGTGTTGGTCGCCTCTTCATCCCTCTGTCCATCCTGGTTTGTGCACTGCTCAGATGTGGTGTTTACAGGAGCATTCTCCTAATGGGAAATACGGCCAGTAGCAAGCGATATATGGGCTTGGGTTGTGGTTTTTTATTAACCTTTTTCTTTTATCACTTCTGACGCAACTTGCCTACTTCTCTTCTTACCTTTTTTATGAATTTTTTTTTTGGTTGTGCTCTCCCCACCTTTCTTCAGAAGAAATTGTCTGTTCTGACTTAAGTAAATGTTTTCTCACTTGTCAGAACAAAAACAGCCCGGTGGTTTTTTTTTTTTTGTCTGTGTGTGTGTGTGTGCTGGGAATGTGTCAGGGTGTTTACGGGCACTGCTGCCGAGCCTGTCAGCAGCGGCTGGGCCAGGAAAGTCAGGCTCCTTCACAGATAATGTATCTTTACAGATTTTTATCTTCAGTTTGCAGGGAAGGGTAGCCTGAAGTCATTCTTGACAGTTCAGTAGAGCAGAAGGCTGTAACCACACCACTCAAGCCATGCCTTTGCTAACTGACCCGTCGGGCCCGCTAGCGGAGGAGAGGGGTGATGGCTGCTGTGGACAGGGGCCCTCTCAGAGCCTCGCCATTGCCGGAGAGAGGTCCTGTGGTGATAGTCCTGTTAATCCTTCTACTTTCTCAATGAACTCTGTTCCCTTCCTGTGCCCTTGTGCTTGTTGCTCCTCACAACTAGAAACGGAGAAACCTGCCCCTGCCCTTTCCTCATCCAGGGGAAGGTCCTCTCCGACACGCTCTTTGGAATCCAAGTGGCAAATGATTTGCCATTAGTCAGGAGTCCTTAAAACTGTGCCCCAATAAAGTCTTTTCATGTATCTTTCTCCCAGGTGGCTGTTTGGGGGTGGATGCTTGCAGTTCTTTATGCATATTTCTTCTCCTGCTCCTTATGATCCAAGGGCCCTGGAGAGGGGGCCCTCTGGAGCATCCCCCACCCCTGGGTGAGCTCCCGATCCCAGCACGACAGCGCTTGGCCCAGTTTCTGCAAAGTCTGGGCAGTGCCCCATGTGATCTGATGCATTTTTGCTGCAATTTAAAAGATGTCACAGGGCCCTTTTGCGTGTACAGGCATTGACACTCATCCCTCCCCCTCTTCCCCTATGGTATCTGGGACGCCGTTATCTGCAGCAGTTCTGTTGTTCGGTGGAGGATGAACTGTCAGGAGTTAAATCGCAAACAGGCAGCAGGTAACTGGACTAAATTAAAGTGGTAATGCCCTACTAAACACCCTCTCCCTCCCCTCATATCCTTGGACATGCCTTTTATCTGGACTGTAAATTGAGTTATTGTTGTTGATGTTGCTTCAGAGGAGCTGCAAGAATGAGTTAATGGGAGCTCCTGAGAGACATCTCCTCAGAAAGACTCCTCTTAGTAAAATGTTAAGGCATCTTTTTTCCTCTCTTCCCTAATTTTTCTGAAGTTAGAATAGAAATAATCACTCAGTCTTTTCCACTTCAAGTTTCATGATACATTTACAAAGGAAAAAAAGAAGGCCCTATAAATGTCTTAAGTATTCTCTTTTCTTGCAGGCTTCATTGTAAAAATATTTATTGAGACCTCGCTGGCTTAAAGTGTTGTGGTCAGCATCATGAAAGTAATGTTTTCGTTTGTTTCTTATTTTAATGGTACTTAAAAAAACCAAACAAACCCACCCACGAATACCCTCATAGCTAGGAAATGCTTGTTTCCCTCGCTTTTTGGTATTTCTTTACCAGACATGAACCTGAAAGGAAAAGGAGCGGTTCCTTTGTGCTGTCAAAGCTGAGCCAGCGGCTGAAAAGGAATGTTTAAAATAGTGCTACAGTTTGCAGTAGCTTTTTCTAAAGAGTTTTTCCTAAAAGAGATCAGGCATAAAAGGTATACTTTTTTTTGGTGGGTTGTTTTTTTTTCTTTTTTTTTGTGGGGGGTGGGGGTGTGTGTTTGTGGTGGTTTTGTTTGTTTTGTTTAATTATCCTGGTTTTGGAGCTGTGGAGGGACCAGATCCCAGGGAAGAGAAGGAAGGGGAATGTCAACCTTTCACACGATTCGGAGAGGAAGAAGTGGGGTAATGGGAGGACTTGCAGGAAGAGAGGCAAGGCGGCCTCTTGGTGCTTCCTTTCACCACTTCTCTTACTTTTTTTGTTTCTGCACCTCTCCTGCCTCCAGTTCTTGGTACCACACGACTTAATTCTTTTGATACCAGCGTCTCCTACACATCTGTTTGTCCCTCTGCTAAACCCCTTCTGTCTAAAGCGTGCTGGCTTTTGTCCGTCGGGGCTGGACACGTGGCACTTGGGCGTATGGTGGTGCGGGAAGGTAGTGGCACACGCCGGGGTGCGAACACTCCTGGGGGCCGGCTTGCCCAGTGGTTATTGCAGGTTCCCTGGGATGTGAGTTAGTGATATAAAGTAATGGGGAAATGTTCCTGAGCTTTCTCGGCGCTGATGCCCCCTTCGAATTTCTCATGGAGACATTCGTGTTTGTTGTCAGACATGTAGTTGAGAACACAGACCTGCAGTGGGGCACCTGTGGGTCCCAGAGCGCCACTTAGAAATCCCTGGTGTCAGGAGAATATAGGTGGGGAAAAAAATACCTTGGAAGGTATTTGAGAGTCTCAGGCTGGTATCTTTTTATGACCTGTAGCTACCTAAATTTTTCTTACTAGAGCTGTGGTGGCACTAAGCCAGGCCTGGAAGCTGGGGCTGGTGCTGATGGTAACAAAGATCAGAGTTTGGTGCAAGAGAGAGACTTTCTGGAATCAACTGATGAACTAATTCCCCGTGTTTGTTGTTGAAAATACAAACTTTGGAAATCCTACCCCCATGTTGGGGTAGGAAAGACAAAAACCAGTCAGGGGCAGTTTCTGTTACAGCGTCGTCGCTCTAAAACCCAGCAGCGGTTTCTTGGCTCTTGTCTGCCAGGGGACACTGCAACCTCTCCTCCTCGAGTGGTTGTGGTGGCTGACACAAACCGTATTTTTCAAGTCAGAAATCATCTTTTCCGCAAAACACAAAGGTCTCCGTGTGTACATGCAAACCTTCCATCTGTGGAGGGAATAACGTAACCTCTGTCCTTTCGGGCTTCACCTCAGTTGATCTGCACCACATGTCCTTCAAGGTAAGCTGGGTAAGTGGCTAGCAGTCAGGGCAAGGAAAGAGAAATCCCGTCTGAGGCTGACCTGATGCCATCTGACATTCTGCTTATTTGCAAAGAGGAGGTTTCTTATGGAAATGGCGGGACAAGTTCTGAGTTGCTGCAGCCCCTCACGACATGTTAATCTTCAGGGTGAACTACAACAGCCTTATAAAACAAGGTTTTTGCTTTGTGGTAAAGACTTTCTTCCACAGGCCACCTAAGTCTGCTTGGATCCTTGACACGTTTGCACGCCTCACTTGAAACATGTTGAGAAACTGTTGTATACATGTGCGTTAATTCTGTAAAATTAAAACCTCCTTAATTACCCCTCTACTTAGGTTTTATGGATGATATGGTACATGTTCCCTACTTGTAAGTGGGGCCAATATATTCTTGCTCTCTCTTTAGCCCTCCTTCCTGGAGAAGCTGAAAGTTTGCAGCGTGCTTCAAAGATGGAGGAGTTAGTACTGCGGCCTGTCTGCTCTCTGGCAGATGCAATCCCCTCCCTTAGGAAGTATTCAGCTAGAGGTTACAGAAAATAAAGCACGTCTCTGTACTGTAATATTTTTGTTTTAAATGGGGTCTAGAATTTATAAGCTTGGGTAGGAAATTTAGACTGCTGCTCTGCTTGCTTTTTCCGTCTTTGTGAAACAGCGTTAGCTTTGAGGCATCTCAATACTTTCTGTTGACTTTGTGCCAGGGTGAGGGTTTCTCGAGCCTGCCATCCAGCTTTCCATGACTGTACAGTTTGGAGCGTGCCATTGGCACGCAGCAGGTCATAGTGGTCCTGCCTTGGCGCGGGAGCCCTTACTCCAGCCCTTATTCCAGCTACTGGTACTTGGACTGGCAGAACAGGTGTAGCCGCTGCAGAGAAGTTTAAGGCAATGAAATGCCTGTCGTTGTCAACAGAAGTTACTGGAAGTTTGTGTTTCTCTCACTTTTGATTGGCATGTATGATGTCTCCAGGAGGAAAGGCAGCATCTTTTCTGTTCGTCGCCTCTCTCCCAACACCCAGCAGCTGGCTCGCAGTGTGGTTGCTCTTCTGTCCCATCCACATCCCGCTTGGTGCACCAGCATGCTGGGCTGGGGTTGCATTTCTCACTGTGCTCTCCGCTGGGTCTAGGTAAAGAGTGGGAAGAGCCAGAAGAATGATCTGATGGTCCCTGTCCCGCGAGGACATAGGGAAGCGAGGGCTGCGGCCGCGAGCGAGCCGGGCGCTCTGCCGTTACGCTTTCTGCCCACGTCCCCTTCTACAGTTGCATCTCATCCAACATTCCTGATTCTCCTTGGCCCAGCACTCGTCTCTGAGATACCCCGCTGGGTGCTCTTTAAAACGTACTGTAATCCGGACATTGGCTCCGTGTGGTCTGTGGGCCACCGGCCAGGCTGTGGGATGGGAGCTGCTCTCTGAGGCGAGGTCCAGCCCGGCTGCTGTGGGAGCAGGTGGGTGACTGCCGCGGCCTTGGGGACGTCCACATGGCCGTCCCGCCCCAGATGGATGTGGGGATGGGCCAGGGGGTGATGAGGACATGGCAGGATGCGGGCTGCAGTGGGAAGGTGAAGGACATCTGGGGATCCTCAGCAGAGCGAGCCATCCCAGGAGAGCAAGGGCCATTAGCTTCCATCCATTTGAAGGATGCATGTGGCAGCTCTCCCATCCCCCTTGTTTCCAGGCGGTGGTGTGTACTTAGCTATTCAGGATTTTCCTTCCTAGAAGGAATTGCATTGGGTGAAAATCCCTGCACGAAAAAGCCGCTGTTGTTCTGGTAGGATTGCGTTTGAGAATGCCTTCTAATTCGAAATCACAGCTGAACCAGGACTTGCTCCTATTTTTTTGTTTTGTTTTGTTTGCATTCCTAAAAATCATCCAGACTTTCTCCTCTTTAAAAGCAGCAGGGCTGCAAACCTCTCCAGCTGCCGTTACGAAATGAGTGAGTTATTCTAGCTAAGTAGAATAGATTGGACTGGAAGCACTTCTGGAAATACTGTGCAGGTTGTGGACCAGCTGTTGGCAAAACTAGCCAGGGTTTTGTACACACTGGGCCCCAAAAAAGAAACGGTATTTTACCATGGTCATTTCCACCCCCCTCTTATTCCACTGCAAGCTCAATCCTGCACTTTTTAATTAAAATTTGAGCTGTCTCAGCACTGGGAGAGGGCTGTAAGTCTGCAGCAGGAAAGGGCAGTTGTTTCCCGCATGGTAGCTGGTTTCTCCGCCTCCATCGGGTGGCTGGTGAGCTGAGACAACAGCATGTGCAAGGGGACAGAGTGGAGGGAGCTTTTTTTTTTCCCTCCGATAGCAGAGTTTTCCTTGCCTTTCCAACCCCCTTCAAGAGCTGACTCTTCCTCTGCTGCTCAACGTGTGGCCCAGCGGCAGAGGGGGTGAAGGGAGAGTTTGCAGTAATTGAGATAACTCAGCAGAGCATCCAGCGGGGAGCAGGAGGGGTCTGTCTGGGACAGATAGACCCGCGCTCATCTTAATCCAAGCTGGTCTCTCCGCATCTTCCTCAGTCTAATGTTCTTGGGGCCAATCTAGTTTCTTGGAAATCTTCTGCCGTCCCAAGAGTATATCCCAACTTTTTAATTTAGGGCTCTGGCTGTGCACGAAGGCTTGCGAGCCCCCTTCCCTGCCTGGGCAGGTGCAGCAGGCTGGATGGGCATCGGGTACAGAGCAGACCCAGTGGTTTTTGAGTTATTTTTCTTTTGGATGCATAGTCAAAAATTCTCCCAGCAGCATCTCCTCTCTTTCATGGGAAGGAATGTTATCATCAAGCAAAATGCAGAGAGCCAAATTCTTCAGCCTGCTGCTTGGTTGTGAAGCATATGTCCTTTTTTACTTCCTTCTTAAATATTTCCCCTTTCCAGTTTGGGTCACCTCTTAACCCATCAGGTTTTCAAACAGGCACACACAGATAGGAATTTTGTTCTTATTTTCTTGCTGCGCTTGCTTGGTGTCTGCTGTCAGGTATTGAGCCAGGCCAGCCGGAGCCAGCTACTCCGTCCTGCCCTGTGCAGGAGCAGCAAAATCCAGACACAGTCTTGCCACCGCTGGCTAGGGTGAGCTACTGCTGGTTTCTGAATGAATACAGCTTTGATGCCTTGCTGTCAGGGATTCTGAACATAAGAGGGACCTTTTCCCTAGCCTGCCAAGGGAAAAAACCCTAAACACTTCTAAAGCATCGTGTTCAAGAGTCTGCATCTTTCTCTAACCTGTTGACCAAGAGGTTGGCAGAACTGGGGAGATGCTGCTGGTTACGTCCCACCTGCTGCTGAGATAGTTTTGACTCCCTTAGAATAACTTGAACTAGTCTTTGCAGATTGATATGTTCCTGCTCTGCACTGAATATAGCATTTAAAAACAAAACTTTGGAAGTGCTACAGGAGGAACCATTTCCTCCAATTCCTTGCAGTCTGCCTGGGCCAAAGACTTGCTTCCATTTTGATGTGTTTTAGCAAAATCATGATGCTTGGGAACGTTGGCAATTCATTTCTCATTGCAGAGTAGCAGTTGTATGGTGCAAACTCCCACAGCCAACTTTGCAGCACCGAACTAAGGTTTTGAAATGTTGCTTGTGGTCCAGCAACACGTGGCTTTAAACAACGGCTTGAAACTAGGCCACGCTCTGATTTTGGGGAAGACAAGGCAGTGGCGAGCTGTGACTCTGTGGCTGAGTAGGCCTGTTGCAGCAGGGAGATAAGCTACCGCGTCCTCACTCCTCTGCTGTAAATTTTACTGGAGATAAGACACAAGTACGTTCATAGTGACATGGTTTGGTGACCTCCCAGGACCTTGTTTAACTGGGGGTGAGAACGTCCCTGCCTTGCCTTCGTGACGATTTCAGAGTAGTATAGCTATCATGCAATTGTTACTTTATGGCAAAAAAACAATGGGGGGGGGGGGAGAATTTTACTCTTTAGCTGTTTTATCTTAACTTGTGTTGTAGCTTGAATGAAAACACCCATTTTTATCCTGCTGTGCATGGGGTCAGAGACCCTGCATACCTCCTCTGAAACCCAAAAGCACTCAGCGAACTCCATGGATAGTTTTACTAGGTGTACTTGAGATTGCGGTATGCTGATACACTACTTTAAAATGCTGTGTGAGCTATTTGGCTGGGACTTTTGGTCGTGGACTCCCTGTGCTTTGAAAAGCACTGGTCTCCTCTAGTCAGGAAAAACGAGGATCTAAGAGGGCTCAGATTGCTGCGATTGGCCTCGGAAATCCTCTGTTGGACCATGTTGAGCAAAAGCCTTGCTCCTGGCATTGGTGGGGAGGGATATCGCCCTTTGGAAAAGTTTCAGTAGCATGAAATGCTGTCCCTCCCAGCGTGCCGACCCCACAAGGTTGAATTTTTTTCCCTGCCCCCTCTCGCCTGTGTAACTTTTATACATAAAAAATTTTGCCTCGAATTTTTCACCTTTGCATTATGAGCACAAATTACTTCTCTCTTAGGTGTAAAAAAACAAACAAACAAACAAAATACCCCAAACATTTTGAATGGCTGATCTGCTTTCCAAGGAGTTATTTCAGTGCAGTAGGTCATCAATGTATTGCACATATTATGGCCATGCCTTGGCATTTGTTTTGCGTTTGTAATCCAACACCCAGCTGCTTCAGCCACAAACTCCAGGCAGCTATTTAGTGGTTCAGCTAGTGTTGAGGAATGCATTGTGGTGGTGTTTACTTCGTTACGTGCAAGGCTTGTATGGAGTACAGTGAGGTTCAATTAAAAAAGAAAATGAAGAAAAACCAAACCCAAAGCCAAAAGCTGAAAACCCAGGCTTAAAAAATGAAAGCTTAAGGTAGATATTAACCCAAGTCAGGGCAGAGGGTCACAACAGAGAAAATTTGGGTTATATTCTGCGGTCATTGCAAGCATTCTTGATGATGAGAGCAGAGATTACTTGCAGTGTGATAGGGAACTGGACCAAGAAAAAAAAAAAAGTATCCATCTACTCCTCTGCTGCAGCTGTTCTGTTGCTTTTCCATCTCTGGCCGGGCAAAAAGCACTGAAAAACTCCACCCAGAGCAGTAAATGGGGCTTTCCTCTGGGTATACTCAGTTTTTTTCTGGTCCTGATCTAGGTTAATGTTTCAATTATAGACTTGGCGGATGGTTTCACCCAGCATTTCCACATCCCCAAACTCTCGAGTTTTACTGAAGTGCTATGGGGTGAGTTGCCCTGTGCCTTAATGTATATCTAGTGTGGTAGTGAAAGTCCGTGAAGTCAAAGCGAATTGAATTCATTATGTTCAGCTGGATAATTAGGATGCTGCTAGCTGGTTGCATAAAGGGTGGTAGTAAGCAAAGCTTTTGATCAGCTGATGAGGATTTTGTGCATATTCCTGCTGAGGCTCTCTAAGTCTCCTGGGGGTGAGGAGCAGTGGTGGCTCCTAAGAGGATATAAGGTACTGAAATCTTGCTGCTCGGGGAGAAGGGGGAGAGGGCAGAGCTCTTCCTTCTCCTTAGCAGGTGGAGATTGTCATGACAGTGACTTCTTGGTCGCAGAATAGCTTCTCATGACAGGCGAACATGTTGTCTCTGAAATGAGGAGTGATTAATGGGGGGTCTATTCCTGTCCCCATGCTGCAACAGCTGGCGTTGGAGGGGAGGGATCTGAGGATACAGAAAAATTCAGGGAGCTCAGCCCTTGTCCCTGACCATCACTCTTGTGGATGAATTTGGTGGGGTCAGAGTGAGGGTGGTTACCTGGACTCCCAGTTTGGGCTGACCACAGCAGGGGACATGCACTGGGTGTTGAAAAAACAAAAGCGGGAGGGGGGGGAAATGTGCTTTTCTGAACTGGAAATTCAGCATGTGTGTGTGGAGTCTCTTGGAAGAGCCACTGCACTGCAGTGGTACCTGCAAATGTTCTGGCGAACAGGGTGTGATGCTCAGTTGTAGGGCTTTGCTGGTCCCAAGTGTAAGTACCTGGCCCGGTCACTTTATGGTTTTGCTGGAAGAAAGAGCGATAACCTTTTTGTGCTTTATAAAGCGTGGGCCTGCTGAACTCAGAAGTCTTTAGAAAATAATGTATGGCCTGAAAAGAATAGAGGCGGGATTAGGATATAAATCTCAAGGTAGCTTGGCTGTGTGACCTGGGCAGCCTGCACAGCGAGGTCTTTTGGTTTTGGTTTGGGTTTTTTTTAATATTAGGCTAGAGAGCAGTCATTCTAGTTTTAGGCTTGGATTTTGTTGGGGTGTGTGTGTTCAGTTTATCCATGTGTCATTGTGCTTTCTAAAGGTGATATCATCCATTTTAGCTTCTCACTGTTCTTTTGTGAAAGAAATAAGTGACGTTACCTGTAATGGTACGGGAATACATTCAAACAGGCGGCCAGGAGGTCTGGAGTGCTGGATGGACACAGTTTTCCAACAGAGCAGGTTTAAAATCCATTTGGGTTTATCTGAGCAAAAAGTCCCTTGGCATATGTAGCTATATCTGACTTGGCATTTATTTTTTGGGTTCAGAGATTTGCTTTAAAGCTCACGTATCACTGACATGTTTTTGGGGGATGCCTTTATATCCAGCAAGCAAACTATGACGGGCTCTAGGAGGGGTTTAATGAGTAAAGGTTGGAGCACTGACCTTTTCCACGTGTATTGTTTTGGATTGGATCCCACTTAGAGCCTGGTGTCTGACTGCCCTGCGTTTGTGGCTGGAGTCAGGGCTTTATCAGCCTAACTCAGCATTGCTTATCAAATCCCAGGACAGGAGTTCAGTTTCAGTGCCAAAAGGAGAAACTGGTTTTTTGTTTTTGTTTTTGTTTTTTTTTCCTCTCTTCCTCCCAGAGGAATGAAATTTGAGGGAACTGAGAGAGGCTGCGGTTGTCTTCTGGTCCCCTGCCCAGGGCGCTGAACTGATGGAGGCTGGGGAGCAAGGTGGTACTGCTCCCCACAGGTCTCTTAAAATGAGTACAGAGGCGGCAGTGTCCTTCAGAAACAGATCTTTCCATCATGCTCCTGTGTTGAAAAAAGTGGCGCTGGGAAAGAAATCTAAGCCTATTTGTAACAAAGCAAATAAGAAGAACCAGTATTTTATTGAGAAGGGACTGAGACATCCCTTAATTCCAATAAGCTCTTTGTCCTTTACAGCGGCAGTAAAGAAGGATCTTCCTGCCTCAAAGCTGGTGCTTCCAGAAGGGTTTCCTCCGTGTACAACAGCAGTCTTTAGATCCAGAGAGGTGTTGGATCCTGCAAACGTCTTCAGCTGCAAAATGGTTATTATCCAGCTATTTTTATAGCAGAGGGCATGTAAAAGTGGCTGTGTGGATTTGATTTGCCTGTTTTCCCTGTCAGCGTAGGTTAGGTATCTTGTCATACTCTGCAGTGGCTTTCATTAAAGTGGTTTCCAAGCAATAGCACTTCAGTGGTTTTGTTTTCTTTCTTTCTCTCCCTACTTTTCTGTCGGCACACTTCAGGTTTGAGAAGAGTTGAAGGAAGAGGGGCATGTTTTTGGTGCTTTCTCACCTAGCCTGCAAATCTTTCCCTGCAACCTGGGACCAACTCCTACCTGCGCCCCATTTTTCCAGACTCCCAAACCTTTGCAGTACCAGGCTTAAAAAAATCCTAGCTGATGCTGTCTTATATGTTACGGGACACTCTAAAAATAGTGTGCTGCCCTTTTTAACAGAAGCATGTATTATTAAAGAAAGAATGAACAGGCGAGGGAACCAGAATAAAATCCCCCTTCTTCTCACTGAAGACAAGCTTTAAAAACCTCTAAGCCAAAATATTTGACCCTCTTGAAAACAGGAGCAACTCCTTGGGAACTGCAATGTAAACTTTTTTAATTTCTCAACTTGTGGCAAGTTGGTTGTTTGCTTTCGCAAATTTAGTTCCCAGGTGATGGGAGCGTTTGGTTTTTTTTTTCTCTCCAAGAGGAGCAGCAGCAGGAATGGACCTGGAATCAGCGTTTTCCTAACCACTCTGTGCCCTTGCTTTTCAGCCACGCACTTGTAGGTGGTTTATATATAGTGATAATGGGGCTGATTGTATTTACCTCGCCTGGGATGTAGCAGTATAAAATACTCCTAAATTGGGCTGGTAGCATCTGACACTGCACAGTCATTCACATGGGTACGGTGGTGTGTAAAACGATACCGTGCTGCTGCAGTAGCATCTTATATTCGCTGCTGGCGCAAACGAAGCCAACAGGATGCCCTCTGTCTTTTCTCATCTGAATGACCGGTTGGGACAGATTATTGCAGGGTGTTTATAAGCAGCAGGCTCTTCTCTTTGGCTCAGTTTTCTGTGTGTTGCTGGTTGAATAACAGTGTGTATAATAAGCAATTAATGTCTATACATTTAATTTTAAAGGACACAGTAAATAACAGGTTTTACTTCCCTCCCTCCCCCAACTGTTGCATTGAATTTCATTCCCTTTAATTATACTAACAAATGTGGAAAAAATTATAAATATTTATAGTGGATTGGGTGGCTTTATTCCATAAGTGAGTGAATGTCCCAAGGTTGATTATAATCTCCCATTCAATCACAAAGCAAAAGTATCTATTATACAACTTCAAGAATGAAACTCCAAACTTCTGCCAAAGGCAGAATGAAGCACCATCGGGTGTCAGGAATGTTGTCGGTATGAACCATGGTGTGACTGGCCAATACGTTTTTGTTATCCCTGTTTCTGAGTGGCTAAAAAGTGAATTATATGGCTGTAATTCTGGTGTGACAGTGCATTTTAGATGCTGCCAATAACTAATTTTTGGAAAACAAATGTCAAGCATTGTGCTTTGACATTGACTTTGATTCAGCGTGTCTTTTAGAGTTCTAATTTGTTAAAGGCTACTTAGCCAGGCATATAAAATGAAGGCTACATAAGTATTTTTCCCACTTTTTTTTTTTAATTCAGTGTAAAAGCTCTCCTCTCAATATTGCATTTATTTCCCAAGTTTCTCTCTGGTAATCTGAATTTGTTCCCACATCCTTTCCGTGCGTGCTGGTCACAGGAGCAGCCATCCTCCTGGCAGACCAGGGTGTTACTGGAAATGCTGTATATCCGTTCACCTTCAAGAGTATTAGCAGCATAGCTCTTCATATGTCCTCAATTTTTTTTTTAAACTTAGTGTCCTGCCTTTTTTTTCCTCACTTGAAGTGCTGTGCCATTAGAGATGGGTCTTCTCTTGCTGCAACAGGAATATATAGTTTCAAGTGGAGTTGTGGAAGGGTTGAGCGTTGATCGCTTGGTGGAAAACAAGAGCTAAAAGTTGGATATTGTTTAAAGCTGGTTAGTTGCATCAGCATATGCCTGCTTTTGCTTTATGACTGTATGGTTGAGAAGAAGGGAGAAAAATATCTCAGCTTCCACCACTGAGCATTTGGTTGTTGCTTTAGTGCTCTGAGCAGCTCTCGGTGGACTAATTCCTCAGTCAGTGTGCTTCATCTCTGCTAAACTGCTGGGACTGCTTCGGTGGGCTCAGGCTGTGTGTCTGCACCAAGCTGCTCCAAAGAAGACCTGCCTGAACTTTTTACAAATGAGGGGAAATTTTTTTATGTATAGATAAAAATATATATAAAAAAGCATTGCAGCTATAACCACTGAGTAATGATCTGTTTGATTAAAATGATTTTATTTTAAAGAAAATAAAGAGAAGACTTTCAAACTTTCTTTCAGTTATTTATTAGCTGTCCTTCTTTGTATCATCCAACTGCTGTAAACCAGCCAGGTAGACTTTTAACGGTGCGGATTGTATTTTATGAAGAGTCCAGCATAGTAAAGTATTAACTGGAGACCATAATAGAATCATAGAATCCCTGAGGTTGGAAAAGACCTTTAAGATCATCAAGTGCAACTGTTAACCTACCCCTGCCAAGACCCACCGCTAAACCATGCCCCAGAGCACCACATCTACACATCTTTTAAATACCTCCAGGGATGGTGACTCCCCCACCTCTCTGGGCAGCCTCTTCCAATGCCTGACCACTTTCTCAGTAAAGAAATTCTTCCTAATATCCAATGTAAACCTCCCCTGATGCAGCTTGAAGCCATTTCCTCTTGTTCTATTGATAGTAACTTGGGAGAAGAGACCAACCCCCACCTCGCTACAACCTCCTTTCAGGTAACTGTAGAGAGTGATGAGGTCTCCCCTCAGCCTCCTCTTCTCCATGTTAAACACCCCCAGCTCCCTCAGCTGCTCCTCATCAGACCTGCTCTCCAGACCCTTCACCAGCTTTGTTGCTCTTCTCTGGACACGCTCCAGCACCGCAATGTCCTTCTTGTACTGAGGGGCCCAAAACTGAGCCCGGCATTCAAGGTGTGGCCTCCCCAGTGCCGAGCACAGGGGCACCATCCCTGCCTGGCTCCTGCTGGCCACACTATTGCTGACACAAGCCCGGGGGCTGGTGGCCTCCTTGGCCACCTGGGCACTGCTGGCTCATGCCCAGCTCATGCTGTCAGCCAGCACCCCCAGGGCCTTCTCTGCCAGGTGCTTTCCAGCCACTCCTCCCCAAGCCTGTAGCATTGCATGGTGGTGTTGTGACCCAAGGGCAGGACCTGGCACTTGGCCTTGTTAAACCTCATACAGTTGGCCTCGGCCCATCGATCCAGCCTGTCCAGGTCCCTCTACAGAGCCTTCCTACCCTCCAGCAGATATCCCACCTGATTTGGTGTCCTTTGCAAACTTGTGAAGGGCACACTTGATCCCCTTGTCCAGATCATTAATAAAGATATTAAACAAAACTAGCCCCAATACTGAGCTGTGGGAACCCTGCTCATGACCGGCCGCCAACTGGATTCAGCTCCATTCACTACAACATAATAGAGACAGTGATCATTATCGTCAATAAAAACCGGCAAATTTGCTGGAAGTGTCTTCTGATTTTATAACTTTAGCTGTCTATCTTACATTATGCCTAAATAAATGGGTCTCTCAAATTAGAAATTTAAGGCTTAAATTAGACCAATATTCCCACAGATATAATTATTTTTGTTTTGCCTTTGAAGAGCTGAAATACAATCACTTCAGTTTATCACTCATACCCCTCCCTTGTAATTGTTGAAGAGGACTGAAGTGACAGTATTTGAAATGTGGTCAGATGAAATGTTGGTTATGTAACTTTTCAATAGGCGCTTTCAACTGCAAATAGCAGGTTTGAGCTGAGGCTTGAGTAGAAGATGTGTCAGACATAGATTCCATACTTTCTGTTGTGTTTTTTTTTTCTTTAATTTTTAAAGTAAGTTGCAGTGATGGGCAAATGCTATATACTCTCCCATGTCTAAGCTGCTGGCATTTGCTCCTTTGGCCTCTCCTCTTCATCTACCAACCCTCTTGCCATTCCCACTGCATCACTTCTGTGGACATCCCCCAGCCTTTCCTTTCAATGTTTCCTCCATCCCCAGTATCGCACAATCTTTTTTAAGCTCCTTTTCCTCATCTTTAAAGATTCTTCGCAGCTCCCTCTCCGGTTGCTTAGGTGATGTGGTGCTTTGCCGCGTCACTCGGACGATGCCAGCCTTAATCATCCGTTTGTCTGGCTCTCCTGCGGGCGTCCTCGGCTGCTCTTTCATGTGCTCCTTAAATGGGTCCATGAAGACACTTCTTTTTCCTCTAAATTGTTCTTTAAGACTCCAGGGATCCTACAGAGAGTTGGTATTCACACATGCTAGGAGAAAGGCCCTTTTGATTTGCTCAGAGAGATAATTCAGTGAATCCTGGAGATACAGTTCCATAGGAGGCTGAGGGTTTTAGCTTTCCAAACCCCACGAATTTTAGGTGGTGCCTGTGTAAAATCACATTATCCGTGGGTCTTGTTGTGGATTTCTGTTCTTATCTCTATTGCTCTCCCTTTCCTTTGTTTCTTCTCAAATTAAATTGCAAATGATGGGATGGCAGAGAGGGAGGCAGGGCAGGAACCTTTCCTTATGTGCTTGAATGGTTCCTGCCACAGTGAGAGCGTGGTTCTGTTTCGTACCTTTTGATACTACTTTAATGTAGACCTTTTTGTTGAATGACACGTATAATTCCCCAACAGCACTATCCACATTCCTGGGGCTAGCCTGTGTTCCCTGTGTGGGCAGGCAGCTTTCACGTGTCTTTTATATAGACCACAGTGACCGTGAGATAACAACCCGTTTCATTTTCTTCTCACCCCTTCCCAAAGTTGGAGTAAATTACTTATGTGGTGTGGTTGCTGGTAAGACTCCTGGTAGTCCAGCTCCATAAGTTAAGCGGAATTGGTTGTGAAGTGCTTCCCCTGTATTTTAACCTCAAGTCATGCCATGCTGGGTCTCAATGGCCGTGCGGTGGGAATGAGGACTTGTGCTCACCACGCCGGCAAGACTCGACGCGCTCTGCTGCGGCCATTTGCCGTGTAGCTTTTGTCGTGCGTAATAAAAGTCATATTTACGGGTCGGTAGCGGGCACTGTCCCGTTCCTGAATAGCACTGATTTGTACTTCAAGACCGGGAGGCACCCAGGAGTGCGCCGAGGGTGAGAGTGGTTGAAGCTAACTGGGAGCCAAGTGCAAGAAGGAGGGGGAGAAAGCAAGGTCCCAATTTTTCTAAAGGAAAGCATGGCTGAACACCTGCTGTTCCCCAACAGAATAATATGAATTTGCATCAAAAAGGGGTCCCAATCAGTTGTGCTGGCTGCTTTTGAGGAGAGCAGTTGTGTCTGGAGGCATTCTGTTGGGGGAGATGTCTTCCAGTGAAAGCATTTTCCACACAACGGCAGTGGGGCCCACCCCGCGGCTGGCATTTAGAGAGGGGTGGAAATGCTATTTAAATTTCAAATGGACTCAAGTTTTCACAGTTGCCATGTCAATAGATCAAGTTCCTTGAAATACATTTTAAGCGGAGTTTACACAGAGCCGCAGGAGCCCGCATTGACTCCAAGGCCTGCCTTTATTGTGCCTCCAGCAGCGGTAAGTCAATATGGCATATTGAAAGCAGCTCTGCTCCGCCGCTGAGTGAAAGTTAGCAAATTTCCCCAGTCTCCTTCCAGCTCCTTTCTTGGGTAGCAGCATGTTTAACTAACTGAAATGGTCTTTTTTTCTTCTTCTTTCTTCTTTTTGACTTGTTTTGGGAAGGGGGTTAATTAGATCAGGCGATCAAACTCATCACACCTTCCAAAATGCCTGTCCAGGCAAGGCTGAAAAACCGGTGTGATACAAGGGAAGGTAACAGGAAAACAAGTGGGATGGGGCGGTGCTGATAAGGGCCGGCAGTTGCTCAGTACAGAACAATAGAAAATAAAACTTGGAAAACAAGACAGGCCAGAAGAGTGGTTGTATTTCATTGTGGGAGCCGATAAACGTTGCAAACCGTAACTCCGGCGGTTCCAGGAACAACATCCTCTGTGAGTGACCTGATCTGACCCTCCCTTCAACTGTTACCCTTCCCTAATTGTGGTTCTCATTCATTTATCATCCCTCCCTACCCAAAATATCTCCAAACCCCATAAGTCTAGGGCTTGCAGCAGGTGTGGTTTGTGGGCAGAGGATGCTGGAGATGGGGTTGTCTTCAAATAGAGGTGGTGTGGGAGCTCTCAGCGTGGTTAGAGGTGACTGCTCTTGGGAAAGGCTCCAGATCTTGCCATTAACTTCCCCAATTGAGCCATCAGGTTACGAATGTATCTGACAGAAATGTCATGGGTTAAAACTGCTTGTGATTTCTCCCCGTGCTTTTTTTTTTTTCCCTGGGGGAATGGTGCGTGGAACAACACGTTGTGCTTCTGCATGCTGTCGTTCGTGGCTGACGCTGTAATCAAATGTCTCTGGTCTTCTGGCATGCGTCCGCATTTTGTGTGTGGGTGCATGCAGTGAGTTTGCAGTGCTGGAAACTGTCTTTGATTTCTACAAGACATGTTTGAAATGCTTCTGGAGATGTCGTGTGCACTTCCTTCTCCATCATCCACTCACGCGTGAAAAATAGTCATTTCTCCTTGGTGTGACTACCATACAGGTTGTCCCTATCAAAGATGCTCGTTAACTATTTCTTGCTGGGCTTTCCCAATGGCTATGTGAATCTGAACGTCCCCATCCATGGTGAGTGGATGCCAGCAGGTACTTCTCCGATTTTGAGTTTGACCCGCTTAGGTATTCTAAGACGTGGCACGTTGCTAGCTCTCTGCAGTCCTCTTTGCGCTGGTGTAGCGTGTGAGGAAGCTGGAGCAGGACGTGCGCTGGAGCCTAGACTTTGAATTTTAAATGCTCTGGTATGAGTTGTTTTGTTTCTGTTTGGATTGCGCCTACCACTTTTATACCCGAGTGTTACCCTGCCAGGATAAATCACTCTTGAGGTGACCACGCATTTCCTGAGACAGGCTGTTAACTTAAGCAAGCAAACAAATGACCTGGCAAATCGCCGTGGGATGTTGGGCACTGATGATGGAGCCTTTGATTGTACAACCCAGTGAACGTTCCTCTTCCTTTTCCAGGGCCCTGGTAAAGCTCTGTGATTGTGGTACCCAAAAAAGGATGGCTAGATTTACATTCTGTCAGAAATAGAGGGCGGCATGGGAGAAACATGTCCTTTGATTCCTAAATGGGGAAAAAAAGGAAAATATTTAGGAAGGAAAAACACTTCTGTGACTAATTATTTTTAATTGTTTTCTTTATAAAAAAAGATCAAGACTGTTAGAGTGCTTCTTCCCCTCCAAAACATCTACAAGTGATCAGGCTACCAAACAGACTAATTAGATGTCAAATAGACTTCAGTTCTTAAATTGGTTTAGTTACACAATGCAAAACATCACATTGGGAAGCAGATGGCGTGTCATTTTTAATATGTCTTGTAACTTGCCTGAAACCACTTCAAAGTTTCCTTAAGGAAAATGTTGCTACTACTGACCGAAAGAGATGCCACTGAGCATCTCGGTGTTACAGCAAGATGTTGGGCCAGTGCCTTGCAAGTATGGTCAGTGCCTTCAGAGGCTTGGAAGGAGAGGTGTCTTTATAAAGGGGTTTATTTTCAGTGTATAAAGAGCTGGTGCTCTCTTAGAAAACTGGAACCCTTTGAGGTTGGGCAAATCAGACACCAAAAAGTAAAATCAAGGCTGTAATATAATCAGTTCTGAAAAATCTTTCTCTATGCCAAGACTGTGTAGCTCGATTGGCAAGCCTTTCGGACTGTGCCTTCCTTTGAAATGCCAGCGTCGCTCTGGAATCTAAAAGATACGTTGAATAGGAATATGGAGAACCAGAAACCCCGCCACAGCGGGGGGAACCCTTAGCCTCATTTGCGAAACCATGAAAATGGCTCAATATCTTGTAACTCGAGTCATTACAGCATTAATAAAAACAGAATTAAGTGCTGTCAGGCTGTTGCATTGCAACCTTAGTTACTGAAAGAGTAGGAAATGAGTGTTTGGGTGAAAAACAGGTTTAGGATTGTAGTGGAAATTAAGTAATACCAAAGTGGAGGGAGAGCTGTGCTTGAGTGATGAAAACTGGGAGGTAACCTCAGTTGTGTTTTGAATGCTTCAGTGGCTTTGGAGGATGTATCTGTTGCATAGGTGGAAAAGTCCATGAGATGCTGACAGTAGCAATGAAAACAAAGTCAGAAGCAGGTGAAGAGTTTGGGGTTTTTTTGATGGGGTCTAGTATATCTAAAAGGTCAGTTTAAGTATCCTCAGATGATTTAATGCTTGAAGAAACACATCTGCCCATTATAGGTTTCATTAAATATTTTTAGAAGAGTATCAGTTTGGGTTGGGTGAAAATTAGAAAATAAATCAATATAGGCAAAATAAGGCAGAGGGTTTAATTTCTCTCTAATATTCTTCATTCATACACAGCATTAGTTTTGTTACTTAAAATTCATCTTTCTAAAGGAAAGCGATAAATGCAAAGGATCAGTTCCAAATTAATATTTTAAACTGTTGTGCAAACTTTCTAAATATCTTCTTCTTTTATCACAAAATAACCTGAAATAGTGGAGTATCCTCCCTCCCTTCCATCCCTCCCTTCCCGATCTCATAAGCGTCAGGAGGGGCAGGGTAAGCTTTGCCATGGGGCATCCTCTTGTCAAAGATGCTTAATTGCTTCCAAGTCTACTAATCTAATATATGAACAAATACCGAAGCAATTAATTGTGTTGATTTAAAACCCATTTCCCCTCTTTTCTTTTTGCTTCCTCGTCTCCAAATCTTTTCCCGTATTCACCCTGTCGGTGACAGACCGTCGGTTGTGAAACTGGGTAATGTATTGGCCTTTTTGGGTCGGGAGGGTGGGGCTTGCAGGGTGAGCGCTGTTTTAGCAAGGAAGGAGGAGGCGGAGGAGTTGCTTTGGATGCGCTGGCGGCAGGGGATGCTTTCTGCTGGGATGAGGTGTGATCCAAACTGCTGTTGGGTGTGGGACCTTTGGTCATCCCCACGGGGTAAAAGGAAAACCAAGCTGGATTACACCTTCCCTTGGCAGGGAAGAGGGGAGCTGGCCCTTTTGAGTTGTTTTCGCACCCTTTAGTCCCCCTGCTGGTAACAGAGTTTATAATTAACCTCATTAATATGATATGCAGGATCTCAATCAATCTCTGGGCGATTGCTCCCAAGGATATCTTGCTAAAGGCCTATATGAAAAGTGTGTTTGGCACCAGAACGTGCCGAAGATCTTTGTCCGTGGCGCTAATTGCTTGTGTCATCCTTCTCCCCGCTGCCAGGTACACACAGTTCTAGAGATTTTCCTGAAAGGCAAAGAGTTTCCTTGGAAAGAAAACAACCCTGCCTGGATTTTTGATCATTTTATATGGGAGCGGTTGTTTTTTGATGCTGCTTGGGGGAATTTGAGGAGGTGGAGGCAGTTTGGAGGGGGACTGTGAACTCGGTGGAGAGCTGCATGGTTCTGAAAGGTGCTTCTCACCTTTGGGTGCTTTAGAAAAATCTGTTTCTAAAAGAAAAATACCCGAAACTGAAGATGTAAAGCAAAAGAAGCAAGGAGGGGGATCACCTGCCCTGATTTGTTTCCTTGCTTCCCCAACATGGGAGTGCATGACAGTGTGGAGCTGCATCAAGGTCATGAAGTTTGCAGAATCGTGACCGGGTGGAGGAGAAAGAAAAAGCAAACACAGAAAGACTGGGATTAGTTTGGGATTTTGGGGGAAAATGGTTGTCCAGGGTGTTTCGGTGGTAGGCTGCTGTCTGTTGAGTACAATTCGAGTCAACTCATTTTATTCGGCTCTTGGCATGACTTTGTTTTTTGGTACCTGGTGGGTTTCATCCTCTTGCAGACCCTTCCACGCTTTTACTAAGGATTTACAGGTCTTGGAGAACACCTTTTAATAATATTGGCAATAGAGTTGCTTTTATTGGTTGCTTTCCTAGACCCTTCACAAGTAGTCCTGGGATCCTTAATGGTCTGTCCATCTCATTTAAACTCTTAATTCCTTAAATTATGGTAGTGCTTCAGCTGATAGACTGAGAGCTGTTCAACTCTTTTTTAAATTTTATTTTCCTAAAAGGTAGAGCAAGACGGGAAACTTTATTTTGTTGCAAAGGCATTATAGAAGCTTTCAGCATGACCACACTTTTTATCTCACAGTGGGAGGAAAGATGCTGGATCATTTAAGAGAAATCGGGGGGAGGGGAAGTGGGTTCTGGGGTGCCTTTGCTGGTGGGTGGTTGTGGGTGTTTGCTCACCTCCCTGGCAGTGCTGGGTTATTTGCTTCATGCGATCCTGGTGCGGGAAATGTGTTGGAGGAGGACGGGAGGAGCAGCTCTTTTGCCCATCTCGCACATCGAATCCTGCCTTGCTCGTTGTTTTAATTACGAATGTTTTACTCATCCTTTTGTTTGCATGGGGGCTGGACTCCAGCAGGAGCCCCTCGACCATACACTCAAATGAATAAGAATGACCCAAGAAATCTGACCTACTGTTGTCTTTCATTCTCAAAGCTATTTTCAGGAACTGCTGTTTTTGTTTGTGCTACATCTAAAAAAAACAAAACCCTTTTAGCAGGCTCAATCGGTGGGCTGCAGGAGGATGGGAAGGCCCTGTAACCATTTCCCCCATTTTATTTTCCATAAAGTGCAAGCATTTTAAGCAGAAAACCTGACAAGTCGTTTCCTATCATGCATTGTAATTATCTATTATAATAGGGAATAAAGGATTAATTAGTTTTCAAGCTGCAGATATGATTTAATTAGTTTTCAAGCTGTATCTGAAACACCTGTCTCGGCAAAATCAAAGTGCTTTCATTTAGGGGGGAAAAAAGAGGGGAGAGGGAGAGAAGGAGAGGGCGAGGTCAGGGTTCGCTGATGTTTGCTGGCCCATGGGGTCGCTCCCTGGTTTTACACGCTCAGCATTTTCTCGTTATAACTGTCTGATTTATAAGTGTTTAATTGCACCGATGTGTGCACACGTGCTCCGGACACGCCGCTGCCGGTTCACGCCACTACTCCCCAAAATTTGAGGAATTTTGAGTGTCCTTTCTAAGATGCATGTGCTGAGCCCAGGGAGGTCACGGAAGAGAGGAAAGGACCAAAAGCCACTGTTTTTTGTGAAAATCTCAGCTCCAGTCACTTTCCTCAGGGAGGGCAAAGTGGTGGCCGTGAAACTCTCCTCTGGCCATCGATTTAGGGACAGTTCAGTGCTGAGTGGTCAATTTAGGCCAAATGATGTTTTTGCTATATGTGAGCAGCAGCTGAAGTCTCCCGTCATGGGCAGTGGCATCTTCTCATTGGGATTTAATGTCATTTGGGAGGAAAACGGGTGCAAACCAGGAGGATTGAGGGGTGGATTTTACCGTGGCATCACCACTAGCACCCTGGGATGGTGTGGCAAAACGAACCCCCAGGCTGCGGCTTCGCCTGGGGGCCAGCTCTGCCTATGAGAGAAACTGCGTCCTCTCTACTATATTTTCTTTGCAAAATTAGAATAATAATAACAACAACAATAACAACAGTAGTCTGCAGGAAACCAAGCTGCTTCTTCCATATTTCAGGGTCTTTTCCTGGGAAGAAGTGTCCAAAGGAATGACAGTTTTGCACCTTAAAGGTGGGAAAAATGGACCTTTCCTGAAAAAGGCTTTTTTTTTTTTTTTAAATCTAAAGATTTTTCTTGGCACGTATTTTTTTCCCTCCATCTCCCTTTCTCCCCACCACTTTTATTTCGAATTGTGCCTTACAAAGCAGTGCTACCTACCCAGCCAGACGCAGGGTGCAGCGTGCTTTCTTCCTGTAGTAGTAGTAAAGGTCACGCTTCCCTGCGGTGGCTTTTTTGGCTGGGTTATTTTTAACTCAGAACAGCCCATCTGCGCTTCCCCTCTCTCTTGCCATCGCGTTCGCACGCGACGGGGTCTGCGGGAACAGAACAACAAACCGATTGCACTTGAGTTTATTTTCTTGTTGTTATTATTTTTTTTTTTTAATTTTTTTTTTTTTTTAAACCGCTGGGGCTCTGCGGTTGGGTTGCGCCTGGTTGCTCGCCAGCAGCTATAAATAGCGTTGTGTACAAGCAAGAAGTGCCTGAATGAGGTTGAGCGGCAGGAAAGGAAAAGCCCCTTTTGGCTTCCAGCTGGCTGCCGGCCAAGCAGCGCATTGCTTCAGCAGATGAGTGTTTTGAGGTAGCGTGGGAAGGAGAGAGCAGTGAGTAAGATGGTCTTTCTCCGGTTAGAGGTGTGTGTGGATGTCTGTGTGTGTGTCTTTTGTTGGGATTTTATTTTATGAATGGCTGCCTGCGGGCAGGGCGGTGCTGCTGGCGGGGATGCTGCGGGCTGCAAGCGGCTTCCAGCCGAGGTTTGATCCCTCGAGGTGTTCATGAGCGAGCCTCGGGATGGACGTAGCGGTGAGGATGCTCTGGAGGAACCCTGGCGAGGTGGTATCAGGTTAGGAATCAGGTAGGTTTTGGGGTTTGATCCCTCGAGGTGTAAATGAGCAAACCTTGGGATGGACAGAGCGGTGAGGATGGTCTTGGAGGATCCCTGGCGAGGTAGGGCTGGGCTGAGAATCAGGTAGGTTTGGGTTGTGATTTTGCCCCTGCTGCTGATGTGTTTAGCGTTGGTCAGGTTTCTTCTCCCTTTCTTCTGGTTTGGAAACGTGCCATCGTATTTGAACCGGGGTGTTGGATATGTGTATGGGTGTCCTATCTCCAGCGCTTCTCATGACAGGTCATGATCCTCATGGGTTTTGGACTTTTGAGCTTAGAAAATGGCAATGGTCCTTCTGCAACCTGAGGGTGGGACCGTCGTGCATCGTTCCCTTCTCTCCCATCATCTATGGGGCTGAGCCACCAGTTGGGCACCCTGAAGGGCACCCATAACCCCAAATCCACTTCCTTGCACGCAGGCTCTTCTTTCTTGGGGGGAGACGATGGTTTCTTGCATTACTCTAGCACTGAGTGGGCCCCGGTGCAATTGGTGCTGTGCAAATAAACTAGGAGGAAACACTCAAAATCAACACCTGATACATATATATTTTTCCCTTCAATGCATAGGTAACTTAATTTTAATCATGGACTTTGCCTGAGAAGTTTTTGTCTCTACATATATTTTTTAAAAAAATGCCTTTAAGTGCTACATGTAGAAGCATGGATTAAATGGCATTGTTACTGTTGAATTAAATGAGTTTTTAGCAGAACACCTAGAGACACTTTTTCAATAAAACCTGAATTGGATGGGGAAAACCTGACTTTCCTCTGTCCAGTTATTTCAGCTCCACTGAAAAGCTTTCTAGGAAGAGCCGCAGCTCAGCCTGGAGAGCCTGTCAGGTTTGTGGGAAGGAAAGAGGATGAGGGGTGAGTTTGCTGTCTTTGGCTTTCAGTTTTAGAAAGAAAAACAATAAAAAAACCACCAAGTTTCCTTTTTCAGTATAGTCTGAACTTGCTAAAATTGAGTCTGAAACTTGAGTATTTCAATGAGTTATGAGATACTAAAAACAGGGGGAAGAAGTAGAAATATTTAGGGAATTTATTCTCTCATCCTTCTCCCTATCATAAATTGTTTGCAAACTCAGTGAGAAACATTTATGCTAAAGAAAACACATTATATTCTTTAAAAGGTACAATAACTGATTTACTTAACCAGGTCAGATTTCTTCAAACTTCAAAACTGATGAATTAGCTCTACAAGAAAGTAAGCAGGACTTTAGGGTTCAGCTGATATGCTGTTGAAGTGCATTAGTTTTTAATAGTGATGTTAATGAGTTAATGATTGCTTATATGGCGGAACAATATATTCAGATATTTATGCTCATCTATGCTGTGTCGTGCTATGAATGAGCCGTTACTGTAACCCATCGCCACCCAGAATAACCTCAGATCCTGCACAGCCTGCTTCAGAAAAACCATATGCTGTGGGGTTTGCTCTCGTCAACGTTTTGGGAACTTTCCCTTTTTTTGAAGCTTCCTGCTAATTATGTTGGTCGTCCGGCAATACAGATAATGCAGCATTAATTTAATAAATCAATCTCCCTCTTTTTGGTTTCATAGCTGTTCAAATGCTATAGCCGCATTATATTGCTGGATCTTTTTTTTTTTTTTTTTCGTCTGTAATGGAAGAATCTCAAAATGCAGAAACGGCACTCTATTTATTTGAACTATTTAGAGGAAAATTAATTGGGCTATTTTTATGATTGGTCTTTTGTGTCACGGTCTTCTTTTTCACTATCTGATTTCTGTAGCTACAGTAAAAAGACCAGAAAAAAATCTGCCTCATTTGAATTGCTGATATTTCTTTTATAGAGGTTTAGGTTGGGGTTTTGTAATTCCTGCTTTCGGAGCAGGATATGGAGAGCTTGTGCAGGAGAACGCAAAAGAAGAAGTTTCTTTTGCGCTGTCGGTATATTGGGGCTGCTTTGATCTCCCATGATGAAATGTAAGATGCTGCAAAACGGAGACTGAGGGGGCTTCCCCCCCCCCTTCAGTTCTTGAGGTGGCTGGATCAGAGAGGGACCATATGCCAACCGTATCCTGGGCTGCATCAAAAGAAGCGTGACCAGCAGGTCGAGGGAGGGGATTCTGCCCTGCTGCTCCGCTCTCCTGAGGCCCCACCTGCAGTGCTGTGTCCAGCTCTGGGGCCCATGGTAAAAGAAAGACATGGACCTGTTGGAGTGAGTCCAGAGGAGGCCACAAAGACAATCTGAGGGCTGGAGCACCTCTCCTATGGAGACAGGCTGGGAGAGTTGGGGTTGTTCAGCCCAGAGAAGAGAAGGCTCCTCCAAGGAGACCTTATGGCCACCTTCCAGTACCTGAGTGGGGCCTACAAGAAAGCTGGAGAGGGACTTTTTACAAGGGCATGTAGTGATAGGACACGGAGCAATGTTTTTATATGGGAAGAGGATAGGTTTAGATTAGATATAAGGAAGCAATTCTTCACTGCGAGGGTGGTGAGACACTGAAACGGGTTGCCCAGAGAAGCTGTGGATGCCCCATCCCTGGAAGTGTCCAAGGCCAGGTTGGATGAGGCTTTGAGAAACCTGGTGTAATGAAAGGTGTCCCTGCCCATGGCAGGGGGGTTGGAACTAGATGATCTTTAAAGTCCCTTCCAACCCAGACCTTTCTATGACTGTATGATTCTATGAATCTGTGACCCTCCGGAGGGAGCAGGATGGGGTGGGGCATGTAGGCTGGAAATGCTTTTAGGGGAATTTGAGCAATGAAGGTTGGCAGAGCCCTTTCTTAAACCCAAGCGCGAAGGTTGCGACCCCCAGTCCTGGTGGGGCACCTTCGCCTTTGAGGCTGCAGGATTGCTCCCAGGTGAAACTGAGACACAGAGGGCTGGCTTTCAAACGTTTCCAAACTAGGTAACTTGTTCTGCACAGTGGTGTTTGCTAACCCAGGTCAGAGATCAAATGCTGGACTGAGCAGGGAGGCTGTAAGCGGGAGCTTGGGAAGTCTGTGAAGAAGTGAACGTGGGAGCACCACCTTCAATACTAGGTTTGAATCCTTCTCCTGAGCTGTGCTTTCTCCCTCTGGTGCGGGCATTGTGCGTGGATGTGGGAGGTTCCTAGTGGTGCTGCTCCGGCTACTCGAGCAAACCCAGATTTAGGGTAGGGGTTTGGTAGCTGGCAATTACTGACTGTCCAGCCATAACTTGCAATGACAAGAAAACAAGGTGGCTTGAAGCCCTGGAAGGAGGCACAGGGCTGATGTCTCTGCCTGCATTAAGGAGTGGGTGACTCCTCCAACCCAGCCCTTACCCAGCCAGGGAAGAGGCTCCCAGCCGTGCTCTCTGCACAGGCAACACTGGAGGAGAACCGGGAGCTGCGCCGTGCCCTGCCAGCGCAGTGGGAGGAGCGAGCCCGGGGTGGCTGGACCCCGCTGTAATTGCTGCTGTGGGTGTATGGTGTCCCGTCCGGACAGGTAAGTCACATCTCTGCTGATTTTCCTTCCTGTTGTGCTGTGATTTTAAGAAACCTGCTCTTGGGTGTTTCCCCCTGAAGGTTTGCTAAAATATGTATGTCTGTGGTCTGCCAGCCGGCAAAGTGATCTTTGCCGAGTGCTGGGACTGGGTCAGAGACCGTGGCCCCATAGTGAGCAGCTCTGGTTTGATACAATCCATTTAAAATGGTGAAAGTTTCCTCCTTTTTTTTTTTTTTTCTTCCTTTGCGGATGCCATATAGATTATTTGAAGCAGATAATTATCACCAACTTGTGGTTCTGTCCCTTTCCTCCCCGCTCCGTGTATGAAGGTCTGTAAAGACTTGAGCTGAGGTACAAAGGGACTGGCTGCCTGTCCAGCTGCTCCCCGGCATCACCGCGATGCTGAGCCACATCGGAAGGTCACTGGAGGAGCCTTTTCTGACAGCAAGACCTTGCTATCCAGGGAACCGCTGTTATCTCTGCAATAAAATGCTGTTGATGGGGTTTTTTTTGGCGAATAGCCTTCTCCCCTTAGAGTCACAACTGCTGGAGGAGTTGAATTGTCCTGCACGGGGTGGATGCTTTGAGGAGACAGAGCCAAGCAAGGCACTTGGAGCGCTGCTACCCGGTCCCTGTGAACTCCCTCTCCTCAGTGGCCTTTGCTTGTTGGTGGCAGCGTAGCTTGTTGATGGAGAAGCGTTGTCCTCTAATAAAAGAGAAATAGCAGATAAGGACGCGTTAATGACGGAAGATGCCGCATGAGAAACAAACACCAAAAGCGCTTTGGGGGCCATTGGCAGTGTTTCCCTTTTCGTGCGGACTTTGGTGCAGTTCATGGACAGCATAAAGGCTGTTAGGAAGTTGAAGTTACTGTAGCTCTGAGGCTAAAATCTGCTTTGGCTAATTGTGCTACAATACCTCTCTATTTGACACTGATTTTTTTAAACTGTATTAAGTGTATTTTCTAGTTAAAACATCTCCCAGAATGACACAGTATTTAGTACTCTGAGCACCTAATGCTCATAGAAAAGGGAGCCAGAAGACCTTCTGCTTGGGGTGATGCCATGTACCCGAGTTTCACTGCTCCAGAAGGGATTCACACCTCCCGGTGCAGCTGAGAAGGTCATGCATGCATCAATGGAAAGAGACTGATAGAAACCACACTGCTTGTCTGAACTGTGGACTAAAAAAAGCATGAGACTTCATGCTTTAACTGCTCTGCTCAGTCAGAAAAGAAGGGGGATAAGAAGATAAACTTGTTCCCCTTCAAAAAAAACGTATAGCCATATTGGTTATATAGCTGATATAGCCATAGTTGAGGGCCAACTCTGCTTCGTCCTGTTGATGAGAGGAAGGATGAAGGAGTCATCAGAGCTCTGGGCCTGTGGGAAATCCCGGGCTGATCCTCCGCTCTCTCGCCAGGCTTTCCCCTGTGGTCCTTGGTAAGTCGCCTTGCCTCTCGGTGTCCCAACCCCCATCTGTAACCAGAGGAAATGCTGGGAGGCTGAAAATGACACGTCGGGGTTTGTAGGATACTCAACCTGTCAGGCGGTGGTTATGTATGCACGCAGTACGTGCATGCTGAAATTGCCTCCTGGTTATGCGTACAAGAAATTGCAGTTATGATAAAACCACAAGTGTGTAAGGTACTCATTTTCCTAGGTGGTCAAGTTGCATCAGTTTGGGTTGGGCTGAAGGCCCAACCAGGTCATGACAAGCGCATTCAGTATGTGAAGAACAAGATGCATCATCCCCGACCAGCAAATCTCTTCTTTGTTGCTACTGTTATGTACTTCTTGTGTTTACTTATACATACATGCATTGAAATTATGGAGAGGGTTTTGCAGGGTTATTTCAGGAGCAAAACAGAATCACAGAATCCCAGCACGGTAGGGGTTGGAAGGGCCCTCTGGAGATCATCTCGTCCAACTCCCTGCTGGAGCAGGCACACCCAGAGCAGGGGCACAGGGCCGCGTCCAGGCGGGGTGTGAATGTCTCCAGAGGAGGAGACTCCGGAGCCTCTCTGGGCAGCGTGTAGTCACTGGAGAGAGTGGGTTGCAAGCATTGCTAGATCATGTTTTCTTTCTCTGTTTGAAACTTTGGAGTATGAGATTGTACAGACTTGTGTTTTTGAGACATGCGAAGCAGTGTATTTGAGTGTACAGTGTAATTAGCAGTGTAATTAGACTTCTAATTAATTAAAGCCTTGATTTTAGATCCAAAATAGTCCTGGTGGTTGGGAAGAACTCATATCGATGTGATGGCATTACACAGTGTCCCTAATGACTGCACTGAGAACTGCTGGTCCAGGGCACTCCAGCAGTGCTGCCATAGGGATCCCAATGAAATATGTAGGGCAGGGACACGTGCTATTAGGAGAATGATGTAGGCACACTGCCATGGAGATACAGGTTAAATCACTGTGGCCTAATGCAGATTGGCACTAAACCTTGTCAAATTAGATGTTCAACCTTTCCTCTGTCAGAGGTTGCATTAACCAATGGTGTAATTAAGAAAAAAACAGTAATTTTGCTCCAAGAGAGAGTTGAGAGGGGTCCTGTACCTTGAGCTGCAAGAGCGAGTAATGCGAGCGTCTGTTGAATTCAAGTGTTCGTACTAACAGGTTTTTAGCAAAAATGAGTCAGTAGGGAGAATTAATTCTAGTGCCAAGTAGAAGTTCCTGCTGCAAAATACTGTGGCCTAAAGAAGTGGAGAAGATGGGGTTTGATTAAAAGGAAAGGTAAAAACGTTCCTTTTGTTAGGGAGGTGTTGATAATAATTGGCTGTTCGGTGGTTGTTTTGATAGATACAGCTGTATCTATCAGACTATGCCTTCTTATTATTTATTTTTATAAACTATAACAAAAAAACCCACTGATTTTAAGCAGTTGAGCCGTTTAAACTAGAACTTGGTTTTGTTTGTTTCTTTGGCTCCACATCATTCGTTCACACCAGTAAAGTCTGCTGGTCTGGAGAGGGCAGGAGCTCCAGAGGAGCAATCGTGCAGATGTGGTGGCCCAGAACTTCACTGGATGTTATGTTCCTCCTGATGATATTTTTATGTTTTTGTGAAAGCTCCTGTCTGCTGTATCTATTTGGTGTCATCTCGGCAAGCTCAGCAAAACTGAGCGCCGTGGTTGCATTGACTTTGCAATGCTGGAAGGAACCTGTTTGGTTTTTGTGTTGGTACCTGATTTTTGAGTACCTGATCCTTTCTCTGCCTGGTGAGAAAACAGAGCTGTCCCCTTGCAGCTGATACTTTCCATGGTGGAAATAGCACAAGCGAATGCGTGGGGATACAGAGACCACCCGTTTTCTTGGGCTGGAGGAGCAATGCAGGAGGAAAAAACTGATTTTCTTGGGCTGGAGAAGCAGTGTGAGGCGGGAAGAAGCTTTTTTCCTGGGCTGGAGGAGCAGCGGAGACTCTGGAGGTGGCATTCTGCTAGTGGGGGTTACAGTCAGTCGGACTGCAAGAAATCTTCAAGTGGAGTGAGACTCCCAGGGGCCGCGTAGTTATGGATAATCAAGCCCAGGCTCCGTGAAGATGGTCTCAGCAGCTGTGCTGGTCCTTTCATCTTCCCAAGATGACCTGAGCACTGTCACGGCCGTTCAGGTATCACGAAAAATCCCCAGTTTAATGGCACAGTCCTCATGGCTGCAGCGTCAACCCGAGCTCTGCCAGGAACGGCCCCAGTGGGTGTTGTTTGACTTGACAGATTGAAGGTGCTCGTTCAATTAATGCTGCATCATGGTTCGCTTTCAGTAACGCGGGAGGTGTCAGCAGTTTTGTTTACGAGCCTCTGTGCTCTCTCGGTTTAAGTCATTCCTGACAAAAGGAAGTTTAAATGCTTGCATTGATTCCTGGCTCCGCACTGCAAAATATCCGCACGTGGCAAAGACGCGGAGATTTTTCAAAGCAGCCTAAAGGATTTAAAGGGCTTTCAACATCTCAGGCACTGAGCTCCCAGGCCTTGGACCACTGCTTTTAAGCATCCGTAAGTCACAAATAGATTTAGAAGGTAAAATGCTGGAGGCTATTAGCTCTCCCAGCGCATACTTTAGTTGTTATTTCTTTTGAGGAGGAGCACACTTGCTAAGTGTACCCTTTGTAATATTTAGAGATTGATATTCACAGATTTGGCCGTTCTAAAAAGCACGTTGGGTTTTGTAAAGAACACTATGGCTTAAAAGCAAGATTTCTGGAGACTTTCAGCTAAGTGTCCTCCTTGTCACTGAATAAACTACCCAGAAATATAGCCGGTAACAGTTTATTACGTGCTACATGTAAGAAACTAAGATGCTTTTTAGTTTTCAAGTAAAAGCCTGAAAATAGCAGAGGGAGGTTGTGTTTTGGGTTTGTGGTGCGTTTTTTTCTTTTCTTTTTTAGGAAACCCAAGTTTTTAAGAGAAGTAGTTAATTTTTTCCACTTTTTTACAGACTTAAGATGTTCTGTACTTGAATGCGTCCTTTGAAATTTTTTTGAAAAGGCTAATTCTGTGTTTGCTGAAGAAAATATAATATAATATAATAAGATGTCCCAGCATTTGGGGAAAATTGTGGAAGAAAAAAAAAGAATTTCAATTTGAAACTGTATTACATGTCAGATATTTTGGAGTTAATTGGCTTTTGTATCTTGTTCATCTGCATTGGATCTACCAAAATAGCCTAGATGATAGCTCTGCTCCTTCTGGTTATTATCTTGCTTCTGTAATATCCTTGTGCCACGCTGTTGTGGCCGGCCACGGCTGAGAAAAAGCTTGCCTGGAGATTCCTGAAGATCTGCTCTGTTATACGTTACCAACTTGTCAGGGACTCACTTGACAAATTGAAAATTAGCCAAATGCTTTTCCAAGCCAAAAGTAGCCCGAGATGATGTCTATGCATCATACCAAAGAGCTCCTTTTAGTTCCGTAAGGTGACTGACTCCAAATACGCCTCAGATTATTAATAGTGCCCTAATAAACCTGGAGAGTGATCCTATAAATTTCTACATGTTCGGGGGTCAAGCAGTGAAGTCAATATTAATTAATAGTCAAATGCAGTGTTTTATTTCATGTAATCAGCCTCCTGACAGTCTGAGTAGTCTTGGAGGTTAGTTACGCTCGAAGAGTGGGAGCGATGCCAGAGCATCCCGTGCTCCCTTGTTATAAAATAGCAGATAACCTTGAGCTGTTGGGTGTAATAGCTGCAGCTTCAATACATCGCCTGAAATGCTCCGTGCCCTTTCATAAGGGGCAGTAGGAGCGACGTTCTGGTGGACCTCGCGGTGGTTTCCCCATGCCCTCTCCACCAGCGCTCAGCGCAGAAGCATTGCAAAGCACCAGAAGAAGTTGGCTTTGTCATGAGGGCAGGAGAAGGGGGCGAAGACCCGGGTGTTGGGGTGGCCTAGGGTGGTTGGTAGCTTCAGTGGCTTCGTGGCGGCAGCTCCGAGGCAGGAGGCTGCAGGGAGAAAGGAAGGACGCGCGGAAAAGCTCCGCAGTCATAGCATAGGTGGGAAAGGAGAGGGGCTCCAGAGGGAGGGAAGAGGATGCCCCTGAGGATGGCCCTGATGTCAGTTCTAGTATAAACTAAATTACTTCAGAATTGTTTAACGTGCACTACTGGGAATATTTAAAGGATTAAAATTCTTTTCTGGGGGGATTTGTGTTTGTGTACCTGGACTGTCACATTACTGTGCTCAAAAGCAAATCCATTTATTTGAAGGAGTGATTTATAGATTATTCTGCCTTTCAGTAGCTGATCTGCAGCTCCTGGAAAGTCCTCATGAGCTCTTCTCCTATGCCTGGCCGGCAGTTGGCATCTCATTGAGATTTGGCCGTGGTTTAGAGACGCCCTTGGTGGACAAGGGTAGGCGATACCTCAAACTCGTTGCAGGACATTTGATAATAGAGAGCCCATCTTGTCCAGAAGTTCTGCCTTGTTTTCATGCTAGCTTGAAACTGTAACGTGCCCCAGGCGCCACCCTTCACCCCAAAAAAAGGGCTGAGGGGGAAGAAAGGAAAAAACAAGAATAATATTTTCCAGGCAGATGCACAGATTCCTCTTAGCCAAGGGTGTTTGACAGTGCCAAGATGGATGCTTCATCCAGGTATTTGTATTTTCTCCATATTATTAGAGTGAATTAGGATACCTTTTGGCTACCATCTCTTCTCCCAGTGGCAGGCTTCTCATAAGTTATTTATGTGGGATATGTCACCCTATTAATTATATTCTTATATAACCTTATGGGGCTGATGCAAAATGCTCCCCAGCATGAGGAAGAGTCATGTGATGGAGCTGAGCTGGATCCACGGCGCTCATCTCTGCACCTGCGCCATACTTCATTCTTGGGGAAGAGAAATAAAAAATTTGGGGGAGATTTGTAGCCAGTTAACCCAGGCAATACTTCATTTTTGTGGAAGAAAAAAAGGGATTTGTGGCCAGTGAAAGGTTTACTACTGAATTTTTAAAATATCAGGTATATACACATGCACGCATAAATATAATACGTGAACATAAAATCACCATATATTCACTGCCAGTGCTACTGATGGTACATTAGTGTTTTAATTCAATTTAAATATATTTTGCCTGCCCTCCTGTCGCAGCTGGAGTTGCAGCCTCCAGGTTCCAGTGCCCAAAGTGAAGTCCCTCACCGTGGGGCAGCGGGGTGGTGGCCTTGCAGGGTAGAGCCAAGCATGTCGATGTTCCCAAAGCAAAACATCGCGCTCTCTTCATTTTTTTCCACTTGAAGCTGATCAATTCACTCAAAGAATACAAATTTTTGAATGACGTCTTCCTTTGTCCCAGTTTTGGCCAGTGTTTCTGTTCAGACCCATCATATATTTATATATGTTGTCTTAATGTCATGGTTAAGGCCTTTGCTGAAAGTTATGGACTGATGCCTGTTGTCTGAATGCTAGCTGAATTGGGGTTGTTAATAACATTAACCAGATTTTAGGCAGCCTGCTTTTGCGGGGACGTACGTAGATGGAAGGTAGGAGTGGCAGCTCCTGTCGTGCTCCACTTCTCCGACACTTAAGGACGCAGTTGTTCATCGTCTGCATTTCTATGTCCAGGTGCAGGTGAAGATTAAAGTTTCTGGTTTTAACCATTACTCAGTGAAATTGTTTAAATTCTATCTCAAAGCCTGGGCTTTCTTTCCATGAGCTCTTCTTATCCCAGCTGTTCCTGAAGGAGGTGTTAGGTGATAGCGTTGCGTGGCTGCCCACCCCGCTCCTGCTCAGCTTTTTGTCGTTGGTGCCATCTCGATGGATGAAGTTTTTAAAGGCGATGTGTTTCTACAGCTATCCCAAGAAAAAGCTGCTGGGTTGAAAGAGTTGTGCTTCTGCCATCTTCTTGGCCGGGTGTTTTCTCCCATCTGGACTGTTTGGGGTTTTGGGGTGCAAACCCCAGCTGCCTGATGGAGCTGCAGAAGGGATTGCCCCGTGGGTCAGCTCGCCAGCAACCTGTTCAGCAAACCTCTGGCCGACGGGGCATCCCAGCACCGGTGCAAGACTGCATACTGTTACAGTCGCTGCCTTTTTCTGTGTTTTGGGGTTGGCGTTTTTTTTTTGTTTAATAGTGTTTTGACTTCATCTCTGGCTGTAATGGATTTTGTGCAGTTGAGGAGATAAACTGAGAAGCTCCACTCAAAGGTACCTCGTTGACAGCCTCTCCTCCGCCACAGGAGTGCTTTCTTTTTCTGGCTGTGTGTGGTTTTTAGCTGTAGCGGCTGAGTTTCGAGTGCGTGTTGTTGAGCACGTCGCAAGGCTTTTTGGTCGGCAAAGCATGTGTGCACGCAGCACCGAGTTGTCCGGCATTACAATGGGTTTTCTTTTAATGCCAGCTATATCAAAACAATTTAGCTAGATCCCTTCTTTCTACACTGGTGCAAAAGCAGGATAAATAACCCGAGATTGATTAATTTGGGAGATGGGTGTTTTGGGGTAGGTTTTTTTCCCTTCTAATCCATGGGGCTGAAAATCGGTCTTGGCTTCAGTGGGGATGAAGATGTGTTCCTGCCGTGTGGATTTAGATATAGCTGCAATCTGGTATGTCTTCTCCTAATGAGAAAGCTGGCTGCCTCCTCTCCCCCATAGCATTTCTTGCTCCGTTTCTTGTCCTTTTTTATGTTTAGGTGTGCATCTTCCATAAAGCCCAGCAGCTTGAGCATCTTTTAGTCTCAGTTTAAGCACATGCTTGTGCAGTGCCTCAAGTAAGGGGGTGATTTAAGTCCTGAACTGCCACTTTCTAGGTTGCCTGTTCCCTGAGAATCTGTCTGAAAATTTAACACAAACCTCCAGCTTTTTTCAGATATGCTTGTGACATGAGTAATTAAAGAGCTCAGTGTTTTCCTAAAGGACCAAATATATTCCATAACTTCACCCAATAACTCTCGTGCAGACAGAGGTATCTTGGATGAGACCATCCAAGTACCTGGAATTTCTCGCTGATATCACTGTGCCTAAACTTGAGCTTTTATTGCTGTAGCTACATCACCCAGGGATCGGGTGGCCTCAATGCCAGGGTAAGTGCCACATCAGATGTTTAAATAGCTGTTTTTTGAACTAATTCCTTTGTTGTGGGATAGCTCTGAGTGGATGGAGGCTGATTAATGCCTGCCATTGAGTTTGGGCATTCATGCCTGAACTCCAAGTTTCATTTTTATGATGGGGGAGGCAAAAAAGCAGCTGTGTGAACTGGTTTAACTGGTGAAGTGCTGGTGTTGTGTTGTGTGGGAGTAAGGGGCACGGCGGCCACAAGACCCGGGTGACCACCTTGGCTGCACTTTGTTCTCCAGGATGGGAAAGAAGTTGTAGACCACAGCCATGAAAATAATTGAAGTACTTCAGCATCTTAGTGTCTTGGCAGGTGCGAGCCTTAGAGCTGGCTTTCCAAAGGGTATCGGAACCCTTGCGTGATTGATGGGTTTAGGCGGTATCTGCCCAGGCGTGCCCACGTTTGCAACCAGGTGTTGGAGTTCCGTCCTCCACCTTCATGATTGTTCTTTTGCCGAGCGCCAAGAGGCTTTGGGTGTGATGCTGAGACACCCTTTCTCCAAATGGGTCCCTCCTCTATTTGCAGGGGAGCTTAAGTGCCTGTGCAGAGACAGGATTTAATGTGAATGTGATGCCGTAAGTCAAATGCATCCCCTGTCAATGTCTGTATTAAATGGAAATAGGGCTGGTTGGACTCCGCTAATCTCTGGTTTGTGAGGATGAGCGATGGAGAGAGTCTTGGCCTACTTTGAAGTGAGAGAAAGGGAATGTGTAAGGGGAGGCAGGAGCTGGAGTTGCTAGGGAAACACGAGCGAGGATGCTTGCATGGCTCTCACCTGATCCCTGTCGCAGCAGCTCTGTGGCGCAGGTTCCCTTTCATACAAGTGTCATGTAGCCTCCTGGGTGAATTCGCGGTCACAAAAATCTGCTTAAATTGTCCACTCTGGGAGCGTTTCTTTCCTGAGGCTCAAGGGGCAGCAGCGGTGCCCAGCAGGACCCCGAGGAGATGGGGGACACATGGTCAGCCCCTGGGTTGCTCCGGGGATGCGCTGCCCGTCGGCATCGTGGCCAGTCCCCGAGGGTTGCACTGAGGAATGAGGCAAATAGGGATTTGAATGTCTGGATTCCTCTTGGCTTTCCCCCACCCTTGTAAGATTTAATAATGTCTTGTAAATGTTTTCATCAGCTGCTCCTGTGTTCTTTAATTGAGCGCAGATGAATGAATGGTGTTTGTATGACTGGTTTTTTTTTTTTCATGTTTAAGCAGCGATCTGTTCAGTTTAAGCAGTGAGTACTTTTGGGGGATGCATGTGGGACTGTTTGTAGTGTGATTATTTTCTTAAGTTTGGAATTAAACAGTTCAGGAGGAAAGCAATTGAAACTTCCCTGTTCCGGCTGGTTCCTTGGGAAGCAGCCTATATTGTGCAAGAATTGGAAGCAGCTGGCTTTACTTTATAATTAATCAAGGCAGCGATTATCTTGCGATAATCTTGCCCCCTTCATCTCCTATTGCATAAGTAAACACAACTTTAGCTTGTATAAATTGAGTTTTGGCCTTCCACCTGTTGCTACCAGAGGTGAAAATTCAAACATGCCGTGATGAGCTTCAGCCCCATCACCCCGGGCTGGTGCAAGAAGGGGCTGAGCCGATGGAGCCCGGTGCCAACTCACGCTGGCCGCGAGCGAGCTCTCCTCGACTCTGTCAAGCGGGGACCGCGTTTCACAGCTAGACAGCCGCAGGAGGAGGTGTATGTGGGTGCTGCGGGGCTTCGGCTCTGTTCCAGTAACTGTTGTGTTTTTTTTTTTTAAATGAAGCATTTCTGGCCAGAGACTGACGCTTTGAGCTTCAAACAGATGAAAAAGACCAATTAAAGAATAAAAGGCCCCTGCTAAGGGGTGAGTGGGGGGCTTGCGCTGCGGTGCTGCAGGCTCAGCATCTTGAGAGCGGTGGGGTGGCACTGGGTGCGATGAGCTCAGATTAGCTGAACTTGGTCCTTAAGAGCCTTGGTTACATGCGAACTTGCACTGGACTTGAGAGGCAGTTGGCACGCACACAGCCGGCTTTGGGGCAAAGCCTCAAATCCCTTTTGGCCAGCTCACCTGAGTGCTGCCGGGAGGTCAGCGTTGCCACTTCTGCAAATCCCAGCACCCCAGGCTGGGCGTTGCCTTTCCATGCTGCTTTCAGGTCCTGTTTAAAAGGAAGGAAAAAGCAAGTCTGAATAGTGGACTCTGCATTCGTCTCTGATTTTATTCCTAACCATTCTCCTGCAATATCTTCCTGCTGGGAAGGTGAAACCATGAGCTGGAAGGAACCGGCTTCTTGCTTGTCAGCGGCGCCACCATGGCCCGTTTGCTCGCCTGGAGGCGGGGGACGCTCAGTGCCAGCTCCTGGTCAAAATGCATTTGGTTTCTAAATTAAGACGGGGATTCTGCAGAAACCCTTGGCATAGGTGAGTTGGAAAAAGGTTTTAAGGGTAAGCAGGTTATTTATACTCTGCCTTGCGTGCCCAGCCTGTGTTTGTGCTGCTAAGTCGTTTATGTTTGTTTTCTGGAGAAAGACCTCTGCCATAAATACTCCTCTAACCATCAGTCAGCAGCAAACGGAGGGTGGCCGTAGGGCACAGCGTTCAGCTTGGATGGAGGAGTCTGGCTGGGGAGTGGGGTTTAAATGGGATACAGCCCCTTCCCGAGGACTGAATCCTGCACCATATGACAGCTAAGAGGGTGCAGTGGGCTAGGTGATGTGAAGACAGGTAGTCCTGCCCTGAGTTAGAGGTTAGGGCATCCATGTGCACACGTGTATGGGTGTCCCCAGCCTCCCTCTTCCATCCCTGAGCAATTTAATTTTAAGCACTGGAAAGATTTACAGGCTCCTTGGGCTGGGAGCAGTCACAGGTTCATGCCTATGATAATTTTTAAAGTAGGGATTGGCGTGCTTATACGAGCCCTGGCATGCTATGGCAATTATCCCACTGATGAAGTCCCTGGGAAGCACTGTTTAATGTACGTTTTGCTCCTCGGGACATAGGTATGAACTGGCCATTGGGCACTCAGACTAGTAAAAGGGGTCCGGAGGTGCCTCTTGGTTCGGAGGTGGAGGAAAAGGGTTTGGCAGGAGCTGAAACCCACAGGGTATTAAAGAAAATCCCTGTCTCCCCATAAAATGTCTGCAGGGACATTTATCCTCACATTTGTCTCACGGGCTCTTCAGTAGGAAAGAGTTAAATGTCTCCTCACATGTGTTGATCGCCACAGCCTTGAGGAGGTTTCTTCAAGAAATAAACATAGCACGTGTTCAGCTAAAAATATTACAGGAGGAATCCTTTCTTGGCCACAGCCCCGATGCGGGAGAGCAGCTGTGTGTCGTGGGGATTTGGTTTGTATTTAAACTTTATCTGTCTTCAAAGTGATGCTGTGGTGGTCGTGGGGCGTTAGAGGAGCCGAAGTCCCCATTGATCTTCTTTTGCGTCCGAGGGTGGACGCGGACTAGGACTTCTTGGCAGCTATTTGCCGTGTGGGTTGGAGGAGGCCGTTGGTTTTGTTTGCAGTTACCTGCAAGAGCAGGAAACCTGGAGGTCACTGGGATGAGTTGCACTTGGGTGGCTGCAGGATGGAGCATCTCTGAGGTTGCTCCTCAGTGTGACCATCTGCTGCTGCACAGAGGTGGAGGGCGAGGAGAGGTGTCTCAGCTTAACTTTTCATGGGAATCAGTCCGTGACACGGAACCTTCCTCATCGAGCGAGGCACCCGGTTCGCTGTGTTAACGGGTAAAATGGATATTGACCCCGTGAATCGACTGTCTTCCTCTAACCGCGCGTGCCTTTGATCAGTTCACTGCATTTGAAAAGTCAAACCGCTCCCGTGTGTCTCTCAGTGGGGTGGGATTTCTTATGTTTGGCTTAACCTTCTACTTTAGGGCCTTTTACCCCTGCAGGTAATTTCAACTTAGTGTTTCCAGTCTTAAACCCATAGTGTGGGGTTACTGCTGCCTCGATAGATTCTCAGTGTGGGATGGGACTTCCTTGCCGGCTGTTTAACACCGCAGGTGGACGCTGCTGCTCCTCATCATGAAGGTGCTGGGAAGCTGCACTCAAGGACTGGCATTCCCTGTGCTAGCTGCTCCCACTCCCAGACAGATCATTTTATTTTTTGCCTTACTTTGCATTGTAAAAGTAACCATCCCCTCTTTTTTTTTTTCTTTTTTTTTTTCTTTCATTGTTGGACAGTCATCGCCCACCGCCCCAAATCCCAGTTGAGCCCTGATGCTGAGGGGCAGATGAGGCAGCGAATGTATTCAGCCCAATGATTTCCACATGAGCAGGGCTCTGTGCCGGTGAAAGACGTGAACCCATTGCAGAAACCTCCCACGAACAAAGCTTTGGAGAAAGAATCAACCTTATTAGCACATTTAAGGAGAAAGGGGGTTTGTCACTGTATCAGTTTATGCTTCAGCACACTAGTCTTGTAAATCTCTTCATGGAAGGATTGATTAAAAAACTATATTTACTTCCCCCCCCCCTAAAAAACCAGAAAGAAAAAATTAAATCCCCAGCACACTAGTTTGGTGTAAATCTTTTAAACAAAGTTTATGGGGTTTGATGGTTTGAAGTCTCCTGCAGTTAAAATTATATTTTTTTTTCCAAGCAATCTTTTGGTTTCCCAAGTATTCTTCTGGCCTTTTCACTTGAAAAGGAAAGGCAAACTTTCATGAATTGAGCAGGGGCACTCTTTGAATGAAGCGAGGGTCAGTGCTTCTCCAGGCTTTTCTTCCCATTGTTTGAAGAATACACTGAGGATGGTAGGAGCAGATGTGCTGCTTCTATCCGGGCTTTTTCTACCCCTAGTACGGATATGAGCTGCCTTTGCATTAATTCCTCCAATGGTTTCTGCAGTTTAGGCTACATTACCTAGTGTATTGAGGTTGGTTGTAAGCATAGGATGAGGCTCTTCTGATAAAGAGTTGGTGCTTTACATTGACGCCATCCCATTTAAAAACAGGAACAGCAACAAAAAGATGAAAAATATCAGTAGAAGGAAAAATTAGCGAAAATCTTTTGTTTCTGTGATTTGTGTTGCGGGATGCGTACGCTGCACTTGTGACCCTTCATAGTGGTGTATTTGCCACGCAGTCCTGCCGCAGCTGGGGTCGGCGGACTTAGTGATGGAGGGTGAACTGATGCAGCGTCCAGCCATTGATCGCTGCATGTGAAATGTCATTTGTAATAGTACCTGCCGCTGGGATTTAATTCCAGAAAAAAAAAAAAAAAAAGGTGGAAGGTGAAGGAGATTGCATTTAAAATAAGTGTATGTGAATGATTTATCTGTATTTCATAATATGCAGAAAGATTAGCCATGCTTTGAACACTAGACTACTAATGGCTTTTGTTTGGCCAGTGACTCTCAATTTAACTATGCTATAAATGAAATGGAGAACGGGCACTCGTGGTCACGAATGCTTTAATGTTAACGGAAAAAAGAAGTGTTTTTTATTAGGGTAGAGGTTAAGCAATCTGGCTTTGGAGCAGAGATGCTGCATTAATTAAAGGCAGCCAGAAACCTGGCAGATTTTTTGCTTTTGGGGGGAAATCCTGCAAAGGGTCTTGCTTCTGACTATTCAAATTGACATGCAAACCTCTGCCTTGTGTTAGTTACAGAGGTGGCATGCCTGGTGCGGCTCGGTCCTGTCACGGAAATGCTGTTGTGTCACTGCATGTTACTCGCTGGGTTCCCGCTGTTACGGTATCTTTTAAAGTAGGTTTTGTCTCGCACGCACACGTCATCGCAACCACTGCTTCAAGGACAGTATCTCTTTCACAAGGACCGTATCTCTTTCACCTTCTGAATCTCTCATCCTCTCGAAACAGAGCAATTGTTCAGTGGAGAACGTAAAGTACATCCTCATCCCTACCTGCCACTAATGATGGAGGCGGTCTGTTTTGGTTGGGGAAAAAAACATATAAAATTCATGTAATTACTCATCTATTCACCTCCCGTTCTGTCCCATTCTCTTACCTTATTCACACACCTGGGAGAGGGCAGAGCTGGGCTCAGGTCTGTGCAACACGAGGCAGCAGTGGGAAATCCTGCTTCTGTGAGCGATGGCTCCGAAGAAGCAGGTCATGGTCTGCTTCTCCCCTTGTAGTGGGCAAGGAACAATCTTTACTCCATGAAATGACCATGTGGAAAATCTGTGACATGTATCCCTCTTCCCCGGAGGGGGATATACTGGGAAGAAATCCCGGTTGTCTCCGCTGGAGCTGCCTTTGCTGCAGCCCCCTCCTAATTCTGCCTTGTCTTCCGGAAATTACTGTTTTGCACCTGATTCATTATCAAAAAATATCCACTCGCGATGAGGCTGGATTAACCATGACATTTTACAAGGCCAGCGGGGAGAAATGCTTTGTGATGAGGTGAAGTTAGTTTCTACTCAAGCCGTGTGCTTTACTCTCCAAAATGTCTCATGTCTGGAGGGCAGCATGCCTATTTCGTGCTTTCTTTCTGACAAGTCCATTTTAAAAACAGGGCTAAACTTCAACCAGTCAAACTCACTCCATCCCCTGGTCAGAGTTGGAGAGGTGCTATCTTCAGCAGGATTTATGATGCGTTTGTGTGCTTGGAAGATGCTATGTGATACCCAGCCAGAGGCTGACCGTTCAGGGAAGCGGTCGGATGACAAAAGGAGTCACCCAGCAGAAGCTTGGTGTGATGGGCTTGAGATTTTGTAGACACTAAAGTTGTTGAAGAGGCCTTGGTGGTCTAATTTAACCTTCTACATAGCACGGACAGAGTAACTATCAGCTGGTACCCGCAGCCTGTCTTTTTTTCTACTGGGGTACGCTTCAGGCTTAAAACCCATTCCAAGAGAAGAGTCTACTTAAGCCTTTAAGATTGCTTAGCAGTCAGTAGAGCTGGAAACAGCACGGTCAGCTGAGAAGCAAAGTGATACTGGGTATATCAGTTCCAAATCCTGCGGGGATACCCATGATGTGGCAGAGGCTGTTGCTACAACGGAAAGCTCTGCCGAAGGAATGGGACCAAGAAATCTGACTGTAATGAAATCTGATATACACCCTGGTGTTTGAGTTGAAAACCATCTGCTTGATCTCTCCTGCTAGTCCAGCATGAGAAGTTTGTGTGCTTCCAAGGGGAACTGTCGAGTTGTGTCCTTCATCTGTAAGTGGAAGATGGAAATAAGATTTGGGAGATAGAAATCTTCCATCCTAGGATAATGAGATGAGAGAATATAGCATCAGGAGAAAATACCTGGAAGGCACATCTGGCTGATGCAGATGACTCCTCTGAAAAAATAATTTGTCAATCCTTAATCTCCCACCGAGGATGCCCTGAGTTTGGGATTCCTGTTGTGCCCCAGAAAACATCTTGCGGATTCATCAGGCTTCCCTGTGCATTGAAATGCACAAGGAAGAGTCGCTTGCTTTCTCGAGCTGTTGCAGCGTGCTCTGTTCTTGCCATCCCTTAGGCGGATGGTTTGCGAGGTGGGATTTCCCAAGAGCACTTGGTATTGATTCAGCGCTGCTTCCAGGAGACAAGGGAAATATCTGCTGAGGCACTTGGAAGCCCCTCCTGGAGTTCTCAGGTCTGTGGGGACTTCCATGTGTCCTTTGATCTTGCTGTCTGCTGTTCTTTGAAACAAAGATTTTGTGGAGAGAAGATAGTCAGGATTCCTGAAGACTTTTAACTTCTGTTCTGCAGCAGCTCTCGGAACGTCTTGCCTTTATGGTGTCGATCCCCCATCCAGTTCAGCTGTGGCCTGGAAGACACAGAGGGCATCGCTGGAGCTGCGAGTGCGGCTTTTGGTACGGACAAACTCAGGGCAGTGCCTTTCTGGTTTGCAGACTCTCCTGCTTGATGAGCAAGAGGTCACCCTGCAGAAGGGGATGAGACAGGAATTTGGGGAAGTTGGATGCAGCCAGGAAGTCTTGGTACCAAAACACTGGGTGCAGTGGGGAAGATGTCCTTGTCTGAGTGCTGTGCTCTTTGAGTCCTCGCGTGACTTTGAGTCTCTGCAGGGAAGGTGGGTTGCTCTGTCCTTCACCAGTGAAACCACATCCACGTGAGGCTTTTCTCCAGTGGCACAAACCTGCCTCGCGCTGCTGCCAACAGCTCCTTGGATGCTGCATCGGGAAGAGCTCTTTGGACTGCTGTTGTAATGCTCTCGCTCAACATACCCTGTGTTTGCCTACCCGGTTTAAAGTGTTACTAGTTCCTGAATACAGAAACTATTTGCAGGAATTCATAAGCTTCCCTGCTCTTGAGCGCTTCAACTTTTAAGAAGTGGCTGCTAAAGATTTGGTCACATACGCCATGGAAATTAAAACACAATATGAATTTCCTGTGAGATAGCTGCTCCTAAATGGCTGCGCGCATGTAGGTATTCCTAATCTGGAGCAGAGATTAATTTTTAATCTGTTATATTTCATTGCAATATATCCACGAAGCTAAATTGAAACAAAACAGTATTATTCCAGGATAAACATGCTCGCCTGTGGGTATCCAGGAGGAACAGGAGCCTGAACAGCCCTGCTGGAACAGCGCCGTGTGCGCACAAGCAGCAAACCGATTGCAGGCAGCAGTCGTCTGCTGCGATTTTAAGAGGGAACCCATGATGTGGAAAATCCTTTGCAGCTGATATGTCAGTCATACCTGAGGATCAGCCAGAAGGGAGGGATAACAGCACGTTTGCTTCCCAGTCGAGGGCAAGCAGCTTGCAAAAACCTCGAGTAAAGCTGGAAATAAGCTGCTGGGACTTAATGGGGAATTGCAGTGTGGCGTACAAGCAGTTGTAATGCTGGAGAGTAAGAAGTAAAACACTTGAAAAAATAGACATGGTGCGGGTGCTCCTGTTCTTGATCAGTGTCCTACGTGAAGTAAACATTGATGAAAATTTCTTGCCAACCACCATTTTCCGGGGCATTCGCACAAGGCCTGCTCTAAGTTAGCTGGTTCTGCAGGAGGTGTCTCCGCAGGAGCCGTTTGCACCAAGGGTCATGTGAGGGGATGGGGAAATTTTCAAGGTGGTTCTGGGAACTCATTAGGCTAAAAAAAAAAAAAAGCTATGGTGGGTGTAAGTGGTCACTGTATTTTTCCCTTTTAACATACCTGAGCTGGGCTCCCCACCTCTCCATCACCCCCTTCCTTCTTGGTGCTCGCCTGCGTGTGCGGCTCGGGATGTGCCAAACCAGAAACTCCCCCCTGACCCCTTTGGCCAGATTTTGGGGTAGGGAGAGAAGTTCCTGGCTCGCAGGGGTTGAGATGCATTCAGGATGCCTTCGCTCCAGCAGAGGTTTCCACGCTGGGCTGCCTTCTCATCCTCTCCCTGCCTGTGCCACTGGCGTTGTGCTGGTGGTCCCAGGCAGGTTGGTCAGCCCCGGTGCCGGTGTCCCTGCACCCAGCGTGGTTGGGATGATGGGTGCTGGTGGTACCCGGGGTGTGCAGCCACGAGGCTCCCCCAGCCACCGCACTTCCCTAGGTTGGCTGGTTGGAAGCAGTGCAGGACGCCACATTGTCCTTGATAGAGTTCAATAGTGCTTCTTCCTTCCTTTTTTTTCCCTTTTATTTTCTTCTCTCTTCATGGGGGATTGTGATGCTTTTCTGCTTCAGCTATTTATACATCCAGACAACCCTGCCCACTAGTGCTGGTCCCTTCTTTAGCCTAGCCCAGCTCCTTCCTTCAAGGTTGCCTTCACGTGGTTTATTTTGTGACAAAATGAGCCCATCTTCACCCTGGCTTCACCTCCAGGGCTGTGAGTTATCTGAGTTCAGAGCTATGGTATTTCTCTCTTAGTCATATAGAGATATTCAAAGCCCTGGTGCTAAACAGCATCAATCCAAGGACTGGCTGCCTGGGGTTGTGGGTGCCTGAGGGAATTGGGTGAAACATCTCTTTGCTTTTTGAGCTTTCATTTAAATTGGGTTTTCAAATTGGAAGAAGCTCTGAAAACTTCTTTTTTTTTGTTGCTTAAAAACCCACAAACCCATCGCTTCAAAAGGGGGAAGAGGGCAGGTACGGGGCTGCAGCTGAGATTGCGGGTGGTGGTAGCAAGGCAGTGAAATGCTGTGGGATCCTGGACTGTCGAGAGTCGTCACACGCCTGTGGCGTCTTCTTATTGTAGGGAAACATTTGATTTCATCTTAGCAAAACCCACTGGGTGGTTTGTGCTGGGATGGCGGCGGTGGCATGTCAGTTATGTTCCTTGTATTTGATAGCGTGCTGTTTCACCTCCAGTAGAAATAGGATGCTTTTCATCTAGCTCCAACATCATCTGTGCTAAAATGGCTGATGATTAATGTGGTTTTTCCACTAAATTAAGGAAATCTCAGCAGAAGGTTGGAGCAGAGCAGGAAACGGCAGCCAACACCATCTCTCCTTAAAGGGAGAGACCCACCTCCTTCCCTATTAAAAAATCAACAATAAAGAAATAATTCCTTTATACTCATAGCTGATCAGAAATAACTTGCCCATCTCCGGAGTCTCCTTATGTGTTTGCTGAAAATCTTTTTCAGGATGCAGGGCTTTTTTCTAGTTCAGGGAAATTGCATCCTCACTGGGAGCGATGCTGTAATAGCGTGTTGATGAGGAAGCAATCTGGGCACTTTGGTTTCCTCTTGTATTAAACCTTACAGGGGGTTTACCTGCTGGAACCAAGAGGATTTAAAAGGAAAGCGGAGATGTTCAAATGAAGATAGCGCGCTGGGTCTGGCAGTGTTGGGAAACGGCTGTAAAACATTAGGGAGGGTAGCCTGCAATTCCAGGCAGTCAGAAGGCAAATCAAAAGTAAAGATAAAAAGTTCCTCAGAGGTATTTGCTTAAAAAAAAACCCCAAACAACTTGTGGAAGCAGTTTGGTGCTAATGCGCACCCAAAGATTTAGCAATTCAAAGGAAGAAAATGCTAAAAAAAAAAAAAGAAATTAAAATTCCTTGTACTCTTTGAAAGGCAAGAGACTGCTGCCTTAGAAGAAGTGCCATTGGCACGTGTGGTGTGTTCTGAAATTGCTTAGGAGAGAATATTGAACTTGGGGGGGTAGTGGAATGGAGGGAGAGTAATTATATATAATCTTAAAATGAATTAGGTGATATAAATGTAATGAAAGCAAATCCTGTTCCTGGAGAGACTTTTCAGTTTGCATTTTGATATCCTAGGGCAATGGCATGTTGCTCTCTGACAGACAACCATTTGATTTGGAAATATGTGAATAATTGGGAAGTGGAACCTCTTTGAATTTGTTACTTTCCCCTCTAGCATTTGAAGGACTAATTATAGGAAGAGCTGCAGAATGCCCTATGTGGGCATGCATGCAGCCAATTCTGTGCTTTGCTGGTTGCATGAGTCACTGCACTGCATCCTGTGCTCTTTGATATGTGTCCTTGCTTAAAAAACTATATATTTATTTTTTAGATGGAGAGATAAACGTGTTATACTCCGTGTCACCGAGCCCTTGCTAAAGATACATGTGGTACAAAAAATGCGCAGCAGCTCTGTGGTCGAGGCTGGGGATGGGCTGGGACGTGCAGGTGGTTGGGTAGGAGTAAACGCGTGCGCGGCTGATGGGAAGAGTGAGCGGCTGAAAGCTTAAACATCTCGCCAAGGCTTGTGCTGCCTGCTCGATTGAGAGGCATCGCCCTATTTTAAGATTACTTTAAAGAAGGCCCGAGGGTCCTTCTGTCTGCAGGTCTCTGCCAGCAGCCGGAGGCTGACCCTGCGCTGGGCAGGAGGGACCGTCTCCCCGTGCCCGACGTGGGCACTGCCGATCCAGCGGATGGCGCGAGCAAAAATCGATGTGACCGACTCAAGCTCTCCAAGGAGGAGAGAGGGTTAATCAGCTGTGTGGCTGGTCCGAGGCACTTGGTCTCACTGATCATCTCTGCCTGTGCCCAGCTGCAGGATGGTGGGTTTGAGGGAGATTCGGACCAGCATCGGGGCAGGAGACGCTGAGTGTGTGAATAAAAATAGTATTTTGGCAGAATAAAACCAGTATTTTGCTACCCGGAAGAGCTCACAAATCCTAAATAATAATACTGTATAAACGTATGAATGTCTTAAAAATAGAGGAAGTCTTTCTTTGCCACTGAAGGTAGCGTTCATGATGGGAGCAAAACCACTGCTGGGCTGGACTGTGCAGGGCAGGAGGGAGTGAGGTGGTGGATATAAAGCCACAAGCCTGCATGTGAGATCTATAGTTCCCAAGCTGTGCTCATCAGACCTGTTATAGTGTCTTACATTAAGCTTTTGTTGTTTAGGTAACACGGGAAGTTTGGGATCTTCTGACATCGATGAGTCAAGTATTCCTAGTAGCTCATTCCTGACCTGATGTATAACCTTGGGCTTGGAGCTGTGCCTCCTCCTCCAGCTCCCCCCACCTGTGATAACTGGGTGACTATAGGAAGGATGGGGGTAACTTTTTTAGCAAGGCCTATAGTGACAGGACAAGGGGTGATGGTTTTAAACTAAAGGAGGGTAGAATTAGGCTGGATATAAGGAAGAAATTTTTTACAACGAGGGTGGTGAAACCCTGGCCCAGGCTGCCCAGAGAGGTGGCAGATGCCCCATCCCTGGAAACATTCAAGGTCAGGCTGGACGGGGCTCTGAGCAACCTGGTCTAGTTGAAGATGTCCCTGCTCGCTGCAGGGGGTTGGACTAGGTGGCCTCTAAAGGTCCCTTCCGACCCAAACCGTTCTGTGATTCTGTGATTCTAACAACATCTGCTGCTGTTTGTAAAGTGATGCTGGCATGGAGAGCTGCAAAGTAAACCGGGATTCTTCACCAGGCTAGGATGCAGGAGGGCCCGCTCATGGTTCCAGCCGAAAGCCGATGCATGAGGTTGCTCACGATGCAGTACATCCTTTGTCTCACCTTCTTTAGGCAATATCCTCTTTGGGAAGAGGCTAGCGCAGTGAGGACCAGATGCATGTTAAGCCCTTGGGGCCATATTGAAATGCAAATGGAAATGAAACCATGTATTACTTCCAAGAGCAGTAATGGTGGTTATAAAGATGAAAACATTGGTAGACTGTGTGTCAAAAGGGGATAGCTGGGTATGAGCCCTGACAATACTTTATCCTGTTGGGAAACCTGCATGCAATGCAATGTTGTATTTGGGGTTTCGAGGTCATTGTTACACAGATTATTTAAGCCTGGATGCATTTTTAGCTGGACTTTGTCTAAAGAATAAACATAGCCAGGGCTGTTTTCCAGTCATCAGCTAAACAGCCAGATTGAGGGCTTGAGTCAGCGATCCTTGCAAAACGTTACTGGCTGTCTTCAAAAAAATCTCCTAGCACTTTTCGCTTTTGAAAATGTAATTGTGCATAAAGTGTTGCATGTTATTTTTAATTCACAAACGATGCTGGTGCCTGGACCTTGGGTGAGTGTGTGTCTTGGCTCTGCTTCTCACTCGTGTGTGTGGTGCTCTGCTTCCTATGTGAATCCATGTGCGCCTGGGATGGCAACGTAAGATGGGAATAGCCCTCCTCCAAGAATAAAAGAGCTTAATTATCTCCTTCTGAAAAGAGCAGTGGCGCAGGGGCAGGAGTTGCATTTTTACTACGCTAGGGACGTGTGGCTTGTATCAGCATAACTAACATGTAGTCCCTATCCCACTAGAAAAGCCTGCTGTAAACGAGGGACTCCAGCTCTCGCTGCAAGGCTTGTAGTTCTGCCCTTGCTTTTGATTCAATCCATAGAACTGCTTTTCAGTAGAAACATCAGTATCGTTCAGATTTTGTTGTGAAATAGCTGAACCCCATTAGTTATCCCATGCTAGAAACGCACCTTTCATGGCAAGGAGGACAATACATTAATTCATTGCTGTGCCGAGATCAAAGGTGGTTGTGAGATGCCAGCTTGGACTGAGCACTATGGTGACTTCTCTCTGCTTAGATTTTTCAAAACTGTGTAGTGGCTTGTGGATACTTAATTTGAGACATTATAAATATTTTTCGTCCCCTCAAGAATGGGCACCTTTTCCAGAGAGCATACGCTGGCTACCCTGCATGAAAATCTTTACTCCCATTGAAACTCTTGGCCCACATCTTCCAGAATACAGCCGGGCAGGCACGGCAGCTTCCTCTGCATCAGTATAAAGGTCACTTATGATGTGTTGTTAATGAATAATTACTACTGCATGCTTCCCTCTTTAAATGGCAGGGGCATCCTTGCTACATAAAACATTAAATAGTTGTTAAGATGGAAAATACCACTGAACAGATGAAAATCCCTTGCAAAATCTCTGCCCGTTGGGAAGCAGTTGCAAGGGTTGATGTGAAGGGGAGCAGGGATGGGCTCTGGCAGGGAGGAGCTCGCGGAGGCGCTCTGTCCTTCTCCCAGCAGCTGCTGGCTCCAACTGGGCTCGGGGCAGTTGTTTGAAGGGATTGGGTTCCTCGAATCCCAACATGAAAAGAAATGCAGACTGTCTGGGTAGTCAAAGGGAAATCAAGAGCGAAGTGGCAGCCAGTAACATATTGCGTTTGGTTCACCAGTAGCTGCTTGGGTCTTGCAAAATTTGAAGTATCTTTAAATGATGTTTTTCAGTTTGAAGGAAAGTGGACAATATAGGAAGTGGGCAACGGCCAGACTGGGCCAGAACAAAAGCCCCCCCAGGCCAGTGGCCTGTCCCCATCTAAAGCCAAAAGGCACCTGGGGAGGAATGGCAGAACAAGCAAGTGCATGTGGTTGTTCGTAAAACAGGATGGGGCATCTTCTGAGAAGGGGTTCCCCAAATCGCCTGCCCTTTGTGTGACAAACTGCCTTCTCCAGGTTTGTTTTGAACTGGAATCTCACCAGCTGTGATTGTAGCTTATCAGCTGTCTCGCCCTTCATCAGTTGTCTCACCCTTACGAAGTAGGGGCCGTCTTTGAGACCGATCCGCAATAATTCCGGTCTTAATTCAACATTAAGAAGAGTTCGTCTCTTAGTGCTCACCAGAAGTCCCAGGATAGCTAGAATGATAGGTTGTTTTGCTGGGGTTATTAAAGAAAATTAATCCTGGACTAGAATATTTATATTTAAAAGCCTGAACTGTGACGTGATACCCAAGGGAAATGTGTACATGTACTGGTGGGCTAAAACCCTCCTATAGTCTTATCTTTGCTCCGACCTTAAAAAGAAAGATGTAAAAGGTGGAGAGTTTCCTGGCCATGTTTTGCAGCCCTGCCTGGGGCAGGTGCATTCACCTGCTTGTCGGTGGGGAAGCAGATGGACAGTCCTGTGCTTTCTGAAAAGTTATCGAAAGCTTTGTTTGCTCTTTTCGGATAGCTGCAACACCTTACCAAAGTTCAGGAAAATTGGCTGAAGGGCCCTGAGACCCGTGTGTTCAAACCTAGGGGATAGCTTAGTGGTTTTATTGCTCAACCAGCTGCTGTCTCAGTGAAACTTTTCACATTGCCTTGGAATTTTTTATTATTTTATTTAGAGAAAAATTGAATTTATGGGTGATGTGTCTTCCATTTCTGTTCCTGCTGATTAGCAGGAGTGTACGGTAATGTCTCATACTGCACCTTTTTATTAGAGAGGTGGGAGTAGTTTGCACGCCTGTGTCCCTGGTTATACCTGAGCAGGGGGAGGCGGTGAGAAGATGTGTTCAGGGTTGCAGATTGCTCATCTCTGTGTAGCTGCCAAACCTCTGTGTGTACGTTCCTGCAGGCACCTCTCTCATCTTACAACTCATGCACATGAAGGTAAACAAGTGATTGTTGCATCTTGCTGATGAAGCTTTTGAGGAGGAAGGGAAAGGGTTTGGCTGCAGCCTAAAATGATCATGGTGCAGGTTATGGAGGGGGTGTTTGAAAGATTTTTTGCAAGGTGGTTTAAACGAGGATGAAATGATCCTTGATTGCCCTCTTACTGAAATCTGGAGGAGAAGGAAGAGAAAGAAATGTAGAGTATCTTCAAGTTTTCAAATTGTTTCCTCTCTCAAGGTCAAGGCCTGACCTACTCTCTGATACCAGGAAAGGTCTCTCCACTGAGTGTTCAGGTTAGTAGAGGGAGGATTTATATAGAATTATTGCTTAGAAATTCAGCTAGATCTTATATAGTGCCTCAGATGTCGATGCCTGTTGATATGTCGATGCCTTTTTACCTACAGGGAAATGAAGGCGTGGCAAGTCAGGGGTGACTGGAATCAGGATGGTGACTGGCAGCAGAGCAGTGCTGTGTGCTCTGGGTCACAGCTGGTAACACTCAACATGATGACAGTCACCAGGGATCAAACATCCTCTTGTCACCACAACAGTTGTGTAACAGAGGCTGACGACTATATACTGTTGTTTTTCTTTCAGAGATCCGACTGTCTCCATTATAGAATCACAGAACAGTTTGGGTTGGCAGGGACCTTTAAAGATCATCTAGTCAACCCCCCCTGCCACGGGCAGGGACACCTTCTACTAGACCAGGTTGCTCAAAGCCCCATCCTGCTTGACCTTGACCATTTGCAGTGATGTGGCATCTGCAGCTTCTCTGGGAAACCTGTTCCAGTGTCTCATCACCCTTATCATAAAAACAATTCTTCCTTATGTCCAATCTAAATCTACCTTCTTTCAGTTTAAAACCATTGCTCCTTGTCCTATTGCTACAGGCCTTGGCAAAAAAGCCTCTCTCCATGTTTCTTGTAAGCCTCCTTTATACATTGAAAGGCTGCGATAAGGTCTCCCCAGAGCCTTCTCTTCTCTTGGCTTCTCATTGCATTTCCAGTTGTAAATCCCTCTAAATACTTGTGGTGTCCCTGAAAGTGCCCAGACAAGGGTACCTCCATCTCCTCATTCTCGTACATCAGCATCTGAATACGTGGGATTGGCATCAGAGATGGGGCTTGTGGAGATTCCCACCTGTCTGAGGTTAAGAAATTGTCTCAGAGTACAGTACTTTCTCTCATTTTGCTTAATATTGGAGCCAGGTCACCATGAGAATGGGCACCTAAATAGAAAGTTGAACTGGAAGGGGATGTACCCAGTTGCTGGGCGGGAGCTGCTGAGCTCATGATATCCAGAAAGCTCAGACATGGATGCCGTGTAAGTGCTTCTCCTTCCATGCCACGTGCTCACTGTGGTCCAAAGAGTTTTAGTCTTCCTTGTGGCTTGAGAAAACTAGAAAACACCGGGAAGGAGAAGACCTGCACACAGTTATTTTATTGCTTTCCACCTGTGTAACAGGCGGAGTTTCAACTCTCTGGGACAAACTGCTGAGAAACATTTTTATTTCGTTGGTGAGCACGTGTAATCAAGATGAAAGCTAATAGGTGACTTTATTCCGCTCCCCTCCCTTTACATAATACCTCTTCAGCATCTCTTTTACAACTTGTCTTTAGAGGAGCACTGTAGTTATCCAGCCGTTTCTTCCATGCCTTTCATTATTGTAACAGAAACAATCACTGGAAATTGCATGATGGTATTGGATTGTGCTACATTCCTTCCTCAAGTCATTTGACGGTAGCTTTTTTCAATAGACCCGAAGGAGAAAGGTACATTTCTGTAAACACAAGACAAGTCCTAGATGTGCTGTAGCCACTTGGGAGAAAAATCCATTGTAAAAGAGGCTTTGAAAATTGCTCATGTGGGATTTGCCATTAAGAGCGTAAAGACGGGAGAAATGGACTTCTGATTCGGCTGGCAACTTGCTTCTCATCCTCTAAAGAATTTTAGGAATGTCTTCACTTCCTTTTGGAGGGCTTAAGGCTAGTGTGTGGTTGCAAGGGCTAGAGAGTTGCTTTTCTTCCTGCCTCCCTTCTCTTTCAGGCTAGGTTCAGCCGCCTTCTTGTGCTTTAAGTGAAGCTTGTTAACTCTTGAAGTACCAATGTATTCTGGGAAAGAGGCCTTGAAAAGTCAGTGGTTTCTTCTTTTGCAAAACTTGAAAGGTCTGAAGATCTTGGATGTAATGTAAAAGATGTCGCTTGCTTCAAGGAGTTGTCAAGTATTTTCGTATCTACTGCCATGGGCTGAACTGAGGAATCTCTGCCTGGGATGTGGTAACACATACTGGTCCCTCACCAGTGTAACACTGGCTATAGACTGTGCTAGTGCTTGTTTGTGCGCTGTATTTTGATTCTATTCTTACTCTTAGAGCTATAATGCACCAGGGCATCAGAGCATCGGCGATAGCGCACGTGCTGGGGAATGCAGGCTGGACTGGCAGCTAAAATTTGCGCGTTTTATTCTCCGGAACATAGGGAAATATGGGAGTTTTGTGATATTGTGTTTAATGAGAATGGCCTTTGCCCAAAAGGACTTAATTACCCATCAAAATATTGAACCCTCCAGCATGCGACAGGGAGCCGTGGGCTTTGCTGCAACTCAGGGCTCTATGTAAAGGCCTGGACACGCATCCCCTGCATGCAGTGTTTCTTCTTGCTAAAGCCCTTGGTTCCTCTGAAGCAGAAGTTTGGTTTTCTCAGGTGAATAAAGTAAAGACCCCAGTTGGGATCAGCCAACAAACATCCATCATCACACCGCAACTGAGGTTTGAACTTTTACGTCTGGTAAGTTTTTCTCTTGGCCAGTGCCTCCCCTTCAACTGGCTGGCAAGGAGAAGCTCAGTGCCTGTAAGGCCACGGAGTAGCAGAGAGGTAATCTTAGATATCTGATTTCTAAATCGAGAGAATCTTCTTCTACTGAAAAGATTTATCAGATTAATTCTTCCCTGAGTTTCCCGCTTGCTCATGTAATCTGCTGCTGAAGTGAGTCATCTCAATGGTCTGTGAAATTTGGTCAGTGACAGAGTTTTGAGCCCTGTCCCACAGTTCAGAGTGAGTGTGCTGTTTTGTTTCCTTTCTTCCTCCATCCTGCCGAGAAAACTGCCCAACTCCGAGCTTTGATTATTCAAGTGGAAGAGGGTGACAAGAAGACAAACAAACATCATTTAGTTCTTGGGGACATGCTTTCCTGATGCTTGACCTTTTGGACTTCCAACATCTTCATGTCCATTTACATGCATTACAGTTTTTCCAATTACCAGTGAATTAAATTTGGAATTGTGGTATTTGGAAATGTCAAGCAGAATCAATAGAAAACCACTTGGGGCCCAATCTTAGTAGACTCAGCACATTTTAAAGCATATTTGAAATGGCCCTGCTGATAAATCTTAGAGGACCATGTGTGGATTATGAATTGAGGTGCTGGTGTTTGGGTACCGAAGCTCTCTGTGGCTTGCCAGGTGCGCCGTGGTGTGTTAGACACATCGGTCTCTCCCTGGAGAAGACCTTAGAAATCAGGAGCTATGAAAGGCATTTCTGGCAGCAGCATGGGAGGATGAGGATGCAGGGATGGAGCAGGCACAGGTGAGAGAGCTGGGAAAGGTATTGTCACGTGGTTATTGCTATTCCTTAAACCTCTGCGCTCCACAGAGGGATGCTCCCCTATCCTCATCCCTTTGCCTGGAAGGAAATTATTTTTTGTAGGCTTGCTTTGAAAGCTTTTCAAAACGTCACTGTGTAGGGGAGGGAAATATTTACGAACATACGCGATTTCACTTCCTCCTCCCATGCTCTTTGGAGACCTCATGCTGGTTCCCGAAGAGAACAGGAGAGAACAAATGATTGTGTTTTAAATGTCATTTCAGAATTTGCTGCATATTTTACTTAGTGATTTGTGGCATCTGGTCAAAATCTGCCCTCTGTTTGGTTTTTAGGAGTGTAGTTGGAAATATCTTAATCTTGTAATTAAACTCTTAGTATTTTCCTTCACCGAGGCTGCGAAGTTTGGGGGGTGAGACAACCTTCTCGGTAGCTTATTTGCACAGTGCTTAGCCCACAAGGGTCCATTTTTCATGCCAGAGAGTACTCATTGCTGTTACAAGCCAAATAAATGGTCTGCTTAATGCTTTTATAAATGCACACCTCATATTTAAGAAAAAAAAAATAAATAAATCTCAGTAACTATATGCTTGTTTGAAAACTCGTGGCCTGGGGGGAAAGCACAGCCTCTCCTCAGTGGAAGTCCTGTACGGAGCAAGGCATTTTCCTGGTGTAGTGATGGAAAGGAAGCCAGGCGGCGTCTCCAGATGAGCAGGGTGGATGGAGGAGCAGTCGGCGTTCTCCTGCTACGCTTGTGGCAGAGGTCCTGCACGAGGTGGCACGCGTGGGGACAGTCACGCATGGACAGAGCGCAGCAGCCCCTCGGGAAGCGTGGCCGGGCGGTCTGCGGCTTCGCGCGTTCTCCTCCGCCCCGCGTGCAGCAGGCGGTCGGTGGCCGTGCCCTTTTTGGGTGCGTAGCTTTCTGTTAATCAAGGCTGACTTGATTTTGGTTTTATCCTCTTGGGTGTAGCGGAGGTTTGTGTATCTGTAAAGGAAAAAAAAAAATTACAAAAAGAAATTGGGCCTTTTTTGTGTGTTATTACTAATCCAGTTTGAGCTCTGCTGTCCAAATTGCCTCGTTTGTGACCCAAAGTGCATTTAAACATGAACTGCAGAAGCACCACGGCTTTAAATGCTTTTGATTGATCTCCCTGATGGTTTTATTAAAGAACTAAAGCCTTTTTTGGGGGAGACAGATACAGTTAGTGATGCGAAGGGAGAAATCTAATTACATTTTGGCTTTGTCCTTAACTGAAATGCTACAAAATAGGATTTTTCTAATGGATAACTAAAATGATCTCTTCTTTAAATAAAATATAGAAATGACCAGCTGAGTTCAAGTCAAAAATGCACTGCTTCCAAAAATTGATTAACTGCTGGCAACGGTTCTCTCCTGCCGCGCACCAGTCCAGCCGGTGACCTGGCCAAACCTCCTTGGATCGCTCTGCCTGGCCAGAGGAATGATTTACTAAACCTTTTCCTGAGTGATCCTCCCCTTTGGGCCAGGAGATTAATCTCATCAGCTCTGTGTGTGTGTGTGTGTGTGTGTGTGTACACTCAGTAATTCACTAAATCGAATAACGCTGTCATCTCACTCAGCTCCGTCTTCCCTAAACAGGAATCTGTCTGGTTTTATGGATTTGTAAGGAGCTGGGATGCCACACGTCCTTCTCCAGAGCCTTCTTCTATCCACCCTATTCCACTTAAAATACCAGTGAAATTATTCAAAAGAATTAAACCTTTATTGCATCCTTTCCCTGAGCTGGCAGTAATGACTCTTAAAACATGCTCCCTATATTTTACAAAACAGGTTTTACTAGCAGTTTGGGGGAAGATTGCAATAAAGCTCTAATTCTTTTGAATAATTTCCTTGTTATCTTTTACTGAGTTAAGTGCAAGTTAAAAAAGAGATATATGGGGGGGGAGGGGGGGATTGCTACACAGATGTCCGTGGACGCTGTGAAGCGTGAGTCATGGTGTGAATATAGAAGCCCTGAGTTGTCATCCCTGGTGAGCAGGGAGGATGTATTTCTTAATATTAAAGTTCCTTTTTTAATTTTAAAAGAAAATGACTTAAAGCCTCCTGTCCTTTTGAGACTGGTTGTCAATGGCATCATTGCAGGTTACCATGGCAATATATGCTGAGATAATAGATTAACAGCCATTGATTGACTAGAAAACTTAGAGCTCTTTTATCGTGGGATATGCCAAATGTATTGACAGAAAACAAAATTCAAAGTAATATCCTCCCTTGGCATTACACCATTGCTGTTCTCGGTGCTGCATGTGCCCGGTTTTACCTGATCTGGCTTAAGAACCAAAACGTTTTGAAATAGTCGATGCTTCACCAGGTTTTTTAATAAGCCAGGGCACTGCCCATCCCTGCATCCAGCCGACTGGAAGGCTCTGTGCCTGGGCGTATGCTGGCCATTGGGGGTCCCCAAAAGTGGGATGAAGTTTTGGCTTGAGAAAGGGGGTCATTTCTGTTACATGGGGCCCGTTTCTGTTACGTGGAGCTCCGCCGTTTCAAGGCTTTTGTGAAAGAACAGGGATACAAGCAACGAGTCTTCGAATCCTCATGTACAGTTACGTACTTAACCACAGATGTCATCGCTAGTTTGATGCTTTGCCTAAAAACATATTTAGACCGTTTTATTTAAGTACAGCAGGAATGAAATCACTCCGCTTGGGGAATAAGTGCTGGAGCAACATTTACTAATTGCGGATTCATTATCGGCTCTGCAGAGATGCGACTGGGTGGTCTCTCTAGAGCAACATTTTCCAAACTTTCTCAATTGCAAGCCTTCTTCTGGCTTGATTTTGGGATCCAAAATGCTGGCAATAACTATTTGAACTTCTTGTATTTGCAATCCTGTGCGTAACTTCTGGGCAGGTGTCTGGGAGAGGGAGAGCTGGGGGGCAGCAGCCCTTCCCTGCCTTTCCCGCCCCACCAGTGCCTCCCAGTGTGCTCTACTCATGCTTAGATTGTGGTTCCCCCACTGAAGGTTGGGTCAAAATTCAGCCCTGGGTTTGGAGGCGGCTGGTTTAGCGTCCCTGCAGGCGCTGAGCAAGGGGAAGGGGCAGGCGCGAGCTGCTGCTGAAGTGGCTCACCCCAGCACATGGTGCGCTGCAAGGTGAGCGCCCAGCAGCCTCCCGTTCCCCAGCTCTGCTCAGCCATACCGTGGTTTGAGGGATAGCTCTTGAAAACAAACCCAAACCTCAAACAAAGGGCCCGACTTCCATAATCACACATGCAAGAATGCATCCGCAGTTGCTTAATTGCTACATGCAATTACCCTCCAAATTAGAGGGCAATTACCCCAATTCAGTGTACAATCTCTGTCATTTTATATTATAAAATTACATGTACAAATAGCTATATAGGGACATAACTAAGTGTTTGCAAATAACTTCAGTTGCATACACAGTTTCATGTGTAAAGCCCGGTGGTTTTGACAGTTAGGCAAACAGACTGTCTGGTAAATCACTCAGTGTTTATGCAGACTATTTTGACACATCCCATCTTTTTGTATATACTTTCATTTTAGGTTTTAAAAAGGGGACAGGCAGAGATAAAGAGCTGAGATTTATAGCAGCCTTCAGCCTTGGGGAAGATATTCCCTGTGTATCTAATTATGAGTTAGGAGCCCAGCAACAGCTAACACCTAGACCTGGAGTTGCTACACTGGATCTTGGCTATAATTTAGCAGCTGTTGGATAATGACACAGCCTCGGTGATCTGTCGGCAGCTCCAAATTAGGAGAGCAGAGTTTAGTCTCAGATCAGCAGCAAGGTCCCACGCCTCAGCAGGCTGAAGTCCTTCAGTTCAAGAGGACCCTTTTTAATGAGCCCCCTCTGTGCCTTGCAACTCCCAAGTAGAGGAGAGAGGTCTTCCCGCGTCACACAGTGTTTCAACTGCTCTTCCCATCATTATATGCCTCAGATAGGTGCTGGGGGTCTTGCTCGGCAAAATCCTGGTGATGCTTCAGTCATCTGGAGCAGAAAATTGACCCAAACGAATCAGCGTAATGATAGCTTCTCAGGACTGAGGTCAAAAGTTGACTTCCACCCCAAAAATGGGTGGTGGTGGGTAGCCTCCCTCTGCCTTCATGATGTGTTGGGAGTTACTTGGGCTTGGTGGTGTTTTGTGTAAAGGTATTCGTGTGTGGCTTTTGTTTAAGGAAGGCGTTGGGAGAAGCCACTCCCTGTCATCCCCAAAGTGCTGGGTGGATGCAGTGGGATGCCAGAAACCCATCTGCTCCTGGAAAGCCTGATTCTTCCTTAGACTTTGATTTCAAACAGGACTTCAGACTTTATTCCTTAAATATTTGTGGATCGTGGTATTAAAATGTTTTTTGTTTTTGCCTGGCTGCTGACATGAGGCTCTTTTCCATGGAGAGGACTGGGGCTGATAGCAGGCTGCGCTGCTGGAGATGCCATGCTCCTGCCCGACATGCGTGCTCCCAGTTTGCTTGCTCAGCATTTTTTGCAAAGCGCTGCCTATGCAGCGAGGCGGTTCTGCCTGTGCTGGTTCCTGCAGACGTGGTTGAAACATCTCCCCTGCAAAATGCATACGTGTGGCAGGGGCCAGCAGATCCCACCTGCATTTGTACCTCTTTCCTGTACCTGGGAGTTCCTGCTGGTAGGAAACACCTTTTTTTCCAACTTTTGCTTTGTGGCTGGCAGAGGCGGGTTAGGTGGGAGGGGAACGGGGGCCCAATGAATTAAACCAAGTTCCGATATCAGTCTTCCAACACTCGTTTAGCAAATGTCTTATGTCTCATTACTCCCAAGTCCTGTTGACTTTCCGCCAAAAGCTGAGCGTGGGTGTCCTCACCAGGCAATGCCACCAAGTGAAGGAGGTCAAAAGCTTTCATACCACACGCCAGTGCTGGCATGAGGGAGATGACAAGAGCATCATGGGGAGGGAAGGGCAGGACTGGGGGGACACAGCCCCTTTAGTCCATCTCAAACTGTGGTTTGTGGCTGCACCCAAAGGCTTTTGTTTTAGGAAAAGCTTTTTGTTGCCAAAATTAATCCTGTCACTTCGTCAACTGCTCAGGTTTGGTTCAAAACCTCCCTTAGTCCAGGTTGTGCTGCTGTGGGTTGAGGGAAGCTCACTCAAGTCCAGCCCAACCCTTGTTGCGCTAATGCATCAGCTATGTCCAGTGGAAGGAGAAAAGCACCTCCTGCATCCAGAGGGGCGATACCCTTCAATTTTTCTTGCAACTTGAAATGAGGAGCAGGACATGGGTGATCTGTACCTCTTCCACCTGTGTTACTCTGCAGAAGTGTCCAGCTCAGTGTTTCTTACAGACCTCCGGTGGCCTTGGGGGAGCAGGCACTTCCATAGCCATTGCCCAAGGGGGAAAGAGGAGGCAGGAAGAATTACGTGGGGCCCTGGAGATGCAGGAGCAGAGCTCAGATTCCCTTCTCTTAGTCACAACCACCCCACCGTTCTCCCTCAAAGGGTCAAAACCCTGTCTCAATTCCCCCTTCCTCCATTCAGCTGAGGTTTTTAACACAGTGAGTGCGGATAAAGCAGTTAGCTGCAAACTTTCGTCTCTGCATGATCCATTACAGAGCAAGGTGTGAGTGTTTCTTGATGAGCTAAAGCAGCAGGTAAATTAACACCCAGTCCTGGAGCCATGCCCCTTCCTGCTGAGTCCGTCTTGGGCACAAACAAAAGGGTTTCTTGCAGTCCTGAGCACCCAGCAGGATGAGGGTCCTTACCAAATGGCTTTTAAAAAAGATCTGAAGGCAGGTAGCAAACACGCAGGTTTTAAAAGTGTCTCCTTAATGCACACATCCTTAGGAGCTGTTTTAAGGAAACATGTATTTATTTTGTCATCCAAAACTTTATACATGCTTTTTTCAATTCATCTAAACTTTGACAGCGGGGGAAAAAACTGCGAAAGGCCTTTTTCCTGGCGCGGTTGCTGTTTGCCGAGTTGGGTTTGCGTGTTTGCAAGCAGATCTTAGTCTTCAGCTGAAACTTGTTCCAGAAAAGACAACTGTCTTGGGGGAAGGGAGCTTGGGCTCAACACAGGATTTAGCAGGCTCGGTTTGCTGGTCCCAGAGCCGATATAGCTCTTGCTTCACATCTTTTTAACATTCCCTTTTCAAAGCACAGTGGAAACATCAAATCTCACCACAGCTTTGTGCATTACATTGGCCCTCGTTGCGGGTGGAGAAAACAGAGGCTACACAAAATTGCTCGAGGTTACAGACGGAGGTGGCTGAGCCAGGATTAGATTTTGGGGCTGTTTCCCAGGCAAATGGTTCATTAAACCTTCCTGATTTCTGGGAGATGGGGTTGGGGAGGGGGAGGAATTTTCCATCCAGGGATTCGGTTTGGGATGATGGAAATGATATTACAAAATGTATTTCAAGGACTGGACCAGAAGGTGATAGTGAGTCTTAGCTATCAGGTGTCAGCTGGAAGCCATTACACTGAAGTTATTTAGATATTCCGTTATAAATAAAAAGATATCGTCGTCCCTGCACAGAAGACAATGCTGATTTAACCAGTATTTAGCAAAAATGCTTTATCTACCCCAACATAGTGTGGTGTAAGTATCAAGCGAACAAATATCAAGGCTTTAACGAGGAGTGTCAATATTGACACTATTCTGTGTTGAGGGATATTGGTGGGTTGTTTTTATTATAGTAAGCAACTTGTCAGCGGAAAACTCAGAGCTTTGCAAGTGCCGATAAAATCTGCAGGTGCTATTGAAATCGAGCTCTTGTTCGTGTGTGCTTTGAATATAATTTCCAGTTTCAGAAGTCAGCTTTATGACTTTCTCATACCCTCCTCCCTTGCAGTCTCTCCCACAATGCAGATTAAACCTTCTTCCAAAAAAAAAAGCGTTACTGAAGGATTGAACATCTCTTCAACTTGGAAAGAGATCTTACTAGTCTGATGAGCTTGCTCCATGCCGTGAAAATTACCTGTTGCTGAGTCCAGGTGTTGGTATCAGGAGCAGGTTGGACACATCATCCCTAGTTTGTGCAGAAACTATGGTTTCTCCTTTAACCTTCTTGCAGTTCTGCTTCTGCACCGTGCCAGGTCATCTGCGCTCCTTGCTTGACGACCATTGGCAGCAGAAGGTTGGTTCCCTACAGCAGATCAGGCTACATTCAACAGCATGAATGCAATCTCTAGCTCAAGCGCCATCTCTAAAGGGCTGTTCATGGACTGCAAAATTGGAGGTGAATCCTGCCACGAGGTAACAGGCTGGAGTCTTGGCAACTGGAGGAGCTGTGGGCTGTGGAAAGGCAGGTCAGGCTTCCCCCAGCATCCCACTCACTTGGTACGAGATGTTTAATCTTGGCAGGTTGGATCTTCACTTGGGAGTAACACCCCTTCTCCAGTCAGGTTTGTGAGGGTACATACATGAGTAGTGGATGAGTGTTCACCTCTGGAAACGGTGAAGCTACAGGAGGTATCCAGGGCCTGGAGCTGGTGGCTGTGCCCAGGCTGGGTGTTCTCGCTGCTGGCTGGAAGCCACTTGCTGCCCATTGTCTTGTGAAGACTGAATTGCATCACCTTGTAGAGACCTTTCAGAAGTGGCTGGTTTGCCATGTTGAGTGAGAATCACAGGCAGGGTTGCATTTAGATCTTCCAGACATGGCCTGACTGCCTTAATCTCAACATTAAAGGTTACACGGCCTTTGGAGAAGATAGTCATGAAAGCACTGCAAAATTTTCCAGCCAGAAACTTGGTTCTGTGCTTTGCAAAGGACTGACTATTCTGGGAGCACAGCACTTTCATTTCACCATCCTGCGGGACCCATTCATGTTTTCTACCCAGTTGTCAACACATTTTATTGGGATACCTACATTTTCCATGATTGCAATCCGTCAAAATAATGGCCAGGTCTGACCTTGCCTTGGGTTGGGTAATCCCAAAGAGAGGTGGCTGCAGGGCTTCTCAGGATTTATGCAGTCACAAGCTTCATGGTACCTTTTGTAGATGTCTGCTTACATGTCGTGTGTTTGTTTCATTCTTCTCATTTTAAACTAATCTTCAAAATCCCACAAAGCAGAATATTTTCAAATGAAGAGGAGATTTCTAGGGCTTAGGACAAAACAAGTCACCTGCAGATATCAGTGTTCCCTTCCTTGACTCCATTTTTTAATGCACGTGTCTGTAATCATATTTCTGTTCCGCGCCATGGTGGCTGTGGGGGAATTGTTTCACTTGGGGCAGTAGCAACTCCATGGTCCGTTGGTACAAGGCTGTAAAGGGGTCAAGACCCACAGGCTACGGAGACTCCTTTGTCTGTGGTGGCCAAACGTCCGTTTGGGATGGCCAGAGTTGTTTGGGGAACAGAGTTGCTTTTTGCTCAAGGTCTTGCTTGGGTGGAGAGGCAGCGTGAGCTGTGCCAACCACAGCTAAAATCACAGTATTTATCATATGGACACCTGCTGAAATAAGCCTGAACTGGGGTCTAAGTGAGGAATAGGCGCTAGTCTGGCCCTCCTCTGCAGGACGAATATTATCTGTTCTCAGTTACATCCTACCCACATAAGAAACCATTTATTTTCAGGTGATGCTTCCCAAAATAGTGGTGGAGAGGGAGGGTAACTCCATTGCGTTACAGCAAGCAGCAAGTAGCACCCTGGGAGGTTGTCTTTCCTACATACGGTTTCTGTGGTTAGAAAATGCTGGATATGGGTCACCTTGTACATCCCTCTGTTAGGGTCCTGTGGCCAGAGGAGACCTGAGGTGGTTCTCAGCTGGGCTCTTGGCTTTACCTTGAGCTCTGTTGTGAGCCCAGGCAAACCTGACCTCTCTGTTCACCACCTCACACCAGCAAAGGAGAATAACCCTCTGCACCATGCTGAAGCTCACATTGATGAGCTGCTTAGTTTCCAGGGAGGCAAATGTATGCATCACCTAAAGCAAAGCCATGTGGAGATGTGTCTTCCAGGATCTGTTTCTGATTTTGCATGAACGTACTTGGGGTTTGAAATTTCCTTCAGGACCAGGCCATGGGGAGGCTGAGACGAGGGAATGCATTTACTACAACGCCAACTGGGAGTTGGAGAAGACCAACCAGAGCGGCGTGGAGCGCTGCGAGGGGGAGAAGGACAAGCGTCTCCACTGCTACGCCTCCTGGAGAAACAACTCGGGCTCCATCGAGCTGGTGAAGAAAGGCTGCTGGTTAGATGACTTCAACTGTTATGACAGGTAATAACCTAACTGTTTTTTCCTGAATACAGGTTTAATTGTTCCTCTAAGTGCAAAGACTTATGATTTTTGCATGGAGGAAAAGAAATCAAGTCCAAGTCAATTGGCCCATTCATCCCCTGTAATTACTTCTGTTGCTAATGCAGCTCTCAGAATTGTCACTTATCTGCCTTGACTTTCTAAATAGAAGCTGCAAAAGGCACTTTTAGGGTTTTTTGTTGTGTGTTGGTTTTTTTTCTTAGCAAAGCTTTGATAATTCTGGCATGCGTTGAAAAACGTGTCCTGTACCATCAAATGAAGAGCAATATGTTCTTCCAAGAGCATTTGGCGATACAAAGGAAAACTTGGAATCATTAGGAGCTCTCTAGAAAAGCACAGATATCTGGGGGTGGTTAGAGGTTGAGATATTCTGGCATTTGTGATGTTGCAAAAAGTTTCACTGTTCTTCGGCTGAGTTAAGAGACGGGCCAGGAGAAAGAGTGGGGCAGCAAAAGCAGTACGCGTGTTTGTGTATCGCTGCCTGTAGTGAGCTGAAAAGGAGTAAGGTTTTGTACCGTGAAGGCTCCAGCCTGATTAAATAGATGAGAAAATGAACTAGTCTTTTCTCATTTTCCTTGATGCATTTCTACAAAGAGGAAAAGAATTACAGGTAAAGAAAATAACCCTCGGAAGTTTCACAGTTTAAAAGGACAATGCTCAGTAGCTCTGGACTCGCTCAGTGTTTCTGTTAAAAAACCCCCAATGACCAACCAACCAACCCAAACCCACCCCTTCCAGTACGGATTAACAGAACATAAAATTCAAGGATTCCCCTTGATACAACACCAGTGCAGGTGGACCTCACCTTTGTGCAATTCCCAGCCCTGCATCTTTGTAGCTTCTCATTCCGGAAGTTTTAGGACATCAGGTCCTAAGCTGTGGGGCTTAAGCTGGGACTAGATTTGTCCCATGGCTGGAGAGTTTTCCCCCTTCGGTGCCGTACACTCTCCCTGCTTTTGTGCCCGTTGTCTTAGCTTATCCCAACGGTGAGTTGTTCCTCATCTTCCTTCTACTATTAGCTCTGGGGTTACTTTCCCACCACACCTATTCCCTTGCGAGTTGCATAGCTGAGCTCTATATATAGCTAAATTTTTATTCTTCCCGATAAATCAATCCTCCTTGGCCCATTAGTCATCTTAATGCCGATCCTTCTGAGAACAGAAGGTCATTCTAGTTTCCTACTTCCAAGCAGAAGTGTTTACTGTAAACAGATTTCTCCTTTCAGTGCCTGCTCTCGTATACAGTGACACTTGTATTGTCACTGAGTGTCTCTGTGCACGGATGTAGTGGTTCTTAAACTTTGTCATAATGTGTTGCTCTGTTACAATAGTAAAAAGTTTCCAGGGCTTCTCACAGCCTTTTTGCAGCCCTGGGGTTGAGCATCCATTATCCTGCAGCCTGATTCTTCAAAGATGCAGTTCCAGGGCAAAGCTAAAAGATCTTCTGAGAATTAACAAACAGTACAAGTGTTGAAAGCAACATTTGAAATAAAGGTTACCTTTAATTAAATAAATGCTGTTTAAATGGAGTCGTCTTTTTTTTCCCTTCCCTTGAGTGCGCTCGGCAGCCTTTCACGCAGGTAATGTTGCATCCCAAGATGGCAAAAATGGCTAAAAAGATGATTTTTTGATTGACGGTGCTGTGCTGATGCCCTTTCCATCTCTGGCTTCAGCACCTTTGGGATGCTGAGCTCCTGGGTGCAGCCTCAGGAGATGCACCTGTACCTGTATCTGCCCTGGATGCAGGGCACGGTCCTGTTCTGCCAGGCTGCAGCTCTTCTCCTAGCGCAGGCAGCACATGCTGGGCTGCGGCAAGCGCTGCCTCCTTGTCGCTGGAAGGTGAAAAATTCGGGAGCGCAAGGGTTGGGATGTTGAGGGTGATGGCTCCTTACTGTTCGTTGTCTTAAGGAAACAAGGACGTGGCACATGTACATTTAAGGCTATAGGAAAAAGGTAGTGTTTAAAAATCAACTTGTGTGCTCTTCATTTATTTACACAGCCCCACCAGAGAGGTCGCGTTCACGGTCCCTTGAAGAGCATGTGAACCACCACGAACGTGCCCTCGCTGCCATAGAAAAATGTGTCATTCTCTCCGACTGTCTCATTTGTAATATTTGCTAAGTATAACATGTCATATGTACCTGGATGGCTGCCCCGAGCGCACACCAACTCAAAGACAGGGATAATGAATTGCAGATGTGGAGCAGGCTGTTTTCACTCATTAGCTTGATTTTTTAACCAACAGATTTAGCAAAGGATGTGTTTTCTATTGAAGACTCCAATGCTGATACTGTTAAATCCAAACGGCTTGTTATCTGATTTCACGAAAAAGCATCTGGAAACATTGCTTAACTTGTTGAAACATCTTTGTTCATTTGAATAAGTCAAATAGCTGCTTTTTTTCTTTGAAGTTTAAAAAAATACAAGCCTGAAAAACAAACCAAGTGCTTCCCAGCTGAGACCTTGCAAGAGACGTTTTGGCTATAGCTGCTTTTTGGGTTTTTTTTAACCCAAAATGAATAAAGTACTGAAAACTACCCTGTGTTACAATTGAAGAGAGCCCTTTTGTTCTTCTCGTGGCAGTATGTCAGTGATACCGCAGGAAGGGAGGCTTGGCACGGGTTCATAAATGAGTAATAATGTCAAACACATATGATTGTTTTGCTACTTCCTCCGCGTGGTCGAAGGAAGGAAGTTATGCATATAATTTAGCTGGGCTTCAGGAAATAGTTTGATACAGTTCTCTGTGGAGAGCAGCTCTGCAACCCTAGTAGCTAAAAGAGTGTAACTAGCAAACGGTGGCAGGGAAGGGAAGCAGGCATTTAAGAAAGAGAAAGGAATGACTGCCAGAGCACTGCAAAAATCCCCGCATGTCTCTTTTGGCATTGATCTGTGGGAGAGGGAGGATGTGTGGAAGTGGAGTTGGTCTCATCCGTGGAAGCCCCTAACGCACAGCATGGAAGGAAACCTCCGTGCTGAGAAGGCTGTAGCGCTGCCTGGATAAGAGGCAAATACAAAAAAAATGAGAGCTGCAACCTGATTTTCTTTAAAGGCTTTTGCGGAGGAATAAGTTTTTTAAATGAGAAGGAGATGGCACCTGAAAATTAAACTTTAAAAAAAAACAAAGCCAAACCCAAACCCTGCAGCCTTCCTCCTGCCTGCAGCAGGGCTGTTGTTGCTGCTGGTGTCTGCTGCCCTGCTAGTGCATATAGTGATGCTTAAGGCTGTGAGAGCAGTCTGAGCTCAGCCCACGTCATACGTGCTTTACGGCACAATCTTTAATTGCACGATCAAACACTGCTCTCCCCTGACAGCAGACATATGGGCTGTGGGAAAGACACTGTTTAGGGAAGGAGGCATCTCTCCTTCGTTTTTCTGCTTCTCATTCAGTTAGCGGCGGCGGCTTTTATTTATTACTCGCTATCTAATGCCTCTGGTACATATGGAAGCATTTGTTTCCTTTACGGTCTTTTCAAGGATCTTTGCTATCCACTGGGGTATTTGAGTGCCAAGTTGTTTTCTGTAAGTGGAGACTGGCGGTCTGTGCAGCGCAGCAGCAGGAGAGGGCGCGTGGAGAAGACAGTTCGGGGCAGGTCGAAGACAAGAGGCAGGAGTTGGCTGACCTTTTCTCTTTTCCCTTCATTGCCACGTCTGTCCCTCCCTGATGCAGACAGGAGTGCGTAGCCACAGAAGAAAACCCTCAAGTGTTTTTCTGCTGCTGCGAGGGCAACTATTGCAATGAGAAATTTACCCATTTGCCTGAAGTCACCGGCCCAGAAGGTGAGTGACTGCTTGGGCGGGGAGTTGGGATCTCTTCCTCTAGACCCAGTTTGTGATGACTTTGAGCTGTTGGATCTTGAGCAAAAAAGTACTTCTGACAGGACACGAAGTACCATTTGGGTTACAAAGTCCAGAAATCCTTCTGCTGGGATTCTTCAAGAATAGTTTTTAAATGTTGTTGAATTCTGTGGGTAAAGTGTGTTGTACCAACACCTTGTATACCATCAGTAAGGATTACATTTTCTTTATGGTGGACGTTCACAGTGGGCTTTTACAAAGCAAAATCCCACACAAGGGGAAGAGGGCAGTGCGATTTATACAGTATGGATCAACTCAAACTCTTAAAAGATATTTGACACCTTCTTCATTAATTTTCCTAAGTCACAGGTCTCCAGATATCTTAGGCATCAAGGATTTTTGCATTTGATTGGTCTTTTCTTGGTCTGGGGATTGAAAGCGAATGTGTGTGTCAGCTTTCAGAGTTTGTGGATATACTTCAAGGAAGAAAAGTAATAGCAGGTCCTTCTTCAGAGGCTAATAGAAAAATGATGATTCTTTTAGCTGTAGGCTTGCTAAAGTATCATTCAATAAAAATTATTAAGGGACGTGGATCTTTTTCCTTAGGATGGTTTCTTTTGCTATCAACTACTTGCATTTACTGAGCTGTTCCCGTAGACCTTGATCAGATTTTCCTGGGCTTTCCTGTTAGGTTTTTAATTGTTTACATGGGTTTTATTATCTCCTGTTATTAATGTACCCGTAGCAACCTAGTAGCAAATATTCTTCTCTCACAGTTTTCTGTTTAATTTGGCAAGCCTTGCTATTTTTTCCTTCCCTGTCTCCAACATAGCAACATGGCTCCATTTAGTATTCCCATTGTTTGTGTCTCAACTGCACTGATGTAATTTGGAACAAGAACTACAGTGGGAATAGTGCATTTGATTGTGGCTCCGGCAGCATTTTACTAAAAACTGACATCTTGTCAATCACTGTAAAAGGCAAAGCAACTCTGCGAGGGATTTCATGCTCGTTTAATATGTTTGGAAGGGTTAAGAGGAGGAAATTTTCTGTTTTTATGTATCCCAGCAAGAAATACCTATCTTAAGTAAAGGTCAGATGGAGGCTCGGCTTGCTGAGTGTGGTTTGGACCATCATAACTCTGTTATTAGTAGTCATATGGAAAAGAGTAAACTGCAGAGCCTCACGAATAATGTTGGATGTGATGGGACATGCCACTAAGCATTGTCAACTTTGGAGCAGAAGGAAGGATGGGGTTTGGTTGCACCTGGACATGTAGCTAACAGTGTTGTTGCATGCTTGAAGGGTCCTTTCCTTCGTTTACCCTGCTCTTTTTTTGCAGTCATATACGAGCCGCCGCCACCAACGCCCTCCCTGCTCAACATCCTGGTATACTCGCTGCTCCCCATCGCTGTCCTCTCCATGGCCATCCTCTTGGCCTTCTGGATGTACCGTCATCGCAAGCCTCCCTACGGCCACGTCGACATTAATGAGGTGAGGGAGTCGCTCCCCTGTATTTGGACCTTACAAAAGGCACGGAGGCTGCTCGGTATATGTTCACATCCACTTTCGCTTCACTCTTTTCAGGTGGCCTAACTTTTCTTCTCTATCTTTTTGAAGTTGGTGGTACAGCTGGCCTCCATGGTAGCATTAGCATCCCCTGTGAGGCTGGTGGGTTTCGATGGGGTCATCACCATGTCTGAAATTCCTGAGGAATGGAGTTACACAGCCCTGCTTGGTGGCTACCCTTCCCCATAAACTCTCAAACCTGTTGCTTGATTTCAGCCAGCTTTGCGGCGGAGCAGAGATTAGAGAGATGATAAAGTTCCTACCAGCTTTATGGGGTGAGGGGAGATGCTTTCCCTGTAGAAGCTCAGTTTTTATGAGCCATCAGAGAATGCATGCAGGAGGTCATCCATATGGCCCAAAACCATCGGGAACTGGTCTTTGCTGGCTTTGCTGCGCCCTGAGCCTTCTGGTTTCTTCTGAAGAGCCGAGCAGCTACCTCTCCCTCCCTCCTCTGCCCATTATAACCCATACTGTGAACCTTTCCCATCTGAAAGCAGATAGGACAGAGCTCCAACCCTGTGCATCCTGCAGGGTTGCATTGTTCTGGACAAATGCAGAGTTTCAACAGATATGATCTTTATGATGCTGACAGACCTGTTTACTGCCCATTGCTAGGGTTATGTGAAACACCTAATGAAGTGCAAAGCAGTGGGAGGTTTTAGGTGTAGTTGGTTCTTGGGTCAGAAAGATCAAAAAGTTCCTACTTTTGGCAGGAGGTAGCCTTGAGGTCATTGTTGTTTTACATCCCAAAATAGCTCTTGCTTTGAAAACAGAAGAATTCGGGATTTGCCAGAGGATGGCAGGCAGTAGTTCGACACACAAAGTGACACTTGGAGGCATAGACTGTTGTATATGTTCTATACAAATACCCTAGAAAGCAAGATAGGGAATTTTGGGCTGCAAACAGTACATCTAAATAATTTGTATTAAATAAAATGTCACTTCTTTATGCCTCTTTCCCCATATGCAGTCTCCCCATTCCTCCCCTCCCTTTGTTTTACAGTCCAGCTTCAGCTGGTGACAATGTTTTTCTCTCATGCAGGACCCTGGCCCACCACCCCCTTCTCCCCTGGTTGGCCTAAAGCCTCTGCAGCTCTTGGAGATCAAGGCGAGGGGACGCTTTGGCTGCGTGTGGAAGGCTCAGCTGATGAATGACTACGTAGCAGTGAAAATCTTCCCTATTCAGGTGAGAGGGGTATTGCATTAGGTTCTCACTCGCCGGGCTTCCTCACCGGTGCTGAGATGCTCTAAGTGCCTATGGAGGTATTTTTAAGACCATAATAACAAAGATGCGTTTGGACTCTTCTGCTGGGGGAAGAAGTTCAAGGACCCTCCCTTCCTACACGTTTCTCAGTGTTATCTCATTGCCAAATGTCTCCTGTAGTAGTAGTTGTTGCAAGAAGGGCAAAACCAAGCACGTTTGGAAATCTACGGGGTATTTTAACGTCACTGCAAATGTGTTGTTGAAGTCCAGTGAGGCAGTGTGCAGCTGCAGTGCCCAAAGTGCACACAAAGGACCGAAGCCCTGGCTTTGTGTGTTCTGCCTGGGTAGATTATAAATCCGGACCCGAACCCAGCAAACAGTTCACAGCTTACAGAGGCGCAGCCCCAGCGCTGTGAAAGCTAATTGCACCGCAGCATTTCTGTCAGCTCACGTCTTCCGCTCTAGGAAACCTTTGAACATTCCTGACTTGACTCTCTAAGAATTGCAGATGGAAAGAAAAAAGCAATCAAAAGTCAAATGAAAGAAGAATGACTGAAACATCTTTGTGCTCCTCTGCTATCTCTTTCTTCATTAATTTTTTGCCCCGTATTTGTTGTCATAGCGTTGCTAAAGGAGATTTGTAGGAGACTTCTGTCCAAGCCAGCTGTGACCTACTAGTAAATATTCAATAGAGCCTAGATTAGATTTTGCCATCGTAACAATTACAGCTGCGATACAGATCTGGGTGCTGTATGCACAGGTTTTATTCTTGCAAGCTTCCTTAGAAAATCTTGACAAATCTTATTTCTCAGCAAGGTTGGGTTTGGATTCCACCTCCCGCCCCACACGTGTGCTTTAGGAATAGCTGAGGATAATTTTGGAGGAGGGGGGCTGAGAACAGCAACTTCCAGTCTTTCTCCAGCATCTACCCTTTAGGAAAACAGCCTCATTTTGAAGGGATGCATCACACCTGAATGCTAGAGGATGATATTAGGAGGAACATGAGCAGCTCTGACTGAGCTGAAGGAGCTGTTTGCTTTAAAGGGAAGTGTGATCTTTGATGGTGCATTTCTCCGTGCTTTAGGATAAGCAATCTTGGCAGAGCGAGAGGGAGATTTTCAATACTCCTGGCATGAAGCATGAAAACCTTTTGCAATTTATCGCAGCAGAGAAAAGAGGGACAAACCTAGAGACAGAGCTCTGGCTGATCACAGCTTTCCACGACAAGGTAACGTATCATTGCACATACATTTTGGGAAGGCAGAGAGGCGGCTGGTTGTGAAGCAGCAGGATTTGGTGTTTAATATTCTCCCAGAAGCTCCCCTGTAATCCATCCAGTCTGTCCCTGGCGAGCCATGGCTCAGTGGCAGTGGAGAAGTGCTCCCGCTCCCCTCCTTCAGAAGCCCTTCCTTTAGCTTTCAAAGCTTTCCTGTGCAAACGTAGGATTAATAAAGGTGGGAGCTGTGGAGAGAGGCAAGCACTTTTGTGCCACAGCTCATGTATGTGGTGGTCACCACCTCTTACCGTGTGTAGATGAGCAGGTGGGAGCTGGGTGTCACGGACCGTTGCAGTCCCAACTCGCCCCTGTCAGATGGGCTCTGTGTTTGCTTTTGAAGCTCGGGGCATGTCTCCCATTTTATGGATTGCTTTAGTTATCAAACATGACTAACACTTAAAACAAACACTCACAAATCCAGGGTTGAGCCAGCAGTGTTATCCCTCTCTTTAATCCAAGGTCTACTGAGCCAATCATCGCCACAACCAGCTGATACAATGCATCATCTTCTTGCATGGAAGGCTTTCCTCTTTCTTAAGTTAGATGAATTGCTCTGTTTTGAGATGATTTTGTCCCTTCCTTACCTCCCTCCCCTTCCCTGGCAGATTAGTAGGCTCCTTTTAGACATCCATATACTTTCTGTGCTGTCAGAGGCTGAAGACTCAAGAACACTTCTGTTTTTTATTTCGTCTTCCTTTTTACTTTTACCAGTGATTCCCCCCCCCCCCCGCCGTTAAATCAGGTTCAAATTTCTCAACTACTCATTAAAACCGTTTTCTAAATCAGTTGACACATCTGTCACGTAGCAGGGTCCGCGATTAAGAACATACGATGTCCTGTTTCGCAGGGCTCTCTGACGGATTACCTGAAGGGCAATATTATCAGCTGGAATGAGCTCTGCCACGTTGCAGAAACAATGGCCCGTGGCTTGTCCTACCTTCATGAAGATGTCCCGTGGTGCAAAGGTGAAGGACACAAACCTGCTATAGCACACAGGTACGGCCTCTTTCGTTGACACCATTCAAGTACTGTGTTCAGATGTTCGCAGCCTCTTTAAAATTATGTTGTTGAATGGAGGAGGAGATTGTGCGTTTAGGAAGTAAATGCCTTTTAACTCAACAAATCCTATGCTAAGTAAGGATTTTTATCAACCACATAGGAAATGGTGAAGGGCAAGTGAGTGTCTTGTCTGTGAAACAGTCAGTGTGGTTGGTAGTGGTTTATGGCAGATGTCTGAAGGGTAGGTGCTTCCCTCTTCCATCAACTCTCCTCTTGACAGGTAGTGGGAAGGCAAATCTGGGTGCTGAAGAACCGCTCTTTGAAAGGACTGTGCTTGATAAATCACATTATAATCCGTGTATTTCTATGGCCATACCAAGATTTGGACCCTATTTTTTCCTCTAAGTGTTTTAGACTGATAACTCCACTGCATGTCTTCCCACAGAGCTTTTGATCTTTAGGTAAGAAATGGGGAACCTGTAGAAACGCAGAAAATGGCTGCTGTTTATTTTTCACTGTAGTTTTATAGTGCCCAAATTGTGCCAGGGTGCTTAGGAGAGGTGCCAGGATGCTCAGAAGAGGTGCCAGAGCAGGCACCACGGTCCCTCTGAGATCTCCTGGCACACGCTTCAACCCACCTGGGTGGCAGCACCATGGGGACAGCGTGAATCCAGAAAGCAGTGGGTTAAACCATCCTTATTGCAACAATACTTGTTTTAGCCCTTCTCCGCAGTCTCATATTGCTTGCCCCGGACTAAAGCATTGCTGCCACGCAGGAGTGGGGGGAGTTTTCCAGAAGGGATTTACGCAGGCTACACGCCGTAATCCGCGGCTGTACTCCCCCACCACCCACCGCATTTCATCTAGGAGGGACTTAAACCCCACATCCAGCTGCAGCAATTTGTACCCGATCTAGCAGGGCCCTCCTCATGTACAGCAAGATAATCCCTGTTTTTTGCAAGGGTGTCCCTGCCCCCCAAACCACCCCCCTCCCCAGACCTGAAGGTTTCTGAGAGCTGGGGGCTGTTGAAAGACTGCAGGCAGCTGCCTTTGTGCTTCTCCTGGAGCTGACCCCTGTGTCCCTGACATTTGTCCCTGTGGAATAAAGGCAGTGGTTTATACATGAAAATTCCTGAGGGTGGGGAACAGAGGAAGGCTATAGAAAGGCTTTAAAGCAACAGATCGTGCTCATTAGTGTCCCCATCCATTTAGCAAATGATAAAAGATGGAGAATGCACCATTTGTGTGAATTTAGCACATACCTACGGAAGAGGGATTTCAGGACACAGGGGATTTCCCGTGGATTACCCCACTCCTTTTAGTTTTATTTTGGTTTTAAAAGAAGACACCAAATACATTTTAAATCTGGGAGGGGGTGGTATTTTTGAATGGCTTAACACAATGCGTGTGAAGATGCTGGAGTTGCCAGATGGGACTCCCCGAGTCATTGCTGGGCAGGGGTACAGCTAACTCCTTACTGGCCCCTGGCACTACAAGGAGGATTAAGGTTATGGGATCGCTTGTTGGTGCGAAAGTGCCCCCACGTGGAAGCTGAAAATAAAATCTCCGGTGTCTGAATCAAGTTAACGCACCCATCGCTCATAGTCTGCTTGCACTCTTATTCCCTCGTTTGAAGCATTACACGGAGAAAGATGTTTTCCTCTTTTCAGGCCACTTTCCTGTATCAGTGACCATTTTAGGATGGTCTAATGCATACGGTGTTAGCGGAAATTCTAGCTGACACGGCTTGGATCAGGTCTTTCTCCCTGCCCTGGATATGTTTGCATTGCAGCTCACACTCGCCAGTTCGAGGTGGTTTGTGGAAGGAAGGAAAGCCTGGAAAAATGGGGAAATGTATGGAAATAGGAAAAAACACAGGAAGTGCAAAGGGAAGTCCCTGCATCATGTACCAAGATGTAGCAGTTAACTGTTGCATGCCCAATGGGTCACCAGCAGCAGCAAATACCCATACAATAATATAGGTTTACATCTCGCTTCGCTTTGGAAACGTATTGTTCAGGCAGACTGTCTGATAATTTCTGTGTGGTCCTCGTTGAGCCACTGTTTTGCAGAAATCTCATGCACAATCTGTACCATCCTGGAGGGCGTAATCCCCTAATGCTGACCGAGCAAAGGAGTTTATCTGTGTCATTAGATGATGGCTGTTTTCTAAGCCTGTGGGGAAACTGCTATAGCGTGGAAACAGTCAGTCTCTAAGATGACATGATTTAGGTAAATGGTGTTTTTCTGTGTAACGGAGTGTTACATACGTTTGGCAGGCTCTGCAAAACTCTGTGTCCCCTTGAGCTGATGGAGGCTGGTTTCTGGTGGGGTTCCCTGGCTGTATGATGCTCTCCAACTTCACACCCACTTCCCCCATCTTAATCCTCGAGGCAGAAATGCCCATCACATAATGTTTAGCTTAGAAAGGAAAAATCCTTTCTTCTGATTTTTTAAGCTCAGAGTCAGGGACTGGGTGGTACAGGATGCTTTTTGCTCACGCTGCTTCGAGCTGGTGCTCTGGCATCCGAGGCTGCAGGGAGCAGCCCTTCTCTATGGTCCAGCAGTTTCTCTCTTCCCAAAGAATTTTGACAGGTCCCTCTAGTGTGGAACAATTGTATCTGCCCTCATTAATTATTTTGTGCAGGCCTGCAATGTCCTGCAATCAGCAGGGTCACCGAGTGAATTGATGATAGGGAAATTATAATGCTGAGCATACAGGACAATTGCCATCTGCTGTCTAAGGTCTGTAATTTAATTACATTGCCAAACGTTCATTTTCAGAAGAAAATGCGGGAAGCCCAGGGAACAGGGCTTGACTGCTTAGGCATCTTGACCCTCCTCCACCCTGACTTTCCAGCGCCTGCAGATTTACCTGAGCTGCCCTGAAACAATCCCGCTGCAGCACAGGACTGACACAAATGTCCCCTCAAAGCCGCCACCAAGCACAGACCCACCATCTCTACCGCAAACGCTTACACCTGCCCGTCAGCTGCCTGGTCCCATCCCGCCAGCTCCTCTGAGTGGGGGCTCACCCCATCCCCTGCTTGCTTTCCAACCCTCCAATTCTCTGGGGAAGATCGGTCCAGCAATTAAAACATAAGTGTAATAGATGACTATGGCAAAAGTCTGTTGAAGTGCGTAGTCAGGGTGAACAGATTCCCATCGGCATCTGCTAATTTCCAGAAAGATCTAATTTTGTAGACAGGAGTGAACATCCTTACTAGGACAAAGAGTAAATTCACCTCCTTAATCTGTCCTGCATTTGTTGTTGGGAGTGAGAAACGCGAGAAGTGCCCAGAGGTGGGGGTCCACAGCTGGTACTCAGAGCAAGAAATGGTGCCTTATAGTGCCTGCTCTAATTAAAACACCTGCTTTATATCATCCCTTGCTTTTATTCTGAGGTTAATTCACTGTAGGCTTCAGCCGACTCTGTGCCGGGCAGCACAGGGCTGCTTGGTTGTGTTTTAGGGACGCAGGCAGCAACAAGCTGCCGAATTTGCCAGGGCTGGCCGTGCCAGAGAGGGAATGAAGGAGCTGATTTACTGGGGGCTGCTGAGCCTATAGACTTAAAACGTGTTGCAATGTGATTTAGATGTGTGCCGTAATAAACCCTTCCCAAACTTGCTTCTTGGCTTGTCCGTAGGGACTTCAAGAGTAAAAATGTCTTGCTGAAGAACGACTTGACGGCAGTGCTAGCCGATTTTGGACTAGCTGTACGGTTTGAACCTGGAAAACCTCCAGGGGACACTCATGGACAGGTAATCATTATCTTTAACAATAACATTTTAAAAAGTTGGGCTTGCCGTAGCTCCTCAGGAGTGGGGGTCAGTTTGTATAGATGCATTTAATTCTCTTTGAGATATGTATTTTCCATAAAAGCTTGTGCTCAGACATAAATTCCAGGAGCTGCTTTGATCTGGGTGAGAGGGGAGAGTGCTCGGACCCTCCTGACTGCTGTGCAGGTGGAGTCCTCCCGGCCCCGGGGGCAGACGGCTTCTTCTTCAAACATGGGACTTGCTGACTCTTCATTGTCTGGGTATTAAATATTAATACTCCTAAAATTATTCATTTATTTTTAAGAATTCAGCTGGGCTGGCTGCTTGGGTGACCTTTAGCAATGGCAGATCTTGAGAGCAGGCTGTGCGCTGCGTAAACAATTTAGTGTGCTTTTATGGGCTCTTAATTTTCTGCCTTTGCTTTGCATCGTGGCAAGTGGCCCTTCGTCCTGCTCTCATGCTGGGGCACAGCAAGGCCAGCATCCCCTCCGGGTGCCTCCGGGGTTTTTTGAATGCCCATCTCCAATACAGGCTCCCGTTTTACCTTTATTTCAGAAGGAGTGAACACTTCTGGGTGAGCACCCCCTGGCTTTCCTAATTTTTGCCTTCTTTGTTTGGGCTTTTCCAGTATTTTCTATGCCTTTTCACATCCTGGCTTCCCCCTGTCCCCACTGCCTCAGGTAACAGCAAGAACAGATGAGAATTTCCTGAAGGAAAATATTAAAGGCATTTCAATTCTCATCTGAAAAAGGTGGGGTTTTTTCCTTGCTCTGCTCTCCACTGTCCTACATTACAGGCTATAATTCTGCCATGTATGTAACCACAACCATGTGAGGAGCTTGGTATGGCTCTGCCTGGACTAAACAGAACAAGGGAGGTGCTGTAGTGGGGACTGAATCCCCTCAAAGCGAGAGGGGATCTTTTCCGAACAGATCACAGCAAGCCAGGGCAGGGTAAACTTCGCAGGGTTCACGCTTTACTACTCCTGTGGATGCAGGAGACTTGTTTTATCCAGGGCTGTCAAACCAACACCTTTTCCTACCACTTCAGGATATATCAATTTTACTCTTCTCTTTTTTTATATATATTGAATTTCTTTTTTTAGTGAAAGGGGATTGAACTTTCAACAACCATGATAACCAAGCCTGACTTGACCTCAGGGTGTTTCATGTGTCTCCAAAGACAGCATTTTCTCATGCAGCGTGTGCTGCTGGAGCAAAACGTGGTGGGACACAGAGTAGGCAGCGTTTCATCCATACTCACTGCACCGCACCTCATTTAAATTAGACCTGTAGCGCACGCTGCGTGACTATCACACACGTAGCCGTGCACTTCGGCTTTTTCCTTCAGGTAGCTTATCTATACTTGAGTGATCTTAATGACGGTCGGTGTCAGAAAAAACATCCCCCTTTTGCATGTATTTGTAGTGAGGTGCAACTTCAGCAGAAGTAGCCTTAAGGCTAATGAAACCAGCTGTCATTCATCTCCAACCAGCAGAGGCTGATGGGCCCAACTGGAACATAACCTGAGTTGTTTTTTATCTCTGTAGGTGGGAACGAGGCGGTATATGGCTCCCGAAGTGTTAGAGGGAGCAATCAACTTCCAACGAGACGCCTTCCTGAGAATAGACATGTATGCAATGGGGCTGGTGTTGTGGGAGCTAGTCTCCAGATGCAGAGCAGTTGATGGTAAGAATAAGGATTGTCCCTTCCCTGGGAAGCGCTCTGTTTCAGCATGGTTTAGTGGTCCAGAGAATGGGCCTGGTTTTGTTTTTAAAAAATAATAATCAATGACGTATTTTTAAGCAGCTAACCAGTTTTTCACTTGCTTGTTTTTTAGCACAAGCTGTCATTCTCTGTAGATAATAACCTTTGTAAGTCTTCAAGTCTCAAAGTGCTTTTAACTGCGCTGGTTACGTTGCAAGTTGGCTGAGAACTCAGAGGGAGAGGAGTAGGTGATTCCTCCATCAGTGCTGGGTGTCCTTTAGTCCTGAGCCTGCTCTGTGCTGCTGTCCGTGGCACACTGCATTCCTGCCTGAGACCGAGGCAGGCTTTGAGCTCTGGAGAAGAGCCGCGCTCAGCTCCGGCTCGGCTGTCACCTCGCTTCGGCAGGGCAGTGTGGTGGCCTGAACAGAATGCCCAGGAGTGAAGCACCTCAGTGAAATACCAGGAACACAGGGCTGGAAAGATGATCTTGGGTCAGCAAGGCCATTTCCCTGCTATCATAAGTTGTTAGGTTTAATCTCTGACTTTTTCTGACCGAGCCCTCTCTCAGCAGTGGGCTGAGTTTGTTGTTCCATCTGCAACTTTGGAGGATCTCACTTTCTCCTGAATGATCCAAAAGAATGAACTTTCATGGTGTCTCCTTTTTCAGGTTTTTTTAATCCTAAAACAATGCTGCAAAATGGGGCGTCTTTTCTGTCCAAATAGGACATCTGCCCTTTGGTGACACCCTCGCCATTTGCAGGACCTTGCTCCTGGTCAGGGAAGCAATCATTTCATTGTAGTAGCTCCAAGGCTGCTTGCTCCATCTTCTTTCTTCCTGTATAGATATGGGTGCTCTGGACTGAATATCAAGTTCATAAATAAACAGTACCTCACCTTGACTTCAAATGTTTTTGTTAGTGATACAGTAGGACTGAGGAGCTTGATTATAATTAGGATGTCTGCATAGGTGTGTGGTAAGGGGAGGTCTTTTATCCAGATAAAATGCTGGAGGAGCGGAGAGGTGGGAGCACAGTGGGGTGAAATGGTGGTACCCAGATCACTCATGTAGGAATAACCCTTCGCTGTTGAGGCCCCCCAGATATCCGCTTGGATTTTTGCCTGTCATGTCTTTGATCGCCTTCCAACTCTTCTCAGACAGCAGCTGGCCAAGATGCTCCTGGTGCCATACACAGCACCGTTAAATCAGAGGGAAGGCTTCCTTTGGGATGATGGGGCGTTACGCGGAACCTCATCTGCACTTCTAGCTCAGAAGTGATGCGTAAACAGCAGATTTGGCTTGGAGATCACCTGTGCAGCTCTTCATAGCCTTGATTCCTCTTGGAGGAAGAGGAAGGGAAGGTCTTGCGCATTATTGTGCCATCCGTTGGAACGGGTGTTTCAGCTGGGTTTAGTGACTGGCATTGTGGCAACAATAATAATGATAAGCTGTTTCAGTGATTTTTTTGTTTTTAAGAGTACCTAAACATAATTTTGTTGGTGTCACAGTTCATGACCAGCTAAAGTAGTCAGTTCTTTTATTTTATTCTGGAAAGGCCCTCTCGACATATCTCCACTCTTTGCTACCGAGAAACCATAAGCAACGCCACAAACCACCTTGAGAAAGCCCATCCGTTAAGCTGGGCTGCCGTTTGTGTGAAAGCATCTACGCCTTGCCAAAAGCCAAATGACGTTTCAATAAGCAGAAGTTATTGCTACCATGCGACATCTGCACTGATACTCGTAATAGTTGTCTCATTCCTATGGCCCAGGGCAGTTCACAGCCATAACTGGTATAACTAAAGCATTCAGAAATCATTTTGCGCTTAGGAGCTGGTACCTGGGACAAGTGCATCTGGCTCCAGCGTGCCAGGGCTGGCTCAAACCTATGAACAAGCCAGATCACAAAGGAAGAAATTATAAGTGTTGGATATGCTTGACCTTGCTAGTCAGTGCCTGAAATGAAATTATTCTCATGCTGAAACCTTCCTCTAGGTTACTGTGTGTTGAATTGCTATGCCAAAACATGAGGAGGATGGGCTGACTTGATCTTTCTATTAAAATAAATCATGGGCTACCCAGCAAGCCTCCTTGAAGGAGAGCAGTAGGATTGGGAGGCCCAGCTGAGGGTTTGGATTCGTAACTCCACGAGGTGGAAAATGCATGGCCAGACAAGCAGCAGGGACAGCAAAGTCCATTGTGCAGCAGGAATGTAAATCACATTTGTCTGCAATGACGTGAGCCTCGGGCTTTGCTGCGGTGGGTTGAGGTTGCTTTGGAGCTGCGGCTCGCTCATGGCTGGGGAGGACACGGCTCTGCAGAGGACATTTCTCTAACCCGGTTCTCCGTGTGCACCTTAGGTCCAGTGGATGAATACATGCTGCCTTTTGAAGAAGAAATAGGTCAGCACCCATCCCTTGAGGACCTGCAAGAAGTGGTGGTTCACAAGAAGATGCGCCCTGTGTTCAAGGATCACTGGCTGAAACATCCCGTACGTCCCTCCTGGTTAATGGTGGAAAATGTTTTCCTGTGTGACAGGAGCAAGGGATGCAGTTCTGCGTCACTCGTTAGCTTCAGAGGGAAACTAACCAGTCCACCCCAGTGCTAGAGAGAGTCAGCGCTGGGGAATGAGGGGTTGCTCAACACCTTCATGCTCCCCTTTCCATTTTTCCCTTGTATTTATAGAGTAAACCAGCTGATTAAAGTCAGCCAGTGCTGAACACGGAGCGTGTGGTTGTTTAGTAGGACTCCTTTAATACGGTGAAAGAATGGAAAATGACGTCCCTTTCATTAAGACAAACAATCCATACCGTTAGAGACGCGTTCCTCACAAGCTCGATAGCATGCAAGACTTGAACAATTTTTTGAGGAAAAATTAATTAGACGTGAAGGCAAGCAGACAATGAAGCAAAATGCAGCCTGGGTTTCCCAGAGGTAGATCATTCCAGGCTTGCATTTTTAATAAAAGAGGTGATTTTTTTCAGACTGGGAAGCTGAGCAGATGATGAAATCTCACAGGGCTTCAGTAAGGAGCTAAATGCCTCTATTCTGACCAAGCTGCCACGGTTTTGGCTAGACTCGGGTGTACTAACGCATTGCCTAGAAGTCAAGGAGAGCTGCGGGTTGTAGATAAAGATGAGCGTTCCCGTTCAAACGAGGGTTCAAGTAAGAGCTGTACTCTTCCAGCGATGTCGAATTCGGTTATTTTGGGGATATCTACAGAAGCGATTGCAGACGAAGCAGCTGTTTCGTAGTAACTGATGCAATGCGGCCAGCTCTCATGGCTTTATCATGGGAAGCGTAATACCTGATGTCTTGGCTTTTAAAGCTTTAACTGCTGAATCTTGGGGCGTATGTCGATATTTTAAAAAGTACTTTTAGGGCTATGAAAAAAAGCTGGATTTGACTGAGCCCTACAGCCTTAGAAAGCAGAAGCTTAAAAAACCCCAAAAATACATATTTAAAGTAATTTTTGAAGCTAATCGTGTGATAATTTGCGTAACGTGGAGAAAACATTCTTAGTTTTTCTTTACAGCGTTAAGCTGTGTTAAGCGGACCGCCTCGTCTGCTGCAGAGACGGTCCCCGGAGCAGGCTTTGTTGCTGAAGGTGCTTTCTCCCCCTTGTTGTCCGCAGGGCTTGGCGCAGCTCTGCGTGACCATCGAAGAGTGCTGGGACCACGATGCGGAGGCTCGGCTCTCGGCGGGCTGTGTCGAGGAGCGCATTGCGCAGATCCGCAAATCCGTAAACGGCACTACCTCGGACTGCCTCGTCTCCATCGTGACGTCTGTCACCAACGTGGACTTGCCGCCCAAAGAGTCTAGTATCTAAGTCCTGGTTCACTTTTGTCTTTCCAGACTCAGTGGATTTAAAAAAAAAAAGAAAAAAAGTTTAAAAAAAAACCCACACAAAAAAAAAAAACAAAAACAAAAACACAAAAATCCAACAAACACATGAATGCAGCTGCTATTTTATCTTGACTTTTTATTATTATTGTTATTATTATTATTATTATTTTTTGGATTGGATCAATTTTACCAGCACATTGCTCTACTGTATTAAAAAAAAGGACATTTCAGCAAGCATTCAGGTGCCGACTAATGAATGCAGAAAAGGTGCAGGTACCTCAGAACCTCAACAAACTCACTTCAGTTGTTTTTATTTTATTCAGTTTTCTGGGTTTCTCTTTATCGGTCTGTCTTCTAAGCGGAGCATCTGTGACGTAAAGGAAAACCACCTACCATCTTAGAAAACGCAATGCTGCAAACTGTGGAGGAAACTTAAGACTGTTATATAAAGAATACACCTTCCTCAAAAGGAATTTTTTCCCCATTTTGTTTTGGTTTTGGGTTCAGTTCCTTTTTTTTTTTTGTCTTTGGAAGTGAGCTTCAAAAAAAAACAGCAGATGTGTCTTTTACGGATCTAACGGGTGTCATTGTAACATGGAAAAAAAAGTAACTGGGCGGAGAATGTTAATTCTTGATGGTAGAATTGAAGGGGGGAGCATAGAATAGGGGTGGGGAGAGTCACGTTGGACTTGGCAGCATTTGGGGAAACATCATTTGCTATGGAGCTACTTCTCAGGTAACCATTAGAGGAGGGGCAAGACATTTCTGGGCAGAGTATTAACGGCTGCAGCGTATGGAGAAAGCTGAGTTAAAGAGCCAGTGGTCGTAAGCAAGGTGCTAGTTCCTTCTTCCTCCAGTATCTTGGGCTTGGGCAGTAAAAGAACAAAGCAGAACTAGAGTTACCTTTTCTTTTTTGACTCCAGATAGTTACAGAAGGATGCTGTTAAGCGGTGTCATTTAAAGAGATGGGAGGGTGTGTTCTCAGAAGCACTTCGGTAAAATACTGGAAGATGGGAAAGTTTTTGCATCTCGCTTTAAGTGCGGGTCAGCTCAGGCAATTTGGCCTCGGGGGTGATTATCTGTCGGCCCAAGCTACTGGTGCAGATGGTGGAAAGAGGGAAAGTGTGAAAACTGGCTCTGTAATTTTTTTTTCCTTATGAATTTGGGGCTGGGGGGTGTGTGGAAATCCCTGAACTGGCGGCAAGTGGCTCCTGTAGCATCCGAGAAGCCTACGAAGGGCCCGGTTGCGGGATGCAGAGGCAGCTGAGCAGCAGCAGTGACGATCGCAGCATCTCTCCGACTGGTTTCTTTGACGCTGCTTTCTCCCTACTCTGTGACGAAACTCTTTTGTCTTAAAGTGGTGCATATTCTAAAATACCATTACTCTTATTATGCCATAAACTTGCTCTAGTCAGTGAATGTTCCTAATGCTGCTGATTCAACATTGAAATATTTTTTTAATTTGCAAAACATGCAATGTTTAAAAAAAAAAAACCTAAAAAAAAAAAAACCACCGCAAAACACACACACACACACACACACACACACACACGTTACGTGGCTTCCGAGGTTTAAACTGAAAAAAAAAAAAAATATTAAAAACTTCATGACCACAGACCACCTCAAACCAGAAATACCTCAGAATTTTCTACTTGTATGAGTTTTATTATATATTTTGTTAGTTGTGTTGTCTTGTAGTAAGTATATTTTAATGTAAGTTGGCTTTTATGACAAGGGAGTTTTAAAAAAAGAAAAAAAAGAAAAAAAGTTCCAAAATCTTTTAGGAAGTGCTACCATTTTTTTTTTTTTGTTTTATAAAGCACCATTGTAAATAACTGTATACAGTTGTAGAATAACTGCCTATATAAGGTACCTGGGCATTATTCACTCTTATTTGTGAAGGCTGTTTTCCATTCTGTGTTATTTTTTGGTCTGTTTTAGTGAAAGGACAGTACATCTTTTTTATTATTATTTTTCTTTTTATTTTTATTTTTTTGACTTTTAATATAACATGAATTCTGTGTCTTGCTAGACTGACAAAGTTATGTCCGTTGGATGGCCAGAACTTCTAAATTTTGCTTTGCGTTAAGCCAAAATCCAGACCTAAACCCATCACCCTGTAATGAAGATGTAAAAAGTCTGTGTTATATAAACAAATTGGACTTCTTGCCATTGCCAAAACTGTCAGCGTGTACCCTTGCACGGGTACAATTTATTAAGCAAACAAAATCGCTAATTGGAGAAAATAGAAAGAAAATTGAAATATATTTCTTGAAAAATATAGCTTTAAAACCCAGAGGTCACAAATGAGGACACCGTCCTTTATCTTGAAGAGACATTAAGATAATTGCCTTAATTTGTCTATCTGAATAAAGTCTTAACCTAGTCTTTCAAGTTACTGAATGTATATTGCATATTAGTACGTACCCACATGTAACTGTATTTCCGTGTGTAGGTTTGGAAGTTTCTGTTTCTTAATGTGCTTCTGTTGAGAACACCTTGACAAAACCAGACAGAACGATACCATTCTGACACGGCCGATGTCCCCCGTGGTGGTTGGCATCTTTGGGCCTGATGCTGCGACATACCTATGCTTAGCATTAAGTGTGTAGGTAGCTCTTCTGGTGTCGTGACGTTAGGCACTCGCTTAGTGTTAAGCATGGTCCTGAAGGTTTGCAGGATCAGTATTTTTCACGTTTAATACATTTCTGCACTGAAATTTATATAAAAATGTGACTGTTCTAGAAGCGAAGCGATGTAAGGGTTGGGGTGGAGCGGAGAGCAGTTAAGGACGAGTGAATACTTGTTTCGAGGTGGGCTTGTGCCCGTTTCCCTGGGAATGGGAGCCAGTTCATATTGCTGCAGAAAGAAAAAAGCTGTACTGTCTTTTAACTGTTAATATCTGTTTGCTGTTCTGGATTTTTTTCCTTCAGCATTATGTATTGTGGCTAAAACAGGCTTATTACAGCAGTTGCTTTTTTATCCTGATTTCTTTAAGAAGCTTTAAAGTATTTATTGAAAGTGCCATATGATTTTGATAGCCTATTAGACAGTCTCTGAAATCTTCTCTTTTGAGAGAGCATAAACAAAAATTCTCACGTGTAGCTTATCTTACTGCGGGGAACTGCACGGCCGTACAAACTTTGACCAAATGTTGATTGTGAAGTTTTACATCTTCCCTGGTGTAATGGTTCCTTATAGATCATCTTGTCAGCAGGATTCAGAAACTGATTTTAAAAAGAATATCCAAACTGCGTGTGTGCTCATTTACAAATTTTAAGTGTATGTAGGTATGTGTGTCTTGCTTTTGCAGCAGAGAAGGAAATCCTGAACTTTTGCTTATTTACCAATTTGCACCAGTTTAGCTAAAGCTGTTCTTTTAAACCGGTGTTTATTTATTTTATTAATGAAAACAAGCTCTGATTAACTTACTGGTCTTTGATCACTTGAGCTGTCAAGCAAGTAGTTTCCTCACCGCTAACCTAGCATTTGAACTCTCATTGACAACCTGATTTTGGTTCTGTTCGGTACCGCAGAGGCTTTTTCCAAGTCAGCAATCGGGCACATCCACAGGTGTAGCTGTAATAAGCAATTGCGGCTCTTTTCCTCTTAACACTCCCTTGAATGCGGTGGGTACCACACCTCTTACGTTACTTCCCAAGCACTAAATTTCACTTCCCATTCAGACTTAGAGGAAATAGCTCTTCAAAAATTTGCTGCAGAATTTTATTGTTGACCTTCCTCTCCTGTATGGCAGTTCTTAGGTGAATGCTAACCTTGAACATCCTGGGTGAAAATTCTCCTTGGCTTTAGGAGCCAGGATTCCCCATCTCTCCGGTGTAGCTCCCTTTATGAATTTCTTACGCTGGCTGGGCTGGTTTTCTAGGTAGAGGAAGTTTGAGTTCACATTTTGAAACTGGAAATACCACACGAACTAAAGTTGCTTTTTTTTTTTTTTTTTGAGACGGTAGAGCTGTGACTTGCTAATGAAATTGCATTAGTACAGCAAGGCTGGAAGTTGTATGTGGCTCATGTTGGAGTCTATGTGCATGTTATAAGAGATGGTTATAAACCAGTCTAACCATCAGTTAAGTAGCACCAGGCTTATTCATTATGATTAAGGATTGTAGCTAGTCCTGATCATAAAGTTTTCTCTATTTAAGACAAAAGAAACCCACTTTTTAATCTGCCTTGTTCTTCAGCTGAAATTCTCTTACAGAATTAACTCTGCTGGGCGAAGTTACACCTAGGGAAATGCCAAGATCTTTGTGTATGTTTGTTTCAAAGAGAAGGTCCGTGAGTGCCCCCCAGTAACTCCACTGCATTTGACTTGGGTCTCCTGACTCACTGCTGTTTCCACTTGATGTTGTTGGTTTCAGCAGAAGCAGCAGAAGCCTCGGGTCTGCTCAGTGCAGCGTTGCTAGGGGGGTATTGCCAGGGTGGCTGGGTCAGGCCTCGCCATTAGGAGTCCTGATCCCCCTTACCCTTAATATCACAGCGCAGTATCTGGAGAACACACGCTGTATTCCTCCTGTGCTACTTTGTAGGCAGACTGTTAGAACTTGCCCTGTTTTGCATGGGAAAGATCTGGTTTCATATAGTATGGAAGAAACCCGTATTGCAGAGGAAGGTGCTGGTTGATAACGTGACAGTGCTGTTGTTGCAGTCCTCTTCAAGCCACACTCCGCTTGAGAAGTCGCTAAGCAGGCAGCGTCCCGCTAACTATTATCACTTTTACATACAGAATATTGTTTGGTAACATTGTAAATAAAATAGACTATATAATAGAGGAAAATAAGGACATTTTGACTTTTTTACTTTTGGAAAAAAATATATATATATATTTTAGTTACATATACAAACAAAAATTCTACATTGTGTGAGAATTCTTTTATACCACAAATTATTTTTGTAATGTCTAATATGTTTCTGCAGGGAAAAGGGAGAAAGGTCTGTGTATGCACAGCAAATAAATAAATAAAAATATATATATAATGTTTAAATTAAGTGTGCACTACATCAAAGTCTAGAGGATAGAACAAGTTTAGCCTGAAACCAGTTTGAGGAGCAAGTTTGGATGTACTTGGACATGCTTTGAGGACGGCACTGAGTATATGTTTAGGTTATCTTGCATGTCACATCCCTTCTGCTAAAGATGCTTATTGCTTTTCTGTGACCATCTTCAGTTTAACCAGGAAGAGTTTTTTCATGTATTCATGCGAGTATCCATGTGTGAGCAGTGTGTCTCTTGGCATATGCCGTGATGCTGCAGTAAGTTGTGAAGTCAGGGTGTTAAGAAGAATTTACCGAGACCAAATAGCCGGGCTGATCTCGCTCGCTGCCATATCCGTTTATAGCAGCTGCGTCTGCTGCATTGACAATATGATCTGTAAGGAGCTGTTGCCAGTAGAGTCCTGATAAAACCAATTCCTAGAAGTTCCTTCTCTCTGAAGTGACACAATAATCAGGCTTCACCAGAACACGCAGATACGTGCTCTGTGTTCCAACGTCAGATTTTACGGTCTGGGTCGGAGGCGCTAAAGAAAAGGAGCACTGTCAGGTCCAAAGTCCTACTTAGAAAACGAGCATTCTAAACTGATGTAAGCAATCCAAGGTTTTCTAAAAGTGTGAAAGAAAAAAAGCTTAAAATGTATTCTTTTCACTCAAACTAACTCTTCCCATTGGACCAAAAAATCACTCCTGTCTTTTTGGTTCCCTTAGCCTTGACAGCACAGTGTCAGTGGGGTAGGAGTTACTGAAAAAAAGCTTTAAACCAAACAATACGTAGCGCTACCGTGAAGCTGGTTTGACAGCGTGCCTTTTGAAATTAGTGCTCAGATGACTTCGAGCAGGCTCCTGCCATTGCCGAGTCTGACATCTGTGTTCTTGGTGAAGTCCTGGCCCCGCGGAATCCAGGGGGAGACTTGCCACCTAATTCAGTGGGACCGTGAGTGTGCACGTGTTCCTCGAGCACTTTCTAAACACACCTGGTCCCTTACTTACATGGGACTTCTCTTCTAAAACCCTAGTTTTAGGGTGACGCTCGGTTCCCTGACTGAAGTAGTAACCTACTGAGTCAGCAGTAATCCTTTTTGTCGGGACACTTCCACAGAGAGAGATCATACTTGTGTTATGTCCATCCAGCTGTTCTGCAATGTAATGCTCTTCTGTTGTGCCTTTATTTTTCCATGTAAAAGCAACTGCTGTAAGCTTTTTTTTTTCTTTTACTAGTTTTTTCTGTCTGAAAAAACACTTTTCATTGCCCAGCTGTTATTTCTGGATGCAGTCTGTGATCCAGGTATTTCAAGAACCAATTACCTCAAACCTCATGTTAAACAGTGTTGCTATCTGGATTCTCCTTGATACTACAATATTGTAACATACGCAAACAGGAACCTTGCTATATGTGGGTGTTTATATATATGTATCATATACATATATACACGTATATATATGATATATATATGTAAATGGAAAGTGATCCCCAAGGACTGAAGGAAAAAAGCAAAACTTTTTTTGTTTTCCAACGTTGAAACCAAAAGGGCTTCTCTGAAGCTCTATAATGGCATTGTGCTGGATATATATCAAGAAAGTGTTTTCTGAAAAGTGCTTCCTTTGTTAGCCTTTTATTTCAGTATTTTAATGGGGCAGATGATGTGATTAAAACACTGTTTCTGCATTTTTTGGCCCATTTTGAAGCAGAGGCCTCTTAATCTTTCCAGTTGTTCAAAAAAACCTCTCAGTGTACAACATTCCAGTAAGGTTAGTATTGCAAAACTAAAGCATGCTCTGGGAAGGCTTTGTAGCTTCTGTTTTTCTGAAGAGGAAGGCATTGGCCATACTTTATTCAGCTTTTCCACTCTTTTGAGGAACTGAAGTTTAACCAGTAACCATCCTAGTCAATTAAAATTTTAATTTAATAGTCACTGGCATCTCTGCCACCCCTATTGAAAACTAAACATCCCAAAAAACAACCCAAACTAAAAAATCCAGCTGTGACAGAGGAGGAGGTTGGAGCATCTTACAGCTCCTGAAGGTGGGCAGAGCACCAGAGCCCCTTTGTGGATAGCAAAAAGCGTGTTGGCAAGACCTAGAACCTGTCTAGCCCTTTTGCCAACTACCTTCTCCCAAGAACCTTCTCATTCATCAGACCTTCAACCACAGTGACTCCTTAATGGTACTTTGCTGAAGAGAATTCTCTTCAGGATATATTTTCTGTGGAAAAACAAAAAGCTGGACCATTCTTTACATTAACATTGTACTGTACAAGCTCCCCTCGCAAATGTCTGTTTTTAAAAAATGTATCGATGTAGCTGATGCAATGTTACAGTCTGTATTTTACTTGGACAAACAGTGGCTTTCCAATTCAAATAATAATGAATTTACTATTCTAGTAATTAGTTTAAATAATTCATTGCTGGTAATTAATGGCTAGTAATTAATTTACTGGTACTGAAGGAAGACGAGATGTTTCTCTTTCCCCATTTTTTCCTCGACTGTCCAATGTTTCTATGGCTATTGATGGTTTATGATTATCTCTGGTAAATCATTTGCAAAGTCCTAAAACCTCCCAGAAGGAGGCGTTTTGCAACGCTGCTGGCCTTCCAATGGAATAACTATGATGCAAAAGTCGATCTGTTGGTGGATGAGAATTGAAGGAGGTGGTTACTGCAAACTAGGTAACATTCTTGACCTCAATTCTATGCCATAAGTCCGCACAATGCCATTGTCAATCTGCTCAAACTATCTGCTTATGGATTCTGCATGATCCTCATGATAGAGTTGAAAGCCTGATCTTTCACCTGTTAATATTTTCACATTCGTCCTTAAGTTTGACAAATTTTATACTGTAAAGTTGACTTAAGTACAGTTTGATGTCAATTCTTGTGGAAAGAGCTTTCTGCATGTAACGTTAGACACATACAGTTAAACAACACAGCATAGTACAAAACTCACAAGAAAACGTTTTGGCACCAGCAGAAAGAAATCTCACCCTAACCATTTGTCATTTTAAACTATCTTATTGTAAGTTTTACCAGCTACTTCTAAATTTGTGCTTTATTTAAAGAAACAAAATAAAAATCCTAAGACTTGTCTAGCGTAGTGAAATATGTGTATATCAGTTTTAGGATAAATAGCTAAGTCTTATTACGCTGTGTTACTTAACTTGTATATATAGAGTATACATAAGAGTTTGCAGTAACCTGTTTCTCCAGGATTTCCAGTTTGAATGGATTTAAACTCAAACTGAGATTAAATGATTTAGAAGATTGCAGAATAAACTGAGTGTAAATTACAGGAAGCTCTATCAGATGGTGAAATAATTTTTAAAGAGTCTTTTGGTCCTTGGCTCAAATTCAATAAGTACTGTTTGTATACCAAGATATGTGAAATGTAAATGTTGTAGGTTATATTTCACTCTTGTAGCTATAAAAATGTAGAACAGAGATAGCTTGTACTACTGAGTTAACAAAAGTTATACTAAAGTATCCTGTTAAAGAAAAAAAAGTATACAGAGTTAAGCTCGTTGCTGTAACCCCTTTTGAATTGAAGTGTGCTGATTTTTTATATATGTATATTATATATATATTCTGCAAAAGTATATATATATAAAATGTATATATAAAATGGCCTAATGCAGACATCCATTGTATTGCAGTTATGAAATGAAGACATTTTGGAAAGAACATTGTATCATAGTTCATGAATTTGCAGTGGATCTTTGTTCCTTTTTACTGTGGTATTTTAGAAATGAGTCTCAAGTTTCAAATTAGATCTGCCAAGTTGGAGTTTCGCTGCTTCAGCTTTGCACTGGGTGTCCGAATAAACCAGTATGAATGTAGTATTTGCCCTGTGTGAAGCAGCTACACCCCAACAGATAGGAGGAAAAAAACTAGAAAGAACTATTTCAAGTTTATCTTTTTGTATATGAAAATAAACATTAAATTACAAATAATTGCTTCTCTTGTTTGTGTGACGTTAAAAATCATTATTTTATTGTCTTTGGCATCTAGCTGGAGTATTTCTTCTTTTATAGAACAATGTTTTGGTGTTTTAATGGCATCTCTGCTATCCAAAATCCCCAACAAAATCCCTGCAGAGGCATAGCTGAGCTCTCTACTACCCATCATTTGCTAACTCCTCCAAAGGGAAGAGGGAATTAGCTCAGATCACTGTGTTCTTTCAAGTGTGTTGCCTCTTGCAGCACTGTGGTAACACTGCTTATCATTCCCAGGGAAGAACTCTTCGCGCAGAGCATTATGTGCACGTTAAGCTGTATCAATACAAAGGCCAGCAACGTCGCTGCAACTGCCAGTGATGGGGGGGTTTAAGCTAAATCCCAGGACCTTGCAGTGAAGCGTCTGCCCTTCCTTTCCACCAGCTCTAGCAGAGAGGAAGAGCAGGCAGCAAGGGACAGTAGTTGCCTAAATGGTTCCAACCTGAAAACTTGCCTGCTAATACCTTAACAGTTGCAGGAGGTCAAAGTTACGCTGAATGTACCGCTGCTATTAGAGCCGTGAACAGCGTGAACCAGCATGCCTCTGCTCATGGTGTGCCCACTGCAAGTGCACAGCCAGGTCCTTGGCGAGGACGGCTGGGTATTTCCTCGGGCAAGGGAGGCTGTTAGCAAACACACAGTCAGGGAAACAGCTTCAGCGTGAGGTACCTGCCATCAGGGCGAGCATCAGACCTGGGACCGACATGCAGCATCCATACACCGTGGTTTTTGGTTTGGGTGTTTTTTTCCCTGCTTCAACTGAGCACCGAACAAGATTCAGCGAGGCAGGGAGACTGGACCTGGAAAAAGATTAAAAAAAAAATAGAAAGCTTGAGATGCCTGTACTTGTAGCAACACATTGAGCTCTGTAATCCCCACAACATGAGGCAAGAACATACTCTTGGCCACAAACTGAAGCATGGCTGGACCCCTCCAGGCAAGCTGCCTGCAGTGAGGTGATGGCATGGCAACGCAGCCCTCGTGTTTTGGTGTATTCTATTGCTAAACTGGTCCTTTTACTGTTGACGCTCTTGAGGGAGAAGACAGACACTCTGAGGGTCCTGTTGCTGTTGACACTCTCAAGGGCAGTGAGGTCCTGCAGAGGGATCTGGACAGGCTGGAGAGCTGGGCCATCACCAGCCGTATGGAGTTTAACGAGGGCAAGTGCCGGATTTTACACCTGGGGCAGGGCAGCGCCGGCTGTACGGAGAGGCTGGGGAACGAGGGGCTGGGGAGCAGCTCTGCAGGGACCTGGGGGCTCTGGACAACGGCAGGCTGAACACGAGCCCCCAGCGTGCCCTGGCAGCCCAGGGGGCCAGCCGTGCCCTGGGGGGCACCGAGCCCTGCATCGCAGCCGGGCGAGGGGGGGATTGTCCCGCTCTGCCCCACGCTGGGGCGGCCTCACCCCGAGTGCTGGGGGCAGCGTTGGGCGCCGCAGGACATTGGGGGTATAAAGCTACTGGAGAGTGTCCCGAGGAGGCCACGGAGCTGGGGAAGGTTTTAGAGGGGAAACCGTACGAGGAGCGGCTGGAGACCCTGGGTTTGTTCAGCTGGAGCAGAGGAGGCCGAGGGCAGCCTCATGGCGCTCTGCAGCTCCCTCCCGAGGGCAGGAGGAGGGGCAGGGCTGGTCTCTGCTCTCTGGTGCCCAACGCCAGGCCCGAGGGAACGGCAGGGAGATGGGCCAGGGCAGGGTTAGGCTGGGCATTAGGGAAAGGTCCTTCCCCCCGAGGGTGGTGGGGCCCTGGAACAGGCTCCCCAGGGAGGCATCACGGCACCAGCCTGGCCATATCCCAGAAGCACTTGGACACGGCCCTCAGAGCCACGGTGTGAATTTGGGGTGTCCTGTGCAGGGACAGGAGCTGGGCTCGGTGATCCTTGTGGGTCCCTCCCAGCTCAGGGCATTCTATGATTCTATGATTTTTTTGTTGTTTTCAGCAAAAATGCCTCTCGCTTGGTGCTGGGTTGGAAAAGCTTTCAGTGGGCACACGTTAGTGAACACGAACAAGCACCTGTGAGGGAAACATAGTAATAATCGGGCTGGTAGTTTAGCCACCCGCCCCCCGGCGGTCTCTGCATCCCCGTCAGGGTGAGCCCCAGGCCTTCGCTCTCCTTTCGTCCCAGGGCTCGGGCAAACCCCGCTTCCTTCGACCCTCGCCCGCCGCTCCCCCGCCGCGCCGAGGCGACGCCGCCACGACAGCCCGGTGCCCGCGCCGCCGCGGGCGGGCCGGCAGGGGGCGCTGCGGGGGCAGCGCCGCGCCCCGCTCCCGCCCTCCCCCCCGCCCGCCGCCATGGCCGCCTTCCCCCGCCACCGCCGGTTCCTGGGCGGCTTCGTCTGCGGGGCCGCGGCGGGCGCCGCCGCGTCGTGCTGGGCTGCGTGGCGGCTCCTCCGCAGCCAGAGCCAGCCGGAGCCGGGGCCTGAGCGAGCCCTGCTGGAGGGTAAGAGCCGCGGGCAGAAGGGAGGCCCGGCGCGGCGGCCCCGTGGCTCCGCTTGGCGGGAGCGGCGGCGCCTCAGCGCGGCCCCGATCCCCACAGACGCCTCTCCCAGTCCCTAAACCGCTCCCTCTCCTCAGAGCAGCCTTCTCCCCGCTGCCTGCACCCTAGGGTGCCCGAAGCGGGCGGGGAGCGCCCGAGTGCCTGCGCCGGGCTGAGGCGGGAGGAGGTTATTTGGGGATGCTGGGCTGTAACTTGCATAAAAAGGCAGCTTCCCTTGCTGCCCCTGCTCGCACCGAAATGTTGGTGACATGCGAGGAAAGTCGTTTCGTGTGGCTACCACGATGGCTGCAAATGTCCCGTGTTGCAGTGGGGAGCAGTGAGCAGTTGCCCTGCGTGATTTGGTAACGTCTGCATAGTAAATAACACACAGCTATAGGTATGTGGAGTTTTAAACACACAGTTCCGGTCAGGCCATAACTAAATTTCAGCTGTTGCTTCCCCTGCGCTTTGCTGGGGAGACGAGGCCATCAGGAGCGGTGGCTGTTTGCTTGGGAATGCCCTGGCCCACTCACCGTGGGGGCTGACATGGGTGGGAGGCGTGGGGTGGGGGCTTTGGGGGCTGATGGGGATGCCAGGCGTGGGGAGGGGGCTGTGGGGGGTCGCCAGAGCCTGGTAGGAATGAATGGTTTTCTCTGCAGCATGAAGGCTTTAAAAGTATTGAAGTGTTGGAAAGCACAGGAAGAGGGGCTCTAAAAATGTGAGTTGCTGTTGACCAGATGGCTGGAGGACAAGACAGATGTAAATGTTCCTCCAAGAGAGAAGAATGTTGCTTGCAAAAAAAATCATCCCAAAGTGAAGCTTTCATTCATTCCACAGAGTGTAAGCGTTCCCAGTGAGGACAGGACTCATGCTGGTTTGAGCGGAGGAGTGTGATTTCCAGCTCTGAAGGGTGAAATGCGTGTGTTGATTTCCTCTGTCCGTAACTCCGTGTTGACTGATTTGTCCCTTAACATCTGATAGCTTTTCTTCTGAAGGCTAGCTCAGAACAGTTGCTAGGTAGACGTGTGTAGGCATCAGAGTGGGTGATTTAGTCCTGGAGCTGAGACCCTCATGTGAGGACATGATAAAAAGCACAGCTTTTTTAGTAGAAGGAAGTTTCACTGGAAAGCTCTCTTAATAATTTTTTAGGTCTTAATTTTGCTGGTAACCTCAAGTATTTCTTTATGCAGTATGTTTGCATCCACTGAGATGCTTTCCTTACTGTCTTGTTTCTGATCACATTTCATCTTTGGATGGCTTTCTGTTTATTTTTCTCCTTAGAACCAGTAGAAGAGTCTCTGCTGGAAAAATATGGATTCCCTGAAGCTGGAACAGAGACCAGATGTTACACAAATCATGCACTGTCTTATGACCAGGCAAAACGGGTGCCTAGATGGGTGATAGAACATATTTCAAAACAGAAGATACTGGGTATGTAGGTATTTATTTTCTTAACATTTATGGCACCCAGAATGGGCTTTGCAGTTCACAGAAGGTGGACGCAGGAGCAGGCAGGGAGAAAAATGCCATAGTGATCTCTAGGTATGGATTTTTCCACCCATTCCCAGTCTGACTGGAGGCAGCAGGCCTCTGGGTGGGTATCAGTTTCATTACAGTATTAAGACTGATGTTGACAGTGCTTTAAAAGAGATCTGTCCTCTCTTGTTGGGACTAGTCTGGTACTGAGCATACAACATCCTGGGGCCTGCAAGACACACTTGGCCCAAGGGCTGAGTATGAAAGGGAGGAATGAAGAAGAGCTAGAGCTAGAGCTACCTTCTGTTATGAATTTATGAAACAGTCTGTAAGCACCAGATCAACGTACCTGCGTCAGTGTGAACGCTGTAAGTCATGTTGCAGGAGGGAAGCTAAACTTACCTCTTTTAAACGTGAATGCAGAGAAGATGAAAAACTGAAAATTAAACTTTTCTTAACCTGATTCAGACCTGCAAAGTTCAGTGTTATTTGTCAAGGGCATAAAAATTGCTCTTGCTTCCTCAGCTTATGTAGCTGGTTCTGCGGGCCAGTTTATGTCAGTTTATGTACTGCCCCATGCGTGTGAACGCTTGTGGAGTCAGAGCCTTTAGTGGGCAGACTGCTTCATCTACAGATTGTAAAGAGATTTGCTCAGAATGGGGAGAAAGATGAATGTCCATTTCTGAGATAAAAATGGAGCAAAAGGCATCAACAGCTGTAATTGTTCAAAGCTAGATAGGGCGTACCTCCTCACTGTAGCCATTATTTACTCTGATGCAGTTCTGTTGTGTCTTCTGATGTGCGTTATCTAATACGAGGGGAGAGACCCTGTCCATTATGCAAGACAGAGGCTCAGTGATTTCTTTTGCTGTCAGTGGTGAATGAAATATAAGTGGTATACAGCCATTGTAAATTAAGTTTATAGCATTAGTTCAGTTTTTATAAGAAAAATTATTAGTAGTGGAGGTAACTGGATGATTGTAAAGTGTTTATGAATGCAGCAACCCTCTAAATATATCTTCATCACTGTCTTCAAGTTACCTTTCAAAATTAAAAGCGTAATCCTGAAAATATTTATAACCCACCCCTAAGTAGCATCCTTGATTTCAGTTCTTTCTGAGAAGAAAGCAGTAATTCCTGGCTTACTTTCAAGTGGGCTTTACTGCTGAATTGTTAAAATGTTTTCTAAATGATCAGATACAATTAACCTGCAAATTGAAATTAAGCATCTTGAGGCATTCAGCTCTGATTTATGTCTAGTAGTTACTCTAACTGAGATTTGAGGTGGAACTGTGTTGTTCAGGGAAGGTCATGAAAACCTTTCACATGCTGGAGTTTTGAAATCATGTGATGTAAAGAAAAATTGTTTTATTGGTAAGAACTTAAATGTTTAAAAAATATGGTGGAAAGATATTAGCTTTACATGGAAATGAGATGTATAAATCTGATTACAGAAGATATTATCCATTTTTACCAAAGCAGTGAACAGAGACTAAATGAGGATGTATTTTCCATTTTTCAAGTTTAATTGATAAATTACACTTTGTCTTAAATACTGAGATTAAATACGATTTTTTAAAAACAAGAATTGTGTTGTTTTGCATGCTGATAAACTTCTTAGTGTTGCTTCCTAAGCATCAATCCTATGTTAAAGTATCATGTAACATGCTTTACCAAAAAAAAAAAACCAGAAAAATGAAGCTCCTTCTACCTGCGCTGCATAAAGATGCTCTGACCACCTCTCTGTTGGACGTCATCTCCATGGACCTATGCACAGGTGGCCAGCAAAGAGGAAATTGCTTACAGGTGCTGGCTTCCAAGAGATGCATTAGCCATAGGCGCACTCATTTTCCACCCCTTCCCTTCCCTTCTTCCCTGTGGTCCTTGCATATTCTTGGGCTCTTCAGAGGGGTGCCAAGCGGAGAGCGTGTACCACGCTTTGTTCTCAGTACGGAGCACAAGGGAGCGCAGGGTGTGTATGAGCTTAGTCATAAAGCTGGTGTGACAGAAGAGCCAGAGCGCGTGCAGTTTGTGTGTGTATGCAGTCAGCTCTCGAGGAAAGAGTAATTTTAACAACTAGCAGTGATCACTGTTGAAAATTGCCCCTCACTTTGTATTGCAACAGGAAGTGCTTTATAAAGTGCCAAGTTTGAGGAAAATTCTCTCTGTTGTGTACATGCTTAACTGAAAAGAGGCTATATAATGGTCTTGTATAGTGCATCTGTGAAATTGTGCCTAAGATGACACCCTGAATATTATAAACAAAATTCAATATGCTGTAGATACTTTGAATTATATTGTCATTTGGGGAAAAAAAAATGTGGACAAGAGCGATGGTGCTCTAAGCCAGTTATTTTCCAGCTCTGTTGACCCATTACACAGTCAGCCCTTGCACATGCCTCCACTGCTTCTCAGGAGCACCTTCCTTAACTGGATGTTTTTGGGTCCCAGGCCATTCCCTAAGAGAGATGGTATCTTATTGGAGGTTGTCAGTGCCAGAATAATTCATGCAAGTCTCTTCTGGCCATCACTTTCCCAAGGAAGCAGTTGGTGTTTGGGATGAAGCGATCTCAGAGTTGCAGCTCATCAGAGTAATTTCTTTTCCAAGGAGCTGACTGGGTCTTTACACAGCGGAAGGACACAAATGTAGGTGTATGGCCAGTAAACCAGGGAAGAAGGCACATCTTAGAGTGGGCTGCCATCTCTGCAACAGTTAAGTTAGCTCCCCCCACAACCCTTCCCCCAAAATGTTTTTGTCTACCAGAAGGCGTCAGGCCTGGTCATTTTGGGGCACAATTCCCAAATGTCTGGAAAGGCAGAAGGAGGATCTTGAAAAGGAAAAGCTCTACACTTATTTCTGCGCCCACGAAGAACAAATGACTTAAGACTTTCTCTTGAATGGGTTTATTATTTTAGCAAGTGTAACTTTTACCAAGAGACACCCATTCTACTTCCCGGCGAGGCTTGGAAAAAACAAGAAATACTTGTAGTAGCTCAAACATAAAAATGGAATTGCAGCTGGTGAAGATCTGTATGTCTTCATTGACCTAAGAAGGGAATCTGTACTGGTTTATATCTTTAGTAATCTTGCCTTTAGTATTGATCTGTATTTATGATAAGGCAAAAGTGTTTTGGTTTTCCTCTGTAATAAGCCTGCTGTAATTTCTAGCGTATAGTGGGGAAGAATTTAGAACGGGAGCACAGCTACTTAAGCAGAATTATTCTTTTTTGTGGTTGAGGAGAAAAACGCCCAATTTAGATTAACGGGTTGAATCCTTAAACATGGGTCATTTGGCAAGATATGACAGAACCAGTTCTTTTTGTCTTGTTGTTTTGATGGTTTAATGATAACCTAACAGTTTAGTGTGTTATTCCTCAGGCAATGCAGACCGAAGGCACTGTAAATTCAGACCAGATCCTAACATCCCTCTAATGTTTAGTGCTGTCAATGAAGACTACCTTGGCAGCGGATGGTCACGAGGACACATGGCACCAGCGGGAGATAACAAATTTTCAACAGTAGGATTTTTTTTCTTTCTTTTTGTTCTGTGTTTATCAGTCAGAAAGGGTCAAAAGACCCTTAAAAGCAATGTGTAATGTTCCTTTTGCAGTTTGTTTTGAGATGGAACATGATCTCATTATTGATGCACAGTCCTGGACTTGGAGGTACAAGGTCTGTTCCTGACTGAGCACTGTAGGATGCGCTCAGTCTGCTTCAGGTGTCTAAATCAGGTGCATTGTCTGGTGCCATACCTCTCTTCATTAAATGACACCCAGATTACCTTGTTTGGCAGAGGTGATATGAGTGTGTCTTGTACAATATAGTGTTAAGCAAGTCTCAGCCTCTTGTATGTCATGTTGTGTACCTGTAAAATGAAGGTGATAACCTTCACCAAACAAACCTCGAAAGTGTCTTCCGAAGCTCAGTCAAAGGGAGGCAGGGAACGATGACTTCATTCTGGCCAGCACGTGCTGAGATGTTTAAGGCTAGATTGGGCAAAGCAGAGATGCTGTTAAGTAATGTTCTCTATTGGCAAGGGGATTGCCTGGGTGATTTAAAAGGCTTTTTCCTTTCTGGCAATGCGTATGAGGTAAATTAGAACCTTCTTTTGCCATAGTTCTTTCAGTCTATAAAATGTCTTCACCTGCCATTTATTTGAGCTATAAGAAAGGCATGCCCTAATGCTTTGGCTGACTAACAAAGCAGCCCTGGATTTATTGGATCCTCTTGTGAAATGTGCCTAATGCAGCAATTTGTCAATTAAGAGGCAGTTTGAATTTATATTTCTGCCAGGCAGAACAGTATGCAGTGGGGCAGAGTGGCAGCGCAGTGGCACGTGGTGGATAAAAGAACCAGTCGCGTTATTTCTACTGGGAGTGTCTTTGTGGTTATTTAGTTGTGATATCTGGGGATTTTTTGCTGGTGAGCTACTTGTGCAGAGAGATCCGGTACCTGGCTTGAAATGCAATGAGATGATACAATCTTTCAAATACAGGACTATAATAATTTAATTTCAGAGTTTAATTAGTGCAGGTAGTGTTTGCTCATTATCCTAAGGAGTTCTCTCAGCTCCTTCACTTTGAATAAGTAGTATGTGAAAAATACTGGCAAGTACAGGACCTGTGAAGATTCTGGGTTAAGATCTTGGCAATTTTTTTCTCCTATCTTGCTCTGCATATGCGTAGTTTTTTAGCGCCAGGTCCTTCGCATCTGGAGATATGTGGGCTTCAGTTCAGAGAGGTCTGTGACACAGCTAAGATAAAATTAAGCAGATATGTAGATGTTTGACCATTATGGTCTCATAAATCATTTCATCACCTGCATGTTATGTATTTGTATTTGTAAAATATTAATGAATATTTTTACTAAAACCTTTTCTTGTAAGGGGAAGAAGCAGCTTGCCATTAGGCAGTCAAATAATTGAAAAGCATGGGTGAAAGCATGCTTCCCATTCAAAAAGAAGAGTAGCTAGTTGCTTCCAAAGACATTATAAAACTGACACTGGGTGAAATAGTAATTCCTGTGCCTCTAGAACTGGACATTTTTGTGCTGTATTTCTGTCAGAAAAAAAACCCAAACCAGTAGATACTTTTTACAGGGTTTGCACCCCCGTTATGCAGCTTTTAATCCAAAATAATTTTGCAGATGTTCTGACTCAGGTTTTGTCTGACCTTTCATGTTGATAATGTTAAGACTAAACTAGAAATGGATTCTGATCCAAAAACCTCTAAAGGGTGTTTTCAGCTTGTAAATGTTTCAGTGAAATTATGTTATTTTCTTTCTCTCTGCAGAGAGCTATGGCTGAAACGTTTTATCTGTCTAACATTGTGCCTCAGAATTATGAAAATAATGCTGGATTTTGGAACAGGTGAGAAATTACTTGTACATAAACTAAGTGAAAAATATCAGGCAGTGGTATAAATCAAAAATGCTATATTTACAAAACTTCTTCACATCAAAGTATTCTAGAGCACTGTATAGGCTATCCATAGAGATGATAGCGACTTTCTCTGAAATGAAAAGCACCTCAGTCCTCACCGTGCAAAAACAGTGTAAAAACTGCTTTAGTTCTTTATTCAGTCAAACTGTAGAGGACATTTATTTAGAATAGGTAAAATTACTACTTCTGGCTGATGTGAGTAGAGGTACCAGGCTTAACATCTCTGTCCTTAAGGAAAACTCAGTAGAAGCAAGGAAAGGGTTTAGATCTTTCTGTAACATCTCTTCCTCAAAAAAGCACTTCCAGTGTGAGAGTATTCACATCTCTGCATGTGGACACTGGTTCACTTTGAACTGGAGAACGGAGTGCTCCCCACTGAGCCATGGCTACTTCAGGTCTTAGGCGTTTCTTCAAGCGCATCCTTCCAGGTCTCAGGCGGGCAGGTTCTGTGTCACTTGTGAACGCCGCTGGATCGGCTTTGAGGTGAAGGGAGTGGTTGATAAATGTAAACTTTCTTCACATAAGATTTTTATTCTTTCCTTCCTCTGAGCAGAGAAAAACATTAATAAATGTAGCATTCATCCGGTGCTTCTTGCATAGGACTTACAGAATGTTAAGGCTCAGAAACAGAAGGGGAAAATATGAATTTCACAAGGTTCGCGCAAGGGAAGATTAGCAGAATTTTGTACAGTGTTCTAAAAGTCTGTCAGAAGTGCATCATCATTCAACTGCACCCTGCTTTCCAGTTTTACAAGAATGCATATGAAATCATATGAGGCATTCAATAAGGTTATACTGTTTTATAGACAAATAAAATGCTCTAACATTTTAAGAGTTCTTTTTTGTATCGTTTTAATACCTCAAGTATTTGAGCATAAAATTTCCTTATACCAAAGCTAGACGTTCGTACGAACTGAAGGTTGGAAACCCTCTTTATTTCCCTTCAGCAGGATCTCTGCCTAACCAGGAAATTGTGGCCAGTGTTTGAAAACTTCCCCTGGCACACTCAGCCCTGTAATTTAAGGAGCTATTATCACTTTCTCCCAACCCCAGCACCCTGTCCCCACAGTTTAAATAGACAAACAAGGTATTTGTGCCACTTGTTTTGTCAGTCACATGTTTAATGATAAATAGTTTTAAGGATACTGTGTGTCACATGAGTTGTATTCCTTCCTGGCTTCAGTACTCTCTTCCATTCTCTTTTTGTAATTGCTTGCTTGTTGAACTGTCTTCTGAGGTGCAGGCAGACAATACAACTTAGGCAGTTTAACAATCTGTTGGTTTTTTAAAGTGGTGTTCACCCTCCAGCCATGTGGTTTTGCTGCTTTCCTAGTTCCAGCTCTGGTAGTCTGACCACGGCAAGTCAATTCCATTTGCTAACCCAGTTAAACTGATTCGCATTTTGTTTTGCTTGGTTATGTTTCTGCCGGATTAGAAAATTGGATCAACTGGTGAGATGAGTGCCAGAGCCAACGCGGAAGATGGAGTAGGACTGTTCAGCTGGGGCAAACAAGGGGAGCAGTAGGAAAGGGGAGAGAGCAAGGCTGCTTCTTTCAGCAAGCTATTAGGTAGTACGCTATTAGATTGGTTCAGTGGTGTGCTCTGACTGCACCTTAGTATTTATTCCTCATTCTCATCCCACCAGCATGCATGTTTCTTTCTTTCCTGATGTCTAACTGTCGTTTTCTGTCTTGTTTTGAGTGTGATTTCATGGTCCCTGTAACCTGATCTCTGTCCCTGCTGCCACCAAAAGCAGTTTGCTCCCAAGCTGCATTTATTCCCCTTCTTTCCTTGTGCCAGGTGGTGTTTGTATTGCCATGCCATGAGACAGCCCGAGGAGCTGCTTGGAAGCAAAGCTGACGACAGCAGGAAAAAAATGAGCTCGTGGTCAATGCTTTGGCGTGTCACATGGCAGCTCACTATTACCAAAGAAGAAAGGGCTCATTCCTGCTAATTCTGATTTGCGTGAGCTGATTTAACTCACTAACCCAGCACAGAAAAAGGCTGGCTTTGTTCAGGGTTATTGACAGATGAAGAGTGCTAAAGGTGGCCCAAGGGAGAGGTGTGAGAAACAAGGCTGAGACAGAGAAGGGGGTGAAACCTCCCCCTTTCAGAGGCAGCCAGATTAGCTGGGCTCATTTTGCATGTTCTGGTCTGTTTGTCCATTTGAGTGAAGTGCAACTGTACCTTTAGTAAAGGCCCAGTGGGTACTCGCTGCATGTGATTACTATCACTCTTGGGGTGTTCAGTCAAAGACGGACTGTAGTCTTTTGTTTTATGTGAAATAGCCATGATCCAGAAACCTTCTTATTTGGAGAAATATTTTATGCTGTAAACTGAATCAATTAGTTTTAAAAGCAAAAAAAAAAGTTAGTATTTCTGGAGTTACTACTTTATTTTTAAATAGTTTTATACAAAAAAACCAATAAGTAGACTCCGTGGGAATGGCACATAGAAATTTTCCGAAGAACTTTGAGCTACAGAAAGAGCTGTCTGTTGGAAGACATTCATTCCTTGGGGAGGAGCATACAAGTCCAGTAATGTGGTAAAACCTTTCAAAGTAAGAATGCCACAACCTGCTCTTTAAAAGAAGTAGGTTACTAATCCCAAGTGACCATCAACAGTATCTTTCTAGTGTCAAGTGTGGAAGTGAGTAGAGAACTCAGATTTTTCAGGGCAGGTGGTAAGGCTACAGAAACCGTTTCCAAATGTGTGTGATAACACGTGCCTATCTGAGAGAACCTGGGACAAGAGGGAAGTGTGACTTGGGCCTGCATTTTACCTTCTTTGGCTTGCAAGTCAGTCACATGAGTTTGGAAAAATGCTGCCAAGCGACAGCAGTTCATCTTGTGCTTCACAGTATGTTTCGAAGATTATTACGTTAAGTTTTCTCAGCTGACTTTACCCTTTCTAACAAATATGTTCCAGAATGGAAATGTATTGTCGGGAACTGACCGAGAGATTTGAGGATGTTTGGGTAGTTTCTGGACCTTTGACCTTGCCTCAAACAAATGATGATGGAAAGAAGAGTGTTACTTACCAGGTATGTATGCATGTTGCTGGGTTAATAGTGTGGTGGTAATACTTTATTTATTTATTTAAAATTTATATAGTGGCTTGATTAAAAAAAAAGTTAAACATCCTAGAACATGCAAAAAATGTATGAAATACCCAATATTAGGTGGGACAAGTTCAGTAGAAATGTCACATCTTGCCTACACGTGGAAAAGTATAATTTTAAAATAATCTGATTTACAGAGAGATCTATTAAATGTCTGTTCGCAGTATGCAGTAAAACTGTTTTCTGACTTCTGTAATTCGTGACAGTATCTAAGCAGAGATTTAGTAGATTTTGCTGATGCACAGGCATCTGTTTTAGAAACCATACAATACAAAGGTAATCTGGGTTTCTCAAAACTACATAGGCTATTGGAATGCCTGTGCTCCATTAATTTCAGAAGCAATTATTTGCTGATATCCCATATGCATCCCTTAGAATAGGCCTTTTAACTGAGATTCTGAGCATAGCAAAGTCAAGTGACAGACTTCATTCAGGTTTTAGGTGAATGCAGTGTAATCACTGGCCTGTGGTAGTGGTACCCCCCTTCTTTTGGTCCACCATTTTTATTACCCGCTTAAAATACTCTGCAGATTTAGGATTGATCATGCAGTTTCTAGAAACCGTCACTGCTAGACAGGTAGGAAAGGCTATCAAGTTGAGAGGTGAATTTATTACTGCTTCTCCTGACTTATTCTTTGTAAGCCTGTGTTTAGACATCTGTAGATCTGAGTGTAGTAAGGTATTCAAGGGAGGGAATATTACCTTCTGCCCTTACTGTAATGAGATTTTATTGCTGTTTTCAGTTGCTAGATGAAAGCTAGCATAATGCAAATAATAAATGCTGTATTTTGCACCTCTTGAAAAAACACTTTTCCTTGAAAATAAGTACTCAGATCAACTGCAGCTTCAGCTCACGAGTGATTTGGTTGTCCAACTAGTTCTCTGAGGAGCAATGAATGAGCTTGCTGTAAACAAGCCCCTGTTTCAGAGGGATATGAGAGACACAAAAGAGAGAGATGTTCAGCTTTGAACACTGGCTTGTTTAGCGCTACAATTTAGGCACTATTTCTCCATTATAAATACACAGCTGATTTCCATTTGATTGAACTTGGAACTCAGTTGTGAAAGAATATAATTTTTCCTGTTCGCTTTACCTTTTTCTTCTTTAAAAGCTGTCCCTTCTGTCCCCACCCACACATTTGTAACCTTGACTGTGATGAAGTCACGGCTTTGGTTTTGGGTTTGTTGTTATTTTTTTTCCCAGACAGTCGTGTTATGCATATGCAAATGCAGTAATAATAATTAATCTTTTTCATGTTCAGTGGCAGTTCCAAACCTCAGCTCTCACCACATCTTGGTGAGGAAGGTGACAACTGTGCTCATTTTCAAATGGATAAATAAACCGTGGTTAAGGGATATGACCAATGCCACGTGATAAATTAGTGGCAAAGCCAGCTTAAGGCTGCCAACGGTTCCTTGCCACCCAAAGGGAGAGTGTTGATTTCGCTATTGCCCATTATATTTTCCAGTCCTTTCCCTTGTCTGCCAGTGCTGATGACTGTCAGATCCTTCCACAAGATGCTTAATTACCCCATGCAATAGAAAACCGTTCATACTCGACTCTTTATTTGCTTACTGGGCTTGTTTCCTACTGCTGTAGAAAGATAGAGCAGCATACAGAGGAGTCCAGCACTTACTGGTGCCAGCATGAGGCACGTCCGAAAGCGCATAGCTGGGAGCTGGGGGGAATGTTCCCTTTCAGCAGTGTCGAGCTGAGCGTTTGGCTTACTGTCATGCAGAACGGTACCGTGAGAGTTCTCCAGGCTTGCACATAGCTTGCTGGAATTTGCCTCCTTGTAGCTGTCAGGATATTGCATTTATTTTTTAACCCTAAAAATATATATTCGTTGCAAAGAACTAAAAATCCTGAGCTGACTTGAACATTTTATAACTGAAAATGATTTTCCAGGAAGCGTTTGAATCATCTATCAACTGCTTCACTTTAATCTCGGTCATCTTTTTCTAGTTTTTCTCTAGAGAGGGTGTTTACTTAGAAGAGAACTATTACATTTTCTGAAAAATGATTTTGGCTTTCCATTTTGGTTTTGAAATGTAAATTTTAGTCTTCTACAGGTAAAAATAAGAGCAGGCACTGCATCTTACTGCTTTTATTCGAAGTAACTTGATACTAGGATACGATGATGGAATAATAGTGGCACAAAATGTCCATGCTGCTTTGATTATCATATCGCTCTGTTGTTGTCTGCTGCCAAGATGTCTTCATCATCTTTGGGTTTGATGACAACTCTGGTCTTTTATGAATGTTTTATCAGTTTTGGTCTTAATATAAACTCTGAAGTGAAGTTCAGTGTGAGACTGAAAATGGTGGAATGATGGTATTCATGTTTTCATTTCACCATTTGGCCACATTCATAAATCCTTTACTTAGCTTCCTAGGGCAAGATTCGTTATGTAAATTGATTTGTATTTAAGCTGTATTTAAGTACAGATAACACTGTCTACAGGTGGGAGAAGTAAAATGGTAAAATGTTGATTTTGGTTTTGTTTTGTTTTGTTTTAATTGTTTGATTTGGGTCCTCTTTGGATGCACTCCTAGGTGTAAATAAATACAGGCTGTAAATTATTATATTATTTTGAAATCTTGATAACGTATAAGTTCTTGTGCTTGCTGTTGAGGTTGCCCTTTGGGGAGAGAGGCTTCAGAGTGGAGCGATGTATTGGTTTTTTTTTTTCCTTCTTCCATCAACGCAAACACTTAGAAGAGTGAACACAACCTGTCAAAGCACTGGAGGGAAGTTCTTTTCAAACTGATACCTTGGATATAATTGCAGTCGTTGCCATTGATTTTGGCAGCCTGGGATTCTGCCCCTAAACCACAAACACTAAGAGCTGGCGGCGGAACGAGAAGGGAAGGTACCTCTTAGCTGTCTTTCCGAGTGAACTCTGCTAGGTTCAAACAAGCAACTTAGAAGTGAAAGGCTTTTATTCCCCATTGTTTGGGCTTATGAAGCTGATGTGAGAAGGTGTCCTTTTGCTTTGTATGTGCAGTTTAAGGAGAAGTGCTGCAGTATACACAATAGTGCGGAAACTCACAACCTGTAATCTGGCAGTGTGACTGGTTAGGCTGAGCTCCTTTCTAATGTTTTTTTCTTCTCCTCTGAGACTAGAACTGTGGAAAAAAGAAAACACAGGAGTACTACAGTGAATGTGTCTGCACTGATTTGTTTCAGATCCTCTCTTCAATCTTAGTTTTCTCGTTTTTGGCTAAAGGAGTGGTGAAATATGTATCCATGGCTTTACAGGCTGGTGTTTTTCTCATCAGACATCCAAAAAGGTTATTTTTAGATCACTATAGAGGAAAAACAGAGCATTGGTCATGGCATTGTTCCCAGTTCCTGCTTGGACTCTGGTACCATTTGCTGTTTAATTCCAGAAAGGGAATTAACCTTGAACTCCTTAGATGCCAGCGTTGTTCTATCTATTGGCTGAACTTGTTGTATCCTCAGATATGTTCTGTCATTTCATCTGTCTCCAGTGGAAGCTTTTATTGCAAAGAGTAGATTGATGACCGTGCTTGGTATCTGAAAAACATCTTTTGAGAATATATGTAAAATAGAATGCCAACAGGAAAAATCTGTTCCGTGCCATTGGAGAGGCAGATCCAGGTTTTTCATCTTTGTCTAGATCAAATCAAAATGACATTGTCTTGTTTTATACATTACTGTTCTCCAGTGACTGTCGCTTTAGTGATTTTCCTCTGTCAGCAGATTTGGAGCTCGAAATGCAAATTTTGCAGTAATCTTACTGCGTCATGCTCAGTGCTCCACCCTTCTTATTCCCAACGCCGTCATAGTACATACTCATTTAAGAAGAATGAGGAATGGTTGGCAAATTAAAGTACAGTTTGGATAACATTGTTCGTTGTTTGAAGAAGACATTTTTCTGTACATTTTCATGATGTACTGGGTTCATCCTGGAACCGTGTCTGCTGTTTAATTTCCCAAACTGACTGACTAGGCTGAGCCAGACATGCATAATACGTGTACCAGAAGATATACTTATTTGTCATCTACTTCTGTGGGAGATAACAACAAATTGTGCTTTATGGTTTTCCCCAGTCAACTTTCAGAAGTAGTAGAGGTTTTCTCCTAGCCAAGGTACTATAGGGGAAGGAATCCTTGTTAAAGGAGGAAATAAACCTGAGGACTATTACTATTTGTTGGCTGCTCCAAATGGTCTCAAGGCTACACGGGCACCTAGCGGATCTGGGTCCATTATACCTGTCCCATAAAACTTATGTTCAAAGAGCCAGATCTTAGATCAGCTGGTGTAAGCGACTAGCGCTCTGTCAGCCCTAAATTTAGACATGATGTACAAATGAAAATAATAGGCACTGGTTTAAGATTGGAGGAGAAGAGACACCAAAGGTGCAGGATAGATTTATGGGGTTGCTTTTATTTAGCACTGTACCCACCCCGAAGGTTCTGTTATTATAGGGAGAATGGTGATAGGGACTGAGTGGATTCAGAGCTAAGTAACCTAAATGGATTCTGTGGAAGTAGTAGTCTGTCATCATGTAAGTACAGTATCATACTGCGTATACACACCCTCTTGATTAAAAAAATAGGATTGGGTGTCTGTCTTTTTACGCTGTGACTATGTATTTAGGCACAGCTTTTTCTTTACCATCTCTTTTTTTTTTTTTTAAATTCTTTCTTTTTGGGATTGCCGAATGATTTGGCAATAAAAATCAGACCAGCCATAACAAATTAAATTTTCCTGAAGTACGCACATTTGCATTTTGGAGTTCGTGGCTGTGCAGTGTTGTTGCAGATTGTTATTATGATTTTTATCTGTAGTATTTTCTATTTTCTGTATTGATAGGTCTGCCTTCACGCCCCTCAGTTCTTCTCAGTGCCATCTGACAGAGTTCTCCCAAATATTGGGGGAAAAAACACTATCAACAGAATAAGTGCTGCCTAACACAAATCTGGAAGGAACTGGAGTGAAGGCAGTTATTGCTGTCACAATGATCAAGTAAATAGAACTATACTGATAGCAAAAGGAATTTTTTATACTGGCAGAAAGTCTGTTTCTATACAGAATTTAGCATCAAATTATAATAAAGCCCCTGTCAAACCTGGGGCCATAACAGCAGGAATGATACTATCTACAGTAAAACACCTGATGGGCCTGGTCAGTATCATGCCTCAAGTTACAGCTAAAACAAAACAAAAGCTGCAGTCTTATGTGGGGTGACAGGAATGATGTTCTTGAATTCTGTCCATCAAGAAATGTGACAGAAGTCTTAATTTTTTTATTGCCAGATGCAGATGGAGGTATTGTTACACAGAGAATTGTGTGGCTGCTTGTTTTCAGTCAGTTCTGTTTTGCAGTATGGCTTTGTTCTAAACTCTGGTTGTTATACAAAGAAAGACAGGGAAGAAATGGTTACTGGGTGTAGAGGGAATTTCTGGAGCTATCATTTTAATGTATTTGATGATGGTACCTTCTGATGCAGGGACTGCTCAGTGTGTGCTGGCAGGTAATTCATGATTGAATGTGATTTCTGTTTATCAGGTTTTAAGAGAATCTCAGATAATTGCCAATCCAGAGCTGGCTCTTGCTGATGAAAGGCGAGTCCCTTCTAATTCTCTTCACGGTTGATTTTCATTTTCTAGTCACTAGGTGGCAAAATACTACTTTTAGATTCATAAGTCCTTTCTTTTAAAAATTATTCCTACCCTTTTCAAAGAAGATAATTTTCTTCCCGCTCTGAGAAGCTGTAACAAGTCCAGTATAAAATGAAAATATGGTAAGATTTGTGCATGTTTTAAAATTTCTAGTAAGAGTAACGCTTCGGTTTTCTTCTAATATAATCTCAGGTGTTCTGCCACTACACCTTATAGATTCTTTTTCTCCTGTTTATGTAAGAATCAAGTTTTCTTTCTCGTAAACTCCAAACTGTAATTTTTAGGGACTGCTTTGTTTATCTGACTATCACCACGAAGGTGACATTAGTTAATGCCATATGCTTAAACTTACCCTAGACGCCATTAGCAAATGTCTTCATTACTTATTGTGATACTTAAGCATTCCACAAATATGATCAGATTTGTCCTTCCTCCAGTTTTAAAAAAACACAACTGAGAACAGTTTAATGATTTGCCCAAAGTCATGAGGAAAGCCAAGCTTAAGACAAATCCCCGTCCAGTGACTTGGCTATAGACTGAATTTATCAAAGCTCACTGAGATCTCTCTGTTTTAAGAAGTCATATTGCTTCTGCCCTTATCTTTATCTCTCCCTGTGAGCTCTTTAGGTTTGTATAACATGTTCATGTTACCAACATGTTTGTTATTTTAGCAATATGTAAACATCTCTGAATGTCAGGAATTGCACACATTTTAATGGCCCGTCCTCATGACAGCTGCCCACATTTAATTGGGCATTGAGGAGTATAACAAATGTATACACACTTGTGGAATGTCAATAACAATGTCAATAATAATAAAAACCAATAAACACTATGCTGAAAATGACATTGTCTTAATGTTGCGTTATTAGATGACACCGGTTCAGTTGCAGGGCTTCAGCCAGCAGCACATCACCAAAGAACACAAGAGCAAAGCGAAAGTGAAAGGAATAAGCTGCAAAAAGTTACGGCAATGAACATCTTTATGTTGAACTGATACAGACGACAAAGAGAAATACTATCTGAAATTTCACATTGGTTTCCCAAATGATGATGGGGAAGGAATATTTTTAATGCTATAAAAAGAAGGCTTTTAGTTCGAATGCTTTTTTTATTCCTGTTATGAGGTGGTTGAAAATTGGAAAGAGGAAGCAAAATTTTATAGGAATAGCAAAATGGACATTTTCAAAGGATGATACAAAAGTTTACCTTGTGGCCTTTTATCAACGTGGTGTGAAAGCACGTGGGAGTGGGACAGACAACAGGCCACTGCTGTATTTTCTTGCTTGTATTAGCACACAAGATTTTTTTTTTGAATCACAGGTACTTTTAAAAATCGTTGCTCTTTTCCAGCTGGGACAGATAGCTGTTTCAGGCATTGATTGCTGAAAGATCATCTGCTGCCTGTGGATAGACTAGCACAAATCAAAGTCAGCATCTGTGCATGGATAATCTTAACCCATTTTCTGTTCTGTTACATTAGGAGCATATGCTCTCTGCCGCTGTTAGGCATGCATTGAGATAAATGGGATGGTGCAGATCAGAGTAGTGATTCAGCCTGATGTAGTTAGGTAGGAAAATCCTCTAGGTGGCAATAGGAAATGAATTGTTGAGTTTGGTTTTCCTACTTACTGCTTCTGTTGCAAACTTCACTTCTGCAGAATCTCGCTTTACTGCTTGTCCTGGCACTGGAGCTGGGGGAGGAGGGGGGCAGCTCTATGGAGACACTCATCTGCAGCTTCTGTATCTACTCCCGCAAAAAAGCAAATTGTGGTGTATTACGGAGCATAATGATGGACATACTACGGCATGCTCTAGGACTGCATTTCACAGTTCACAGGTCACACTGGCTGCATAAATTGTTGGTGATGCATCCAGTGCATGGTTCACATAAGCGTTACACTGCAGAAAAAAACCCATATATATTCTTTGTCATTAATATTTGCTCTTTCAGAGAAATCAGGCCCCCTCCTTTGATGGTTTTCTCCTCTGGCAGAGTGAGCTCGGCATAGAACTTTTATGGCACCTTTTGTGTAAGGAAAGGACACTTGTGGACTCTGGCCGTTTGGCAGTTTGTTTTAATCACTGTAACAATATTAGAACTCAATGAAGTAATTACAGAAGTAGTTTACTGCTATTCAAAGGACTACTATAAAGCCTGAGCACTACTTAAGTAAAATTTAAGTCCCCAAAAGAGCTTACACGGAACTGAATGGGACATAAATTACATGTATGGCCATTGCCTGTATAGAGTTGAGTTGTATTTAGAGCTGCATTTCTCAAAAGGCTAAGCCTTCCTTAATTTTGAACTAGCCCTCTTTTCCCTTCTTTCCTTCACTCCTTCATAGGGACATATACTATGCGTAGATGTGCATTATTTTGCATAGAATATATATTTTTGCATAATATTACATAAGCGCTGTGTCTGTTTTCCTTAACACCCACTTCAGGCATTCAGCATTTCCATTTCATACCTAACTATTCTATGTGCTGCTCTATTCATTCCCCAGCCTTTCTATCCACCCACTCAGTCCTCAGACTCAATCCCCTGTTCCCTCTTCACTCTCACTCAACACGCACTCACCTATTTGTTTTACATCTGCCATACACCCCCTAATTGGAGGTACTTGTAGCAGCTTCGTCTGCGTATTCACCCTTCCTCTAGTCTTTTATACAACAGGCAGAGGATGCTGCTATGTGTATGTGTGTGGGAGGTGTTGGGGAGGGGAGAGAGCTGAGCTAAGGAGGACCTGGTACGTATATGTGTATTTATAGTGGGAAAAAGTATGTGAAGAGTCCTGGAAAAGGCAGTGTGGGCCATACTGCACAGGAATGCTGCAGGTCAGGAGGCTGCTGGCCAAGGGAGGATCTGGGGAACAGGGTTTAGTCTCGCTACTGCCTTCTCTGAGGAGGCCAGAGCAGCTTCAGGGCATGGTGCAGCTGTGCGCAGCCTCTTCCTTCTCTCCCACCTGCCCTAGGAATGTGCAGGAGGTGGGGTTGCAGTCCTGGCTGCAGCCTTCCTGCTCCAGCGGGGAGAAGGGACTCCAGCCTTCTGCCTTCGACAGTGTCAGTCGCTGCCTGCACTTGGGTGAATATGGAAATGTGAGCCTCCCCCTGACCCCCTCAGGGCTTTTCATGCTTCTTGGCTTCCTCCCTCTCACCACCAGCATTGCGTGTACTCCCCGGTTTGAGTGCCGCCCATCTCAGGTTAAACTCCCAACGCCATTCATTTTGTACTTCAGTTTTAACCCACCAGGTATAACAGTGTGTTGATGCGTATTTTTTAGTGTATTTTAAAATCACCTGTGCATCAGCCAGTTTTAATTATTTATGCAGCTGATCCTGAGGAGCTGTAACTCTGGTTTCACCCACACTGAATGCTAAATGCAAAGTGCTTTGACACTCAGGAGCTTTAATTTCCCTATCAAGACATCTGTCGTCGTTGAAAGGGAAAGTAGATTTGGCATAAGGCATGTATTTATTGCTTACCAGTTTCAATGGCTGTTAGATGTCTAGGCAGAGCTTTATTTAGGAGAAGGTTGGTGGCATAACCAAGACAACTTTTCTAAGAGAAAAAAAAACAACAAAATCCCCACAAAAAAAAGTTTAAACCTACAGCAAAGCCATTAAATAGCCTAGTATAGAGAAGGGCAGGAAAATACTCTGTAACAGAGTAAAGAAATCTAAGCATGTTTGCCAGAGGCAGTAGTAACGTTGCTACTCAATTATTGTACGAAACATGAAAAGACTTTCTTTATCAGAGGTTTCCTTTAGGAGTAGGGTTTTGGTCTAACCAGTGTATTTAAAGATTGGTCACTTTAAAAGCTGGCAACAGAGGGGGAAGACACACTTCAAGCACTGAAAGGATTCATAACTGAAATGAGTTAACCATTGGAATAGACTGACATGAACCTTGGTTCAGTAGCCACAGGCAAAGCTGGGTTTTAAAAACATTTTCTTCTGCAGAAGTGCTGAATACTCTCAGAATAAAGCATATATAGAAGTGTTTCTTATGTGATTGAGTTAAACTGCATATGTAAATGGGTAAAACATGTCTGAACTGATCTGCTGTATTAGTTTGTAAAATACTTTCAGTTAATGTGATTGGTTGTGGCAGTGAAACAAATACCTGCTTTCCTGAAACTGCATTTTAACCGTATCTAACAAAAGCTGTCAAAAAATCAAAACAGGCAGCCTTTGCTTTTGCAGGTGCTGCAAATACTGGAAATAGTACCAAATTACTGGATTTTACGTATAAAACAAGATGCCTGTGTAGTTTTTGTAAGGTGTCTGCAACTTTTCCTTCTGTTGCCATTAGAACAAAAGTACCAGTTTTAGAAGCGTAGCTGTACGGAAGGGTTATGCAAAACTCAGGTTTTCCATGCGTGAGCCTGTTGCGCGTTGTTACGTGGCAGGTTCGGTTCAGCAATAGTGAAGAAAAAAAAAAAGCCCAATACAGCGTGTGCATGAGCACCGCTTTTTGAATACCGGAGAGATTACATTTCTCATCAGTAGGTATATTCCCTTGGACTTATTCCTGACACAGGGTAGGGTGTCTACAGTACACATACGTGTGTGAGCTTTTAACAGCTTTCACATGAATTCAGTCTCCTGATCCTCCCCTTCTGGTGTTTCCGTTAAATTCCTGGGTCCTGGTCTGAGTGACACAGCAGGAAACCCAGCATGTACATAAGTTGAATCATAGAAAATTTATGGAAGAAATAGATCCATTTTCTTTGGATAGACTTCCTTTCCAAGATATTGGGTCACTGAATGTACTTGATATCCACATCCCCTCAAAAAAAAGCTTGCTTAGGAACGTAGCTGTTACGTACAGCCTGTGTATGGGTTAAGGGAGATAGAAACAATACCTGGTAGAAGGTAGAGTTAGAGCTGATTTGAAACGCATATTAAAAAACATGTGATTTGTAACTCTCAGGTCAGGAACTTAGTGTAGAGCCACTGTTGCTGAAAACAGCTTTCCAAGCATTAACAGTGTGATGCTGTATGGGAAAGGAGCTCTGCCATCCCCTCACGACAGCTACACGTACAGATCTGCACCAAGATTAGGGAGCTGGGCTCCTAGCCGACTCCCTGTTTCCAAATGTGTTTTTCAGATTTGGTTCCAGTTCAGTTTCAGCTGTAACTGACATTGCATCTGCTTGGGAGATTTCAGCTGAGTTTGTTCTTCTACCAGAGCTCCTTGTCAGAGGTCTTTACAAATACGTAGGCAATTACTGACTAATCTTGGACCTTTTGTCTGCACCATTATTTTTAACAGTATAATGTAAAGTCAGTGGTGTTACAGGAGAAAGGCAGAGAACCTTCTGGGAAAGTCTCCTACCAACAGTGGCCAAACAAGCCTGCAGTGAAGTGTTCTTTGCCTTGCTTTTCCTCTTTGAGAGAGAGATTCAGGCATCAGATAACTAGCTCATTCCTGACCAGCTATGTAAGGAGCTGCAATGAAATGGTGCTGGCGTGGGTTGACCTTGGCTGGTCACTGGGTGCCCACCAAGCCACTCCATCACTCCCCTCCTCAGCAGGACAGGGGAGAGGAGAAAATAAGATGGAAAACATCTTGTGGGTCAAGATAAAGGCAGTTTAATAAAGCAGAAGCAAAGGTTGCGTGTAGAAGTAAAGGAAGAGAAATGATTTATTCTCTACTTCCCATCAGCAGGCAATGTCCAGCCACTTCTCGGGAAGTAGGGCTTCAGGACGCATAGTGGTTGCTCTGGAAGCAAATATAATAACGAATGCCCTCTGTCCTCCTTTCTCTTAGCTTTTATTGCTGAGCAGACATATGGTATGGAATAACCCTTTGGCCAGGTAGGGTCAGCTGTCCTGGCTGTGCCCCCTTCCAAGATCCTGCCCATCCCCAGCCTACCGGTGAGGGGGGAATGTTGGAGACAGCCTTGATGCTTGGGAGAACTGCTCAGCAGTGAAACACCATTCTAGTTGCCAATACAGAGCTGTGAGGGCTGCTGTGGGGAAATTTAACTCCATCTCAGCCAGACCCAATACAGGCGCTTCCTACCTCAGCTTCTGGGACCCGAGGGAATGGCAGGGAGATGTGCCAGGGGAGGGTTAGGCTGGGCATTAGGGAAAGGTCCTTCCCCCCGAGGGTGGTGGAGCCCTGGAACAGGCTCCCCAGGGAGGCATCACAGCACCAGCCTGGCCATATCCCAGAAGCACTTGGACAAGGCCCTCAGAGACACGGTGTGAATTTGGGGTGTCCTGTGCAGGGACAGGAGCTGGGCTCGATGATCCTTGTGGGTCCCTCCCAGCTCAGGGCATTCTATGATTCTATAATTCTAGTCTGATAACACTGCACATCATTTTGACATGTAGTTACGTGCTGTGGCTCCTTTTTAGAGCTAGCAGGATTAGTGTCACACCTTCTCCCCCTTCCCCCCCAGCCCCCCCCCATTGATAAGGTCTGTATCTGTAACATAACTTTCCTTTTGACAGGTAATCGGAGAGGATGATGTAGCTGTGCCATCCCACCTGTACAAGGTGATCCTTGCCAGACGGAGCAGAAGGTCTACCGAGCCCTTGGTACTGGGGGCTTTTGTGGTGCCGAACAATCCCATAGGCTTCAGTCACCAGCTGACTGAGTTCCAAGTAAATATTAAAGATCTGGAAAAAATGTCAGGTTTAGTTTTCTTCCCCCAGGTGGACAAAACCAAAGATGTTAAAAATATCTGTGAGGTGGATACCTGTAAACTGATGAGCTTCAAGGAATTCACGTTGTACATCACCGCTCGAAAGGTGCAGAGCGCCCGCACATTGCACCGGCTGGAGAGAGCTATGTCAGAGTTAAGGGAGGCAGGAATTGAGCCTGACGAGTATCTTCTAAAGCTTCACAAGAAGAAGGAAGAAGAACTTCTGCAGGAAAATCAAGTAGCAGCTGGAGAGGGGAAAGCTGGCTGAGTACCTGGTCGGGAAGATGTTTGGGGTTTTGTACTTTGAAAGAGGAGCTGGAGGCAAACGCAAAGACAAGGCTCTCCTTTTTGAACTGCGAAAACAATAAAGAAACATTTGGAAGCCGATGAGTTTGGAATAACATTCATTCATGTGTAACATGATGCACACACGTGGTTTGCTGCAGTACCTAGATGTGGGAAACGAAAACGACCCCTTTCTGGCGTGAATAGATTACTGACCTCCAGAAAAGGCTTCGCGCTATTTTCCAAGCGAGACGTCAGACTTGGGGTTTGTATGGAATCCCTTCTAGGAATATTATAAAAAGAGACAGCAGACACCTTGGGAGTAGAGCTGGCACGTGTTTAAATATAATTCCGCCTGCAAATGTCTTTCAGTGGGATGCTGTAGAAGCAATGCTACTTCCTGGGATTTTTAAAAATGAATTTAGACATATTTCATTTAACATGAATTTAATAAATTCATTTATAAAGTCATTTCTTTCATTCATAAATTCTTTATTTCTTTTATTAGAGATCTGTAAGAGAGAACCTGGATCCCTTACAGTCTTTTCTTAGCTGTGTTAACCAAACCAGATTGTCTCTTACCTCTCCTGACCTTGTGTGCTTTGGAAACTTTAGCATGTCAGTCGTCGTCATTTGCAGCGGATTTCTAGTTGTGTGTAATTCTGCAATTTTTTAAAAAAAAAACAATAGAAGCAGAGTTTACACAGGTTGCTGCCAGTGTAGGTCGGGTCTTCATAAATTAATGTAAGCTTAATATTTCGCTTTCACCACTAAGTTTGGATAAGCATGTTTTCATGCTTATTGCTTGATGGGAGAGGTGAGCACTGCTTGCTTTTCCTTTTTTCCCAGCATCAGTCTTTGGTCTATAAACTTCGCAAGAGAATTTGTACGTGAAGGCAGAACATTGACTAACGCCGCGTTTCCAGTTCTGTGTCAGCAGCCGCTGAAGTTGCTCAGATTTGCATCTGCTTCAGGAGATATAATGAAATTTTTTTCCATTAGTTTCATAATTTATTCGTGTATACATCTCGAATTTCAGAGTTACATTAGCGTCACTTCTATCCTCTGAGATTTTTCATCTGGAAAGAAAGAGTGAAAACTGGAAGTATTTAGAATTTTTTTTGGTAATGGTAAGAATCTACATAAATATGGAGTCGTGCCATAAAAACACCTTCAGGAGTTTTAAGGTGAGATTTAATAGTTTCTGGGAGGGCCCTGTAGTGCCAGGCTGAACTGGGCTGTTTCATACAGGGTGAATCTGGAGCGTGACTTGGATGTTGTGAATCGTCGGCTGGGTGATCTAAAAACTGTATCGTTTCCTTCATCTCAGTTCAGTTGCAGTATCCAAAAGTAGATCACTTTCTGAAGCAGTTACGGTTCCCATGACACTTTCGTGTTTGCCAAAAACATATTTACAAAATCCAGACATTTAAAACCAGAGAAATGTGACCAGCTAAGGACATCATAAAAGCTTCCTGCCCACATAAATTAGAGAGAAATTGGGTGAAATCCTGACATTGCTCATTTCAATTTTAGCCCAGAATTTTGGTTGTTAATCCTATCAAATGAGGCCAAAACAGTGAATCGTAAAACAACAAGGCACCCCTCCCTTTGCAGAACGTGGGAGATGTCAGCATGTGCCGCCTGGAATAACCAAGTGCCAGACACTGCCCCTGCCTCCTGGTGGCCTTGCGTGTGCTTCCCCGGAGTCCAAGCGGCATTTCTGGTGGTGTCACCCTTTGGAAGAGGTACCTGCTCGTTGCTCTTCGCATTGGCTTTCTCTTTTCCCCATTATTTGAATTATTTATGGTTTTTTTTCATTCAGCCTCCCACTTTCCTTCTCCTCTTGGTCCTTTCAGCTGCGAGGTTACGGATCTCTCACGCAGCGCTCACGCACACCTGTGAACAGCTGAAACAGATGGCAGCGCTACAGATATGTGTCCACCCATAGCAAAAAGCCTCTGGGGCAGCCCCAGTTGTACGCGAGGAGCCCCAGGTACCTTCCCTTTCTGCTGACGGCTTGCCGTGACGACAGCAGTGGAGGTGCCGAGTGTGACTCTCCTGCGGAGGCTTGCTGTGGAGACCAGCTGCTCCCTAACTCAGGGCCTCCTCGGGCCTTGTGTGCCCCCTTGAGTTCCTGCAAGCCCCAGTTACCATAATTTTCATGCCTCGTGGCTTATCGCACAAACTAGACTCCCTTATAACTTTCACGTCTGCTTGAGCATGGCTGGTGTTCCTCAGCCCCCCTTGGAGGGCGGTGGCAGGTGGTGACCGGTGAGACCGCGTCCAGCGCTGCTCTGTGCTGAGGAGTACGTTCTCCTGCTCGTCTTCCACTGGTTTCCTCGTCTGGAGTAACTGCGGGGTCTGGCACGCAGCAAAACATATGTGCCTTCTTTACAATAGGAAAATATAAAACAGGTAACAGCAAGGGGTGAGGCTTCACACGCTTGTTCGAGCCACCTCCGTAAGTAATGGCCTCAAGATCCGCCGTGAGAACGGTGCTCGTGTCCGTGTCCATCTGTCATTCCTGTTGCACACGTAATCACTTCCCTGCGTGCGCCTGTAGTGACAATACGAACCTCTGTGATGCAGCTAAGCAGCAGGAGTCTTGGAAGTGGAGAAGCCAGTCCTTTGTTCCTCCACTGTTTTAATGCTTGTTTTTAAAGCTAAATAACCGAATCGCGAGGGAAGTTGATGACTAGGCTGTCCACAGCCTGATACAGTGATTTTCTGGTATTCCCTTGACTGTCTGCTCTTCATTGTTACTGCTAGCCTTGAATCGGGGTGTATGTGTTGGTAAATAGGAGGCAGACGGGAATGCAGGGAGAGAGCTGAGGGCTCCGGGCAGCTGCCTGCACCCCGCTTCGGGCCGGGTGCTGCTTCGGGCTGCAGCCCACCGGCTCTGCTCAGTGCGCTTTTGGTATTTGGCCTTTTGAGGGCAGGCTGTTTCCACAGTGTCAGCCTCGGTGGCCAAAACTGATGGGGGATACGGATCAAATGTCTCTGGCCCATAATAACTGTCTTTCTGTTTGTGATACTAAGATATCCATTTAAAATGACTTGTTTCGAGTGTTGTATTGACAGTGCAGAGTGAAGCTAATGATTTTTCCTAGATAAGGGTTTTGACACTAACGTCTGAAAGTGCCTTTAGATTGACCACCCAAGCTGTGTATTTTCTCCAAAGGCAATTTTGACTCCAGCTTCTTCCTGAATCTCATTCTAGGTGGGGATATAACCCTGTGCTGTCACCTCGCAATGCTGCTGTTGTCAGCTGTAAACACGACTTGGGGGGGGGTGTGGGGGTGTAAAGTTCTGCTTTTTTGTGTGTGGTTGGTTCACTTCAGAGCACCATTTTGCAATTTGGTACTAATAAAAAGCAGTAAAGATGAGTCTCATTAGCTACTTGTGCTAAGTGCGGCACTAATTTGTGGAGAAACAGTCCCAGTTCTGAAATACTAACGTGTATTAGATACAGCAGGCAACAACTGGAAGGGGAGAAGCCACACTCCCAGCAATTTGAGGGTTTCGTTCATCAAAGGGCATCAGAGGTGCTGCAGCACCCAGCTCTGAGTGTCCGTCTGTCACTGGAATCACCTCCCCGACAGACACTTGTGTGACCTGTAAAACAAATGGAGACAAGTAGGTAACCAACCCCCCGATTAGCAGAAGCCGCTAACCTGGGCAGCAGTGACTGCTGGAGGAGGTGGGCACTGGGTTTCTCGGGGGGTTTTCAGCCATGAGCCTTTTTCTGGAATTGGCTAGACAGGCTAAACCCATTAGAGTTACCTAAACCACCTTGTTTAGCGAGGCGTCTAAGCAGACATGCTTTCACAGCCTGCTTTGATTTGGTTCATGGCCTTTCCAGTGGAAAATTCCAGTACAAACCCTACCAAACTGGCTGGCTAGGGCTGTGCTGTCCCCGGGGCAGCTCACCAGAGAAGCAGCCACGTCAGCCCTGGAGAATTTGGAGGTCTCTGGCCTGCCAGGCACCCTCGTCGTCCATCTGGTGGGTGAAATGGGCTGCTGAAATAGGGCAGCCTTGTGTGACCATTTTGGTGGGAGGTCTCCAGGGTGAAGGAGCTCCAAAGATGCATCCCAGGTAGGGCCAGGCAGCTGCACAAAGCAGAGCTGCTTAAAGCTGGGATGGCAGAGGGACAGGGAGGGGTTTTTTGGTGGCAACTTGGCAGAGAAGTGGGGACGTCTGGTGCTCTAATGCCTGGGCCTCTTTACGTGTTTAGCCCGTGCCAGCTTGTGTGAAGAAAACCCCAAACCCTCCTGTGTCCATCCTGCTCCCGTGAGTTTATTGCCCGGCCGCGAAGCTGTGGAAGGCTTACATATAAACCCCAAACTGCTCTCGCTGGTAACCTGGCTCAGTGGGGAAGTAAGGAGCAATTTTGCTGGTATTTTTGAATTGTCTTCTCCTACAGTCACACGGGAAAAGCTTTTCTCACCACGCAGCAAAGGAAATGTAGGAAATGTTCTTTTTTTCTTTTCTTTTTTTTGATTCAGGTCCATCTAAACAGCTCCACCTACACAGTGGTGGTGTAGCCAGTTCTCACACGCTTCCTAATAGCCATCTGCCTGTGCGATTAATGGCTTGTCTGTTTTTGCCATAGCTTGGAAGAAAAGACCGAACAAGAGCTTTAAGTATTTGCTTAAAATATCTGAAGTATCCGTGTGGATGCTCTGGGACGGATACTCACCGCTGGCTACAAACAACCCCCACTTACTGCGTCGTAAAATATTGCAGAGCAACTGGCCTTTTCCATCGTGCCCTTCAAACAGAGCAGGTTTCCCACCTGTTGTGTGAAAAATTAACAGCTGTGGCAACATAATATTCCCAAAATACTCACTTGCAAGAGCTGAACGCGAGGCTTTTGATGGTTTGAGAGGTACAATGGCTGGCATCCCAGCTTCCCCGCCAGTGCGTTCAGCGGGTGGGGAGAGAAGCAGAAAACAGGTCTGGAACAAAGTGCTTCCGACTCTGCCTAAGAAACGGTGCGGAAGTATTTAGCAGATCACAGAAGTAAATTTGGTTTCTGTAAAGAATATATATTTCCCGAGACAAATAAAGTCCCGTGCAAGCCTTCCTGAGCAGCTCCCAGCAGCCGATGGGGCAGGGCTCGGCATCGAGGGAGGATGGAGCCAAGAAGGGAACAGGAGCACCCACCTTGCAACCGGTGCTCAACACCCTGAAGTCCTGCCCCATCTTTGTGTGGGTGAATCCATCTGGGGGAAGACCAACCTGACTCCCTGCCAACCTCATTCTACTCCCGTGCAGTATGAAAAATATGTTTTCCTCCCCTCCCTGCTGTTTTGGGACCCAGCCCATGCTCTTTGGTGCCGCAGTGCCTCCAAAAGCAGGGTGTCCATGACCAAACCCCTGGGGAGCCACAATGGGACACAAAGCGTGGTGAAACACAACCATAGCTGGATTAGACAGCCTGGCTGTAAAAGTGGGCTTGAGCTTGCATTTGATTCCTAGAGTGTTGCAAGATGCAAGGTAAGGTAAAACTAAAGGGTGCGAAAGCATGGCGAGGAAGCTGACCTGACTGATGGCAGTGCTAGAGGGGAAGATGCCAAATCGTGTCCCTCAGCCGTCAGCGGTTCCCTTGGGTTGAGTGTGAGCTGCTTCAGTGGCAGCTGAAGGACCTTCTGCAGAACATCAGCTCTGTGATGCCGCCCTGCGAGGTACACGGGTAGGGTTATCGCCCCGAGCCTGTGCATGTATGTACATATGCTGGTCCCAAAAGGAGATGGGCAAGAAGTCACAGAATCACAGAATGGCAGGGGTTGGAAGGGACCTCTGGAGATCACCCCGTCCCACCCCTGCCTGAGCGGGCACACCCAGAGCAGGGGCACAGGGCCGCGTCCAGGCGGGGTGTGAATGTCTCCAGGGAAGGGACCCCACAGCCTCCCTGGGCAGCCTGTGCCCCTGCTCTGGCACCCGCACAGGGAAGGGGTTTTTCCTCATGTTTAGGTGGAACTTCCCGTGTTCCAGCTTGTGCCCGTTGCCCCTTGGCCTGGCGTTGGGCACCGCTGAAAAGAGTCTGGCCCCATCGTCCTGACTCCGGCCCTTCAGATAGTTATAGGTACTGATTAAACCCCCCCTCAGCCTTCTCTTCTCCAGGCTGAACAAACCCAGGTCCCTCAGCCTTTCCTCACAAGGGAGATGCTCCAGGCCCCTGATCCTCTTCATAGCTCTCTGCTGGACTTGCTCGAGCAGTTCTCTGTCCTTAAACTGGGGGGCCCAGAACTGGACGCAGCACCCCAGATGTGGCCTCACTGGGGCAGAGCAGAGGGGGAGGAGAACCTCCCTCGCCCTGCTGGCCACACTCCTTTCCATGCACCCCGGGACACTGTTGGCCCCCTTGGCCCCAAGGGCCCAGTGCTGGCTCAGGGTCACCTCGCTGCCCACCAGCACCCCCAGGGCCTTCTCAGCAGAGCCGCTCTCCAGCAGGTCCCCCCCAGCCTGTGCTGGTGCGGGGGGTTGTTCCTCCCCAGGGGCAGGACCCTGCACTGGCTCTGGTTGAATTTCATGAGGTTCCCCTCAGCCCAGCTCTCCAGCCTGCCCAGGCTTCTCTGGGTGGCACCTGCAGGCGCTGCATCTGTTACACAGGCAGTCTGATTCCTTTCATCACAGGTGACTTCATTTTCAGTCTCCTCCAGTTCTGGGTACTGAGGCTTCAGCGTTTGTGTATCTTTATCTTTGCCTACACCTGCACAGGCTGAGTTTCATCATCTGCAAGGAGGCAACACTCCTTTTGCATTCCTGCAGAGGAGAGAAGGGGAGAGGACAAAACCAGTCTCCTGCTTATTTGTTTGGGACATAGTGTTGCACCTAACTGAGCTCACCCCAAGAGGTGAGGTAGGGCAGCTGGAGCTCCAGAAAGAGGTGCTGGGACTCACCTAACTTGATTTAGCTGCTTGAAGACAACCGTATTGCTCTTCCTATTGCTATACTACTACTAACTGTATTGATATATTATTAGTATATCAGACTAACTGTCCTTTTCAGTCGAGGGAAATCTAATCAGAAGATCCTGCAGAGCTCACTTAGAGCTCAGGACCTCATGGCAAGAGACATGCTGGTGACAGGGCTGCCTTTCCCTACTGCCACCCCCTGCCCAGGGGGACTTTGGAGCCCTGCAAATACCTGCCAGGGTTAAGGAACAAATAGAGTGATTGCTTAGTGTGTCTTAGCCTGGGTGTCAATGCCTCAACCTTTCCTTTTTGTCTTTGTCACAGGCATCCTGTAATGTCAAGCAAGTCTAACAGGGAAAAACTGCGCAGGGAGAAGCAGGAGCAGCGAAAGGTTGCTGCGAAATCACCCCGTCCTCCCTTGTCTCGGCTCCAGTCTTCAGGTGTTTTAACGTGTGGGTAGATTCCCATGAGTGGGAATGCAAAACATACGGTCACATGGAGTTAGGATCGGCATGTGGCTGTGTGGGAGAGGGGTTTTGGCTCCCGGGTTATGTTTTCATTACATGAAATTTCTGCTGTAGCGAGTAGGAGATTTCAGGAAAGAAATCGATGTTCCTGCCATCAGGATAAGTCCCACTGGCAGCAGAGCAGCATCCTCGCCACCTCTGGGCTTGCCTGTCCTGAGCCCTTGCCCAGAGTTAAGTGTCCAAGGCAGGCCACGTCCTTCTTGCAAAAACCATGTATATGAAAAGCAGAGGCATGTATTAGAGACACTGGAGGCCAATATTCAAACACCCCTAAACCCGATTTGCACCAGAGATTTGAACTCCAGGTTCCCACTCCCAGGGGGGACACATTCGCCAAGGGGTGTAGGAAGAAGTGGGAAGGGAACTCTCCTGCTAAAGTGTTTCTACTGTCCCTGAATTGCTCAGAATCTGTGGCTGCTGTGTGGCCAGTGATGGAGGATGCAGTCCTCGCCGCAGAGCTTATCGGTGGTGCAAGGTGCGAGTCTCTGCCCTGCAGAGGCTGTACGTGCTGCGAAGAAGCAGTGGGACTGTGCAGGAGCATGTTTTGGGGCTCCCACAGAGCAGCACCCCTGGGACTGCAAGCATGAATGGGAGCCCCAGGGGGCTCTGGGATTTCCCACGGCCTTAGGAGTCCTGAATTAAAACCAGAGGCACTCCCATTACTTGTGATAAGACTTCAGGGACTCAAAGACTAAGCCAGGTGGTATTTTTTTAATGCAAGGTGTGCTAAGTATGTAAAACATGAAGTCCGGCCATTCCCATGCTCTTTTGCATGCCGAACTCTCCCCTGAGCATGACCTTCCTCACTCCTTGGTCCTCCTCACCACTATGGTCCTCATCACCCTCATCCCCACGCTTTCAAAGCAGCAGCTTCGCTTTGTTCTCGCCCCTTTGTACTCCTCCCCCATTGGAAGCTGCCATCACCAAAGCGAGCGTGTTGCTCTTACTAATAGCAAAGTAATCAATTTGAGTCACTGTATACATTAGTAATGGCCATGTAATTCTAGTGCAAATTAGGTTTGGGCAGGCTGAGAAGCCCGAGACATCTCGTCTTCCTGAGCAGAGCTTGGATTTACTGTCCTCTGGGGAAGGCCACAGTGAAACACCCCCCTACTCCCTCGCAAATCCTCCCTTGATTGGATACAGTATGGTCGTCTGATTAAAATTGTGCAGTGGTTCAGAAAATGATTTTCAGCCAGTGCTTCACAGTAAATTACTTGGGTTTTTTTTTTTCCCCTAAGACAACAAATTTTTACCTCAAGTACAGCTGGACTCTGAAATGAGAAGCTCAAGAAAAGCAAGATGCCAGTGAGGTGAGGATGGAGAGGGGTCAGGGCAGGACCCGGCAGCAGTGACACCCTGCCGTGAGCTATCCCCAGTGCACAGACGTGCATCTCCCACGAGCCCAAAGCCTGCCACGCTCTCCCACGGTGATACTCCCCACTTAACACCCAGGTCCCTTTTCCCACCGAGTCAGGCCCCGGCAAGATTTGCTGGTGCCGTGGTTAAGCTAGGAGCATCTCCTGTGGGCAAATATCCCGGGGTCCCCTCCTCTGTACCCCCACATGGGATGTCCCCTTCCCGATGTGCCCTGTCTGTGCCTGTCACCAAACCGCCTGGGGAGGTGGGTGGGGAGAGGAGAGCGTGCGCCCCTCCTGCCACCCTCCCCTCTGCCCCAATTGCCACTGGTGCCTCTCGGGTGGGGAAAGCCCCAGAGCTACATGCCCGCTGGTGCCAACTGTGAAGCATTTTCTGGTCCTGGGTGTTAAACCCACTTCACGCTGAACGATCACTGAAGGAAATGCACAGTTTTTCCTCAATCCATGGAACAGGTTCTCCTGTTTTCCACATGAGCGTCCCAATGGCACTTGGAGATCATCTGTTCCTAGTGCCTGATCCTGTGCTAGCGCGCTCATCCAAAGGCTGCTGATGCTCTTCTGCGTGGGGAGAGCTGCCCGCTCCCCTCCATCCTGCGGCGAGGGCTTGGCAGGGAAGGATGCATCTTCCAGGATGAGTCCAAGATGAAGCTCCTGTTTCTTGGGTTGCCTGAAGGAGGGTCAGGAGGTGCACCACCCTGCCAGAGTTTTTAAACCAACGTCTGCTTACAGGAGGTGTCTTTGCTTGTGACTCCAGTGATGGCAATACTGTCCCGGTTTCAGTGTGTTCGAGCCTCAGGGAGGAGTGAGGTTTAAGCACACAGCACCCAGCCCTTCCCGGTGGCCTTTCATGGACCTTGTGCCCATCCTGTGCGCTGGGTGCTGGGGGGTCTCCAGGCGCTGGGCACACCTGGACCGAGCCTCGCTCTAAGCAGCTCCCACCCCATGGCACGGGGCTGTGGCTGTGTAAGGAGGTAGCATAAGGAATAATAATGATAATATAAAAAATAATCAATATAAATGCTGCAACAAACATGTTCCTGAGAAGGAGTGGTGGGAAAAAGGGAGATGGGATTATTTTTAATCAGAGCTGGATAATTTATTGACTGTGCTCATATGTCAAGGCATTGTGTCATTTGAAGTTACTTTCAACAAGTGGGAAGGCATTGTTTATAGGTGGTCATACACTGGATTTACCTTTTTTTTTTCCTGGAGGGACTGTGGCAGCCTGGGGGAGTGGACAACAACAGGCAGTAAAGCAGCTTTACGTACGCTCTAATTAAGATGTATGTTTGTGTTCAAATAAATGTAAAACTGATTTCTTCCCTTCTGAGAAAAAAAAATTTAAAAGCTAACTAGATGTCTGTCGATGGCAATGAGCCACCCGACGCTTTAACAACCCTGGAAGCAGATGAAAATTTGCACGTGGCACAAACAAGTGGAGAATCTTTGTCAAACCGATCCCGACTTTCCACCTTGGCTGCAACACAGGTTCTCTCCACTTTGTGTTTGCTCAAGTGAGTAGCGTGGGGGCGGGAAGGGCTGGTTATTAAATTAAGAAAATATGTTTCACAACATATTGGCACTGAACTGGAAAGGAGCAGCTTGGTTGCCCACTCCCTCTCCTGGGCCCTGCAGGACTGTTCCTCCCCGGGGTTGATTAGTGCCTTTGTCCGTCCAGTTTGAAATGTCACATTTCCTGCTGCAATTAGAAGGAGCTCTTATCCGTGGGATGTATGTGTGTGTGTCTGAGGGGGTGTTTTCATTCCCTCCAGGTGAATGTTTTAGTAAGCAACGTCCAACACATAACACAAATACTTAAAAAGAAACATTTTACTATTACTAAAGACTGTTATTGCAGCTTTCACGACCTACCTTTCAGAAATCCCTGGGAACCTGAAAGAAAGAGTGGGCTTATAAAAGGAAGCATGATCTTGTTTTTAAGCTGGGACACAGGAGAGAGGTGGTTTCAGCATGCTCAGTCCCGAAAGGAGCTGCTCTTGCCCCTGCAGGGCTTGCCAACACCAACCTGCTGGGACTCAGCAGCAGCGCCTGCTCAGCCCCTCCTGAGACCACCTCCAGGCACCTGGTGGCAAAGGTCCACCACTTCTTGGTGGAGATAGGGCAAGAGACGGCAAAGAGCATGTGCCGCAGCCGAGAGGCTCTGTGGTAGTACACCAGCTCTGTGCCTGGCTCTGAGGGTGCCGAGCATCTCTGTGCTGGAGGGGCTTGAGCTCAGACAGTGGAGCTGCCTGAGCTGGGAGCTGGAGAACCTGCTTCTGGGGACTCCAAGGCAGCAGAAAGCGTGCTAGGAAGATGCACAGTCCAAGGACAGAGCCTGGGTATGGGGCCGGCAACATCCAGGCTGTGCAACATTTGGCACAGTGTCTATCACAGACTTGGCCCGTGCCATCTAGCACTTTTCTGCTCGATGCCTGGACATGGGTAGGGTGATGACGTGGGACCAGGACATTTCTCCTTGAGAAACCTGCGTAACAGTAGTCAGTGCTGGGGGGGGAAGAGACATATTAGTGCAAGCCACTCTGCATTGTTTGGAATAACCAGGCCTCGTGCTATTTAATTTCCTGCTCCAGACATAGCTAAACATGCCTTGAAGGTCATGAAAGAACAGTCCTGCTTGAGGATTTCTTCCTAAATATGAAGTCTTTCTGGTTCTGATTTGACAGTGTATCTGCAAACATCAGATGAAACTTTCAGTTCTATTAGCTATGGAGAGGACCTACTCTTTATAATGGAGCAGATTATAGCTCCAAATGAGCCAACACGGCAGAACAGAGGCCTTGACTATGATGTGTATTTCACAGGATTATGTGTTTTCTTCCTGCATCTTGTGTATGCATGAGAAGACAAGGTTCATACCCAAATGACTTACGAGTTTTCAGGTATGATCCTACAAACCCTTATTCACACAAGTAGTCTCATTTACTTCAAAGGGGACTCTTCATAAAAAGGTATTTTGCCTCTTTAGAGTAGGGAAGGTAGAAAATGAAAACATTGTGTCAGTCACAGTGCACTACCTATATAATTTAGGGTATACATTTAACGATATAAGCACTAATATATTGGGCTTGACGGCCAAGACTTTCAAAATTAGAGCCCTAATATTAGCTGTCTTCAGCTATATTTGGTGTGCAAAAAGCCCTGAGGCATCCCGATACAGAAGGAGATACCTAACTTTAGGTATTTAAAGGGGTTGTTGTTGACCTTCAGGATATTATTTAGGCTGAAAGTTTGGTATTCTGTGACAGGGAGGTCTGAGAAAGTGCTCTTGTTTTTACGATTACTGTACTCCAGGTTACTTTTGTTCTTTGGACATTTACACATTTAGGCACTTCTTGCAGGGTTGAGTAGATCTGCACTCACCTTCGATTGAGCTGGCTCCTTGGCCCACCGTACTGTTTTCATGCTTTTTGCCTCCATCTCCAGCCAATGGTGCTACATCTCTCCCAAGCTGGTTGTCAGCTGCTGACACCATCCTGGTTTGGGCCCTTGGTAGTGCTGGCTGTAGCAGGCACTACAAAACACGAGTGTAGGAACGGAGCAGGGTCAGTACATGGAGCCCAGCTCAGGATGTTGTCTTGATGTCCCCAGAGCTCTCATCATCAAGCATCTGATGTCAAAATGATGTTGTGCTGATAAAACATCTTTGCCTTCTTCTGTTGTGTCATATGTCGCAGGGTTGCCTAAACAGTCCGTTTCTTGGAGATAGCTTGGCAATTACTCTGCTCATCTGTGGCCTTTCCATAGCATCAGCTGCGTCATGAGGATGAGGAACCATATACAGCTAAAACCTATTCTGTGTTCAGGTTAGACGCTGTTGGGCAAGTGGGGAAGAGGTGCAGTTGCTGTTGGAGTGTCTGTGCTGCAGTTGCACATGGCCCGAGGATGGTGTTGCATCATCTGCTCGGTGATCCCCAGCTCAGTAAAAGCCAAAATGTAAAGCCTCCCAAGAAGTCTTAAAAGCCAGCTGGTACACTGAGATAAATATCCTACTTCATCTGACTTTCAGGAGGCACTCTGGGAGATCAGGTCCTCACTCTCCTCCCTCAGACACAAAATAATTAGAAGCCAACTTACGTGGACTGCATGAGTTTGTCATCGCTCTTAGTGATAATGGAGCCTGAAGTGGTTCTGCTATTGACCTGATATTTATTTTAAAATGTGCTTACGACCTAATTTTAAGCACTGACATATGAAAATCCTGCCCTTGGTTTTCAAAAGAAAGTCAAAGAAAAAGAGGATGAGGAAGAACATAATGAGAAAGGAAATTTGTGAGGAGGACCCATGACAAAGGGCGCAGCTATCATGGGTCTACCAGCAATCGTAACTCTCTTGCCTTGCAGCCACTTCACTTCAGAGCACGGGAAGGAAGCTCAAAACATAGACAAAAATATGTTGTGTGCGGATTATTATCTTGTCTAAATCACTCTCATTCCATGTTACCTGACATGTGTCCGTATGTCCTACTACATGTGTTCGGTGTGTCCTATTACATGTTTCCTTGCACCATGTGTTGCCATTTCACTTTTGGGGTGACTTTGCGCAGGTCTCAGGCAAGGCACTGGGCAGTGTCCCAGGATGCTGTGATTTGCAGGTGGTCGCCCTCCCACTTTTCCCTCTACCTTACCGCTTTTCATGTACTTTTTCCTCTTTCACTCTCATTTCACTTGTTCTTCCCTCATTCCTCGGTGTTGTGGCACTGCCTTTGCCATGCAGCACACAAGGTTTTGTCTAAGACAGGGCTGATCTGCAGGGAAAAATGACTAGATCTTGAATATACAAAAGAAAAAGCATGAAGCCCAACACCTTAGTAAGGGGCAGGCTTTAATTACCTGGCCATTATTGGATTACTCCAGAGTAGAAGAAATATGACTAATGCTATGTCTGTGCTTCTGGCATACGACTGCTGTCAAATTCAATAAGGACTTATTAAACATCACAGAGGTGTGACTAAAGAAAATGATGAGCAGAATGTGGAAAATAGCAATTATGGCCCTATTCTGTGCGCTATGAATTTCTAATCTGAGAGGGTGGGGAATGTCTGTGGGGGAAGAGCAGGAAGAAAATGTCATATTTTGCCATCAAAGAAAATCAAACTTAGGCTTCAGGGAAAGCCATCCTAACTACGAAGTGATGGGTGATCCTCTGGCCCAGGTGACCCTGGAGTGCTGCTGAGTCTTCTCTTGTGGCTTTCTTGGGTGCTGATCCCTGCTTCAAGCACGCATTTTTCCCTTTACAGGAGACAGTCATTGACTGAAAAACTCAGGAATGGTCCTGAGAGGAGAGACCAGGTTCTGTCCTCTGTGTGGCCAGCACTGTAGGCTGACAGTCTCATTTTCCATCTCTCTGGCCTACATGTGGTGCATCTTGGACATCCCAGCTCCCCTCCAGAGCTGGACGTGCAGGAAGTTTGACCCTTGGCATGCCCACAGCCTGTAGGAGGGCTGGAATAGAGGAGCTGTTGGTTGGAGCCTTTTCTTGCTGCTGAGAAACTCACCCCTGGAGGTGTTCAAAAACATGTAGACACAGCACTTCAGGGCATGGTTTAGGAGACACGGTGGTGTTGGCTTGATGGTTGAGCTTGATGATCCTAGAGGTCTTTTCCAACCTTAAAGATTCTATGAAGCTGTGATTCTACGGTCAACTCAGTCTCCCATCTGCGAGCACCCCAGGGCACTCTCCTTGGAAGAGGTATATGCATGGAGTCTGATTTGCTGCTGATGTAAAAAGTGCCCAGACTGTGGTGACCCCGTCGGGCCTGTGCCAGCCCATGCCAGCGGCTGTTGGCCCCATCTTCCCATGTCTTCCCTCACATTGCTGGCTCTGTCTTTAAAACAAAGACATAATCGACAAGCGTTGGCCAGGTTTTGTGCATTTAATAATTAGAACAGCAAACACAGAGGATTTACATCACTTCTCCTTTCAATACCTAACATCAGTACCTTCCTCCCAAATGAGTTTTTAACAGCTGTGTTGTTTCAAACTGAGGCACAGCTCCATTAGCAGCTTTCCAGAACAACTCTATTACCTTTAAGAAGAGCATTACAAGGCTGAGTACCATTTCTTTCAGGGATGCAGTTAGGTAGGTGATGGAGTGTGATGCCTGGTCAGGTAATTGATCAAGTGCTGGTCGGCTACTGCCCCATATTAACAGAATGATCAGTGGTGATGCTACAAGTTTACTAAAAGGAATGGAAATGAAGGAACAGCAGGGTCTGAACCAGGTGTTCACTGGGTTTAACAGGCATTGCCATGTGCTAATGAAGCCCTGAGAGAGAGAAAATCACAGCTTGAGCTTAGCTCTCTGGTTACCTGCTTATCCCACCTCTGCTGCAGAGCTGCCTCACCCGAAGCGGCTTGGTGCATGGACCACCTGGGAGAGAGCGGGCTTACATATGACAGCGTGAGGATGTCCTGGTGGGCTATCAAGCCTGGATCCTCTGCAGGCTCTTCCAGGGAGGGAAGAAACCCTGACGTCTGCCGAGCAAGCCACACCGAACTCAATTTATAATCAGTGGAGAGGTGTGTGTGCATCTAATCCTTTACACACACATTTTAGGGTGGGATGAGTAACATTTTATTTTCCACCATCTCTGGTGACAAGATTTCCCTGTAAGCAATGCTACAAACTCTATTTGTGATGTCCAGGGAGGTACCGCTCATCAGATGCTCTTCGTGGGCTTCCTCGGCGGGACTGCAAATTTGCAGCACACCTGTAATGCAGGATATGATTTTGAAGACAAATGAAGAGATAGACACAACTGTCTCAAGGTCAAAGGTGGAGTCAATGAAACCCAGAAGTCCTGGCCCCAGTGTGCAGGCTTAGCCACTTGATTAAATTATTGCACTGATTTTTTTCCCTTCTTTTCCTGTTGTAATGCTATTATTGCCTGCTTCATAAACTGCATATAATAATGATCCATGAACATCTTCTAGAGAAATAAAATGAATTGGGAATTTCAATCTCTTGAAACTTTAACCAAAAACCTAAAAGCAAAACCTTAAAGACACAGATTTCAACATAACCAAAGTTCTCAAGGCTATAATTCAACTGCTGTCTATTCCGTGAGTGCCCCAAGGGTCTAAGTTTCCTTTGATCTACATTTATCCCCTCTTTTTGAGTTTATATTGAACAAGATATATTGCTCTAGCCTATTAAAAAAAATCTATATAGGAAAATATTGTATTTTAGATGGTTTCATGTGCAGCAACACAATTGATCTGGAACTGCCCTCATCAGCATATGGATGACTGAGATGCGAAGAAGCCCATCAAGTCCCTCTTTTGCTGTATTATATCAGTGCTGATCAGTGACAGTTCACATCAAAAGAGCCTAGTGGTGGGCTGTAAAGCTGTTGTAAAAGATCCAAGAATCAGAAAAAAACATCAAATTTCTTTCAACTAGAGCCAGGTAATGCATTACACCCTGCTGTAAGGATTAAGTGCACTGGGTGAGTCATTAACATCTCAGGGTCCACAGCGGGACCCTTATTTTAGATATTAAACTTTTCTGCCAGCCGTACACCGTAAGTATGTCAGAGAAAGGGGGAACAAGAGCACAAACCTCAGCGCTGGAAAGTATTTTCTTGTATGGCAGCAACTGTGTTTCTGTGATATTGCATGTATTTAGCTGAATTTTTTTGGGTGGAAGAGAGGTGAATCAGGCACATGTAACATGAGGAAAAAGAAAGCTACATTAAACCGTAGCCGGAATTTGTGGCTGAGTCATGGGAACAGTTTATAGATCAGCAAGGCAAATTTCAGAGGTATGAGAGATATTCATCCAAATATTGTGCTTTCCTCTAAAAAAGTCTTGCTTGAAACCATTATAAATGTAATTATTTCTGATAAGGAAAAAATAAGAGGACATCTTCCCATCTTATTTATTTTGTAGAGTTTGTGAGAAATTTGAGTCTAACTCTTGCTTGTAGTTTTCCTGTGCTTGTTACGGGGAACCAACACGACTTTACACCCCTTTTCTTGTTTCTAGGCCTAAGTTTCTTTTATGACCAATTTAAGGAATTTTATCATTGACAGAGTATTAAGAAAGAGATCTTAGCAGCAAGCCAAATGGTGAAGTCCCTCATATGGTGTCTACTTAAGAGATCTTAAGGTTTCAGGATCTGAGGTGTTGAGGCAAACGGTGAAGCACAGTAATTTGACCACTGATGTTATAAATCAAGAGCCGTTAGTGGAGGAAGCTAATACATTAGCAGAGATTCACAAAGCACAAAACAGGGCTCCAGCCATGGACACTTCACTGCGGTCTCTTCCCACAAAGCTGTCCGGGGGAAGCGGTTGGGGTGGAGAGGTTTCCTCCAGCTCTGTGAGAGTCTCACATGGCTCCGGTCCAAACCAAAGCAGATATCTTTGATTTTGATGCAGAGGATATGTCTGGAGGAGAAAGGAAGCATTTTTTTCTGCTGTTACCCGTGGCTCTGGCTGTGGCCTGTAGGAAATTCTAGCAACATGTTCGGAGCAGTGTGCTCACAACAGAGAGGACAAAGACTCACTGGGCTTTCCCAGCTTGGGTCTGCATGTGCTGCTGACGCTCTGTGTTCTAGCATGGAGGCAGCCTGGTACTCTCTTTCTCCTGCTTTTCATATCTGTTTCCCAACATTTTTCATGCTTATCCGTATCCTTTTGTATACAGTCTGTTGTTTCACAAGGAAGGGGACTCTTGCAGCTTGCTATGAGGTTTCTAGCAATTGGGACTTTTCTTGGCATCCCTCTTGATGGTGCACTGGAAAATTAACGGTTCAAATCCCTTACAAAGAAATGTGAGATGAAAGGGTCAGCACCCTGTGTCTTTCCATCTTAAAATACTCCCCGACTTCCAGCTTTGTGGAGAGAGACAAAACAAGCCTCCTGCTGGGCTGACCCCCCTTCAGACGTCACTTGACAGTTTTTCTCCTGACTTGAGGAGTAGCCTGAGAAGGGAAAAGAGATTTCTGAAGTGAAAAGTGCCCTGTGATGAGATACTGGTGCCAAAGACGCACAAACTGCTCCTGGACTCCCAGCCTGTGGATAAGAAACTCTGACACTTATGAGTGAGTGGGGAAAAAATGCCTTAAACCCATGTGACAACTTATATAACTTCAGGCCCAGGATGTTTTTTGTACAAAGAAAGAACGAGTGTTGCCAGGGGCAGCTTTCATGATAAGAGCAATCCGATAACCTCTGAAAATGGAGAGTTACTAAAAACGCAAGCCTTCAGGAGAAGCCAGGACATTCTGTATCAGGCTTGTGCCCCGCTTGGTTGTGGCACAGCAGGGAGCTTGGGCAGCTGCTGGTGGCTCCCAAAACTGGCATAAGCCAAAGACTTGAGATGAACAAGTGTTTTGGGTGATACAAGAGACAGGCAAGCAAGTCTTCCTGCAGGGGGGAAGATGCTGAAGACTCCATCTGTTCATTTGTCTTCAGAATTATCACTTGCACTACAGGTGTGCGGCACAAAGATGGTGAGGAAGGTGCAGTGTTGAGAATGGGGACTGACCCTGCCTTTGGAGCAAAGGAGACCTCACTTTGCTTGGTGAGGTGGGCCCATGGTAGTAATTTTTTCTGGGAGCTTCCTAAAACCAGCAGGTCCTCCTTACTCCTTGCAAGACTTTCAGTCCCCTCCAAGAAGCAGAGATGGAGAGCACAGAACTGGAGCAGACGACCTCCTGAGGTCCCTTCCTACCTGAGTTTTCCTCTGAACCTATAAGGATGGCATAAAGAAGAAGATGTTTAGGAGCAACCATTAACACTACACCTTTGTAAATAATAGAATGTATGACAAGGACAAGGAAGGGAGATGGGGAGGATGATCACCGTGGACCACCTTTGAATGTAGACCTTTATGCAGGTCTTTTGCCAGGTGATCCTTAAGAAGCTGCCATTTGGTGGCCCATAAGCTGATGCTGGTGGGGTAAGTCTGGCACGCTGCACTCAGCAGGTAGCTCCCACACTGACCCCAACTTTGACCAGCCAAATTTAAGCACTTTGGGACATGTATTTGCAATGGGGAGCCTTTAGACCAACCACCTATTTTAGGCCTTTGCTCCCTTCGAAGATTTGGAAGAGCAGTAGATGCCTCCAGAAGGGTGGCTTGGCACTTCTCACCTGGGTGTAGGCAGATTCTTGCTCTGGAGTTTGTCTCCCTCTGGAGCTTTGCCTTCCCCCTCTGTCAAAGCACAAATATTAGCACCATGTTTGGCTTCTGCGTTCCTCATCAAACCACGCGCTGCAGCCCCTCGTGCTTCCCTAGGAATGGTGGGCACACAGTGCTTTTACAAGCAACCTTAACAGGGGCCAGTCTTGGGACTCACCTGCCTGATTGCTCAGGTGATCGCTGAATCACTGCTTATGTGCACTAGAGAGGTGTCTGGAGGCAAAACGCGTAGCTGCAGAAGCTAACAGACAGGCTGAAAAGGGATGGGCCTTTATGCTCTCAGAAGTGTGTCCCCTACAGATGCTTCTCTGAGGTCTCATCTGCTGATATTTAACACTAGTAGGTCCCAATTTGCTCCAGACAAGAAAGACACACCAGAGCAAAGAGATTATACAGGACTTGGGTGAGTCTCATACAACTCATAGGCCTTACCTCCAAGATACGTTTCAATCTCAGCATTAGGGTCCTACGTACATGCTTTTTGCTGTCTTGCAGTTGCTTTCCTGCCCTATGTCTATGCATGCTCTCCTTTCTGCAAACCAATGCAAGGCGGCAGGAAAGCACGTATGGTGAGTGTCTCCTGGGCAGCGACAGCTCTCTTCCTCTGTGAGCTACACCCTGAACAGCCGAGGCTGTCTGACCCTGGCATCTGCATTTGAATCACTCTCCTCTTCCTCCTCTAAATCCCCACCTGAGGTCAAGCTTTGAAAGAAAGGTCAGTTCTATTTGAAGGCTGTTCAGAGAGAGACTGAATCACTTAATGATGAGTCATGTGAAAATTAAATTGATGCAAATGTTAATTTAACAACCTGAAAGTCTGGAGAGAGTTCCAGCCAGACCACAGGCTTTGTGCTAATGCAGCTGTGCTTCCGCTGGCCTGGAGGAGGCTTTGCAGCAGGTAAACACGGGGTGGGAGAGATGTCGCTATGCCAGAATTATCTTTTCTTCCCAGAGACTGACTCATCGCAGGTATCTCTCAGGAGGGGAATCTGCAAAGAGCCTGTATCACCACCATGTCACCGTCTGGCAGCACTCGTGATTAGTGGCCCTGATTCTGGGCTGTTGAATTTTTTGTTATCGGCATCAAAGGTGCTGGACACAGCGCTGCTGGCTGACTTGCGGAGTGGCTGAACACTTCCAGCTCTCCTAATAAATCATTAACGATCACTGAAAACCAGAACAATCACTGAAGTGTACGAGGAAATAAGCAATTACCTCCTGCCCTAGAGGAGCAGATCCCGTCGAAAACGAGAAAGTGTCTGGGGATAACAATATAACTAGAATAATTAAATGCTCTTT